>NC_054537.1:52224644-52534644 GCF_017654505.1 Polyodon spathula
TTGCCGGACGCGGACGAGGAACGCGCTCTGGAAGGGACAGACCGGGCGGGCGCCGAACACTTGGGGAACGGCGTCCGTCAGGGCCTGAACCTACCCGGCGCGAGACCTCCAAGGCCGGCCGTCCCCTGACGGATCTGGGGCCGGACGCGGACGAGGAACGCGCTCTGGAAGGGACAGACCGGGCGGGCGCCGAACACTTGGGGAACGGCGTCCGTCCGGGCCTGAACCTACCCGGCGCGAGACCTCCAAGGCCGGCCGTCCCCTGACGGATCTGGGGCCGGACGCGGACGAGGAACCAGAGCCAATACCATACATGAACATAGCCGGAGACCCGGAAAGGTAGCCCGAGACCGTCAGTAACTGTCCAAATCCAGACTGCAACACACTCCATACTACGGCCGTCAATACCAAGACCCCAAAGCCATATCCCCAGCCACAATTTCACCATCCACACCGCTTTAGAAGTAGAATAAGGGACAAGGAACACAGATTTTGTCAAAAAAAGAGTTTTTTTATTGAAAATCAGAACCGTCACTAACCCCAATTAGGTTCACAAACAGGGTCTACAATGCAGGACTGAGCCCCAGGCTCTCCTCAATAAGAAGCCTCGCCCGCTGGTGATTGGCAGGGGCTTGTTCATGGACATAGAAGGAGGCTTGTGTCTGGAGGCTGTGGCTCATATGCCAGAACACGGTGGACTTGCTGACCTCCCCTTGAGACTCCCATGTCTGGGGAAAGAAAACAAACCAGGCGTTAGGTCATGGCATTACACTCTGCACATCCAACGAGGCCCTCGGCCGAAACGTTACGACTTACATATGTGGCCACTGCGCTGCGGATCATACCAGCCGTCACCTTGACTCCGATATCGCATGCCGCCCATGCCTTGGAGAGCACGTTACCGATCTTGTTCAGGGGGTTTCCCAGGCACGTGAAGAAGAAGGTTTTTGGCTCATAGAGGTAACCAGGCAAGGAGACCCTCAGAGCACTATACCTAAGCAGCCAGTCGTGCTCCTGCTTAGACACCACCATAACTGCCACGCCATATGTCCCCGCGGTCTTGTGATCGGACACGCGGATGTGGAAATTATCTTCAAACTGTTTGGCTCCCTCTACTTCACTGGCCTTCATGTTCATCAGGACACCCCGCCTGTGTCCGTTGTGCAGCATCATACGCCCGCAGAGTAGCCCGATCAGGGTACCTACATTGCACAACTCGCCCTTCTCACAGAGCTCCAGCATCTGGGGGATTAGCTCCCCACACCTCTCATTGAAGCGCTTCAGATGTTCCTTGGGGATCAACTGTTCCTGCTTTGCATCTTGCACTTTCTGGCGGTGCAGCATCAGCTCTCGGTGACCCTGTCGTCGTAAAGACTGTAGGAAGAAGGCAATTGAAGACAGGGTACGTTTCTTCACTTTCAAATCGCTTAACCGGGCCTCCAAGAGGTAACGGATGAAGCCAACAACATCGTTCACGTAGCTGTGAATCGTACTCGGCGACATAGAAGAACAAGATAGCGTACGATACCACCTGGGGCAAGGAGACAGACACAGGGACAGGGGGTCAGTAATAGCAACAAAAACGGGGGGAGTCAGGGCTTTGCAACTGCTTCTCACTTACTCATGACACCGCTCCGTGCTGCTCAGGAACCGGCGGATGTGCTGGAGAGCTTGGTTCGTATTCTCCAGCTTCTTGGCATGGGGCTTGGGACCCAGAAGGTACTCGCGGTACAACCGGAGGCATCTCACTGCAAGGGCAGGAAAGTTGGATCGTAAGCCATTCACCCAACAATCCGTGTTTATTGAAAAACACACACCATGTTACACGAGGCATCAAAAGCTCACCATCATCGCGGGACGGATCCCCCGAATGACTGGCCATGGGCTCGTAGTTTTCATCGTTTGACGACGACAAGGACGACTGAGACGATGACAGCGTGCGCAACCTGGGACCTTCGATAGCTCCGGATGGGCAGTCACTGGAAGATGGCAACTCCTCACGGGCTCCATCCTCTGACCCAGCATCTGGTAAGTCATCTTGGGTCGAAGACACAATGGTTTCTGGTTCAGCTTCCCCGGGCATATCCGTTTCAGAGACCGACATACAGGGGTTGTCGGTCGGCCCATCCGACGGCACCTCGGGGCTCATCAGCGGCATCCAATGTAGCAAATCTAGCCCAGGACTGGGTGATTCCTCTGAGTGCTGCAATGTCGAGTGTGGTAGCTCGCATTCCCCAGGCTCCTCCGCAACGAAGACCGGCCTCTTGGGCAGCTGGAATGAAACATCGCCCTCTGCCTTGCTCTTAACCTCAGCCATCAGGCGAGCATAGGCCGGGTCGCCGGACTTAACCTGATGCAGGCGATACAGGTGCCGGTCCAGCCGAACGATGGCCTGTCGCTGGCAGCCAGGCATCGGGCAATCGAGCACCCTGGTAAGGCACCGAGACAAAAACACCAAACAAATGCCATTTACCAATTGCTCTCAAGCATTAATAAATGCACAGAGATCAAAAAGTATGCTCACAAAGGAAAGATTAAAATTACCTTGTCTTTCTCTGTCAGACTTTCATAAACGGAGCCTCGGTGGCTATGGTCATCCAATGTAAAAGATAGGCGACATGACCATGCTTTTTGAAAAACTTAGTCTCTGGCGGAGGCGAAAAACTCATGACTGTGGTCATGTCATGTTAAAGATAGGAAATTTCTCAAATCTACATGACCATGTGCACGGACCTCCAGGCGGAGAAGGTAAAGCTTACGTGACCAGAGTCCAGGAACCCTGCAGCAGCTGCCAGGGCACGGGGCTACCTTCCACGGCCGTGTCAGGGCTCCAGGACCTCGGCAGCAGCCGCCAGCAGCCCCGGGGTCACTTCCACAGCCAGGACTTAGCTCCAGGACCTCGCCAGCAGCTACCAGGGCCCGGGGCTACCTTCCACGGCCGTGCCAGGGCTCCACGACCTCGGCAGCAGACGCCAGCAGCACCGGGGTCACTTCCACAGCCAGGACTTTGCTCCAGAACCAAGGCAGCAGCTCCCAGGGCACAGGGCTATCTTCCACGGCCGTGTCAGAGCTCCAGGACCTCGGCAGCAACCGCCATCAGCCCCGGGGTCACTTCCACAGCCAGGACTTCGCTCCAGGACCATGCCAGCAGCTCCCAGGGACCGGGGCTACCTTCCACGGCCGTGTCAGGGCTCCAGGACCTCGGCAGCAACCGCCAGCAGCACCGGGGTCACTTCCACAGCCATGACTTAGCTCCAGAACCAAGGCAGCAGCTACCAGGGACCGGGGCTACCTTCCACGGCCGTGTCAGGGCTCCAGGACCTCGGCAGCAGCCTCCAGCAGCCCCGGGGTCACTTCCACGACCATGTCAGGGCTCCAGGACCATGCCAGCAGCTACCAGGGCACGTTCCTACCTTCCACGGCCGAGTCAGGGCTCCACGACCTCCCCAGCAGCTACCACGGACCTGCGACGCCTTACAAAGATGAATATTAAGACCCACCTTTCGATGTGTCAGTAGCTTTCCGCGCCTTACGGAACTACATGACTCTGGTCAGCCTCACCCTGCCGGGAACGCAAGAGAGACGTAAAGGGCCTGCCCATAGCATGGTCGGTCCAGAGGGGGACGTGAGGCGAGGTGGTTGGTGTGGGTGGCAAAAGAGCAAAGAACGTCAGGCCGAGCAAGTGTGGAGGTAACCGGGACTCCTGGAAGTCAACCGGGTGCTCTGGACCAATGCCCACCCTTGCCGCGAGCAACCGCGACAAACCGCGACTAACCGGGGGTCAGCCGCCCGACTGGTTCCTTGCCTGAGCAAAGAACCGCAGCCCGAGCAAGTGTGGAGGTAACCGGGGCTCCCGGGTGTCAACCGGGGAGCTCTGGACCAATGCGCACCCACTGTTAGTGGATCGTCTCCTACTCAGATACCGGTTCACCTGCCTGTTCAACAGCAGTATATAAAACAACCGATAGCTAACGCAAAGTGAAACACACAGTAAACAATACTAGTAATTAATAATTAAATAATTATTAACAGTAATATTATAACAGTAATATTCTTAATACTAATAATTTCCCCTAACAAGTCAGCGACTTGGTGCACTAAGATCCCGTGGAGGATGACAGGAGAGCCGCAGATTTCCTTACCAGCACATAAGGCTGAGAGGGACTTTTTAAAGTAATTTGCTAAAAAAAAGGATGCGAAAATACACAGGAGGATTTACTTATCAACTCTGATGTTAATCAGTTTAGGCTGAAAAGGAAATTGATGATACTGTCAGGGTGAGTAGCGAGTTTATGCTCTCGGGGGCGCAGCAGCACTATGTCACCCTCCTCTGACGAGTGTCTTTGGTATAAAGTTTTTCAGGTTCGGGTGTCTTAAAGGGAAACGCCTATTTTGTAATGGTTAATATTCCTATTTCAGGGAACCAGAGTTATGATAATGATCATAGGAGGCTGTGTGGTCCAGTGGTTAAAGAAATAGACTTGTAACCAGGCAGTACCTGGTTCAAATCCCAGCTCAGCCACTTCCTCATTGTGTGACCTCGAGCAA
The DNA here is from genome assembly GCF_017654505.1 of Polyodon spathula. Lineage (NCBI taxonomy): Eukaryota > Metazoa > Chordata > Actinopteri > Acipenseriformes > Polyodontidae > Polyodon > Polyodon spathula. The sequence goes on from NC_054537.1 coordinate 52,229,193, forward strand.
GTCACTTAACCTCCTTGTCTTTTGGGTGAGACATTGTTGTAAGTGACTTTGCAGCTGATGCATAGTTCACACCCTAGTCTCATATCTTGTAAAGCGCTTTGTGATGGTGGTCCACTATGAAAGGTGCTATATAAAAATAAAGATTATTATTAATAATAATCCAACATTTTTTCCATTCTGTGTCATGAATCTCCCATAAATGCTGAATTGATAAAAGTATCCTGTATGAGATGATGGGCAAATGTGACAATTACAAAGTGATGCTTTATGCTTTAATGCTGAGAATTTCAAACCCACACTAAGCAAACACAACAACAGAATTTCAAATCTTACAAGCCTCAGAACCTATGGTGATCTTACGCACAATTGAAAGTGTGTTTCTAATTTGTATGTCAAATAGGGTGTGTTTTGTAATGGTTAATATTCCCTACTTGAAAGGGAACATTGAAAATACATGAGTCATACCAAAGAGAGACAGTTGGTTACTGATAATGAGTGGAGATGGAGTCCTATTACACAAAACCTAGTCAATGAAAATCAATGCATTTATAAATGAATGTAGGGATGGATTCTGGAGCTCTCTTCCTGTCTTCAAAATTACAGTACCACTTAAACTAGTATGTCATTGTAATAGTTTTCTTTATAATGTCACAGGGAGTCAGGACTCAGTACCTGCAGCTGTCTGCTATGCAAGAAGGGGATTACACATTCCAGCTGACAGTCACAGACTCCGCAGGACAGCAGGCTACTGCACAAGTCACAGTCATTGTGCAGCCTGGTAAATCATCTAGATCAATAGTACCATCCAAGTCTTGAGAGTGCAAATGTGTTTTATATTGTGGTTAGTTAGATTAAACTGTGTAAGATAAGATCAAATAAGTATTTCTACTGTACAGTACTATCAGGTGAAGTGAGATGTATATACTCCACTGTAGAGTCCACTGTAAACAGGGCCGGATTAATGCATAGGCAAATTAAGCACCTGCCTAGGGCCCAAAGTCAATTTACTCTCACTCACTTTCACATGGCAACACAAGTAAATTCCAGGTCAGTTTTGGATTTTGCTTGAATACAGCAAACTATGTCTCTTTCATGGGCAGCAAAGCGTAAACACAGAAAACAGGAAGAAGAGGAGTGAAAGTGGCAAAGGGGGGCATTAGAAATATTTTTAAAATCAGTGCTGAAAGCCCCAAACCGCAGCAAACCTTCCCCCCTACCCTGGAGAACAAGCGTGTTCTTTAACGAAGCGAGTCAAAAAACCCCTCCGATCACAATGGAAACCTCACTGCCTTTGCTGCATTGGTGAAACAAGCAAGCCTGTTCAACTGCATTTGACTTTAGGCTGCCTACCAGCCATACGTTTAAGGCTAGTCATTTTAACAGTAAAACGTAAATAAATAAATGTCTGTGATTCAAAATAAATCTGTATATTTTTGTATTGCTTGCGGCTTCCTAATCAACTCCAATGACATATACCTTCACCTCATGTGATGGCAGTGAAAAGTATCAAAAGAAGAATACCAATTAACAATACTGTGCTGAAATTAGTATATGTGTTCTTCAACCAAGCAAGTAAACAAAGCATAGCGAGCTCAGGAGGCATCGTCCAGCTTGAAATGCTTTTTTGTTATTGGAAATATACTGGATAGCCTAGAGGGAATTTATGCAATAAGAAGTGACTGACTGACTTGATGGATCTTAGACGTGATCTGGTAGCTGATGAAAACTGGCACAAAATTGCTGTTGTCTACACATAGTGGAGAGACACGTTTTCCTACACTTGCCAAGCTTGCCATTAATATGTTGGCTTTGCCACACAGTACTGCAGAATTTTTCACAGGTGAACCTTGTAAAAACAGACGTAAGAAATCAATTGTCTACACAAGTTCTGAATGGAATTGTGACTATCAAGACTGCTGTTAAAAACCAGACCAACAAAGCAAATGATCCGGCGTATGTGCAGGTGTGTCCATGTATGACCATAAGACCTAAAGAAATGTAAATCTGTATGTCATTAAAAACAAAATGACAAGGCTATCACCCCGATTTGACTACACGACAATGAGCAGGTATGGTATTGGTTATATATATATATATATATATATATATATATATATATATATATATATATATATAATATATATATATATATATATATATATATATATATAATACAATACCATACCTGCTGATTGTCGTGTAGTGTATATATAATGTGTGGACTATAGGGAACCTACAGTTAGTGGACAGAAGTTTGAGCACCCTCCTATATAGAAGCATCACGTTTTTTAAATTGGATAGCAATCAACATGTGATGCTCTTGTCCATATTCAAGCTGTTGAATTTGTATTCAGTAAATCGTGAAAGGTGATTATCAAGCTCTGCTATGGGATTTGACGTTGGCTTCTGTTTTTTCCGAATTTATTTTGAAATGTATTTAGCACCGCCTTCAATTAACCTGTTGCTGGCAGATTCGGCCCGTTGTTCAGTTCAGAGCAGTGTGTGAAACTTTCTTCATAATTAATAAGTAGAATTTGGCATATTTGACCGTTTCTGATCAAAACCATGTATAATAACTTAACATGAAAATGATATATTTTGCAAATTGGTGGAGCATGAGTTAAGCTAAGATATGCATATCTGTATATTTGTTGTTCATACAAGAAGATAGGGGCCCAGAATTGCATGTTTACCTAGGACCCCGTGATGGGTTAATCCGGCTCTGACACTATAATACCTTATTTATAAATCATTGTAATATAATAATAAAGGCATCTTATTTAGCAATGCTGTTGTTTTTTTGTCACTGGATGCAAAACACTTTTGCAAAATAAGATGTACTGGACCGATTTGTAATACATTTTCAAACCATTTTGCACAGAAAAAAGACTCGTATTAGGTTGTATTCTGATCTTGTAAGATCAAGGCACAATTGTTTTGAAAAATCATCTTCAATGCAGTTACATATCCCAGTGGAAATAAATGTAATTTAAGAGTAAAAGAAAAATATTTAACTACTGAGATGATTAGGAAGTGTGGTTGCAACTTGACTTTCTAAATTAAATGTTATGCCTTTATTACAGCACAGTGGAAAATAGGGCTCAAATTAACTAATACAGAGTAGCAACTCACACCTTATAAAGACTATAAAGGCTCATGCTTTTGTAGGTGTTAGCTTGTTTGTTTTCAATTTCCGCAGATTTTACAGCAGGCTATAATTATATTTGTCATTAGGGACAACATGAAGCAATATGAAGAGATTATCAGTCCCTTTACCTGTAATAACCCCTTCTATAAATATAATTTTAATTATATTGCTAAAGCTCAGTAAGTTTGAATAACCATATGCTGACTACCTAAATTATCAAATCAGCTTCCTGCCAACAGGTTAACCTTGAGGGCAATAGTAAATGTCTGAACTTAGGAACCAGTGCAAAGGTGTACAGGTACATGTGCAGGGATGACTATGTTTAAACTCCATTTCTATGTATTTCTAGAGAATAACAGTCCACCAGTAGCAGTGGTTGGCCCTGATAAAGAGTTAACGTTTCCAGTAGAAAGCACTACACTGGATGGCAGCAAGAGCACAGATGACCAAGGCATTGTGTTGTATCAGTGGCAGAATATCAGGTATTCATTTTCACCTGTTAAACATATGGGGCCATATTCATAAAACATGTTTATCTCTTAGACACATGTAGAAAAATGTAGCTGCGCCCAAATCATGTGGTTATTTTTAGTCGTTTATTCATAAAGCCTGTTTATCTCTGCAAGCGCTTAAGTCTGTTCTAAGGTTTAGACGCAGCTAACCAAAATCCAATAGAATTTGTTTAACAAGGGTAGGGCTTGTTTAAGTCTTGTTTCAAGCTCTTTCATTCACATTAATGCAGTGCTAAAATAAAAACTCAGTCATTCAATCATCAATTTAATAATATATTAACCCTTCGTTAGCTATAATGAGGTGCAGATGCACCCATCTCAAGCCCTTTGAAGTCCCTGTGATCATCTTAGGCTACGTACACACACAGGCTAAACGTGGTTGTGAGTTCACCTTTTGTTTTTAATACGGTTTGTATACACACACAGTTTGGTTACAAAGGGCAGCGACAACAGCACTAGTTAATCCTGTTCAGAGCAAGTATTGGGTGCGGTTATTAATTTAGTTTGGTTAGTTAATGCGAACTGTGTGTGTATTACAGCCACGCTAACACAGCCGCAGTTGGTACTCAGTGGATTTCTGCAAAACTAACGATATTGTTTATCAGACATTTCCGTGTGATAAACATGGCTAAAAATATATATAGGTGCCTGATGAGCTTGATTTTATAATATTGATGAATAGTAAAGTCATAACAATGGTAAGTAGTGCATACATATAGTACACTTTTTTATTTAATCAAAGTATAGTTGTGCAATATTTTGTTGTAAGAAAAACAACAACTTAAATAAAACAATATGGGACAATTTGTATCCTCAGACGCCATAGTGCGTTTTCCCACAGATACCAAACGTCTCATCTGTGTGTTTTAGCACTCCAGGAAATGATAAAGACGCATATACAACTCCTTAGACATGCGTACATTTTTAATCCAGTCATTTGGAAACCACTCAAGTTGTTCCCACCAGCCTTCTGGTCGGAAGATCGCCTAAATGTTTCGAACTACCATCATGGTACTGCAGATTCTCGCCACTGTATTTAGCAATGCAGAAAAAGCAAAACGGCGTCTCATCTGGTTTTGCAGAAAAGATCATAGCTGTGCTTGACAAGCTCTCGATTGATTATGTACAGTACTTTCTTCCAAAAGCATAAACAAAAACACAGCATCCATGTTCTCACACAAAACCTCACGATCAGAATGTAGTGATGGCCCGAGTTCAGTGGTTTGTTTATAGTGTTTCTAAAATAATAGATTTCGCTCTACATACTGTATTCACACATAACCCAATGCAGTCAATTTCCAATTTATATGAAACTGAGAGGCAATATGTGTGTACAATCAGTGCAGTATTGGAAAAATATGATTTTATTTTTTACGGTTTCTGTCTGTTGCAAAAAAGATGCACCACTCCTTTTGACTTGCTGAACTAATGGCTATGAGAGGCAATTTGAAATAAATGGGCCCTGATCTACAGGACTCCTAATAACGACGTTAGTCGTGTTGGCATTCTTTTTGATTTTTCGAGGGTCGCCATCACTTTATACCTTTATTTTTGTTATATATGCATGTTCTTTTTGCACACTATTTTTTGCTGTTAATTTGCTGAATGCATATTGAAGCAAATGTATGTGTTTACTATTTTTTCTTACTAAATTTTGTACATGTAGAGTTTCCATATACAATATAATATTTATTTTTGTAGTTTATAGTTGTGTTTGTGAATTTGTCAAGCCTTTAACTTAATATTTTGCTGCTGACAAATGGTTAAGTTAAAAACAGAATGGAACAAAAAATGACTAATCTAAAAATGACTCAAAATGGAAAATGTGCTGATTAGAACAGCAGCCTTTTACATTCCTTTTACATTTCCATTCAACATTACTTTTACGTTTCGCTCTTACATTTCTGCAGTGGGTGGGCATTACCCTTTACACCATTAGCTAATCCACCAGTGTGCAGTTGCAAGAATGTAGTTAACCGGTGCCCACCTGACATTTAGACATGTTCAGACAAAAGGGTGTTTAAAATTTTTTTTTTATTGTTATTATTCTGGTTAAATTTTAGTTGAAAGACATTTTAGCCAGAAGCGCAAAACTCCAGTTTCCACGCATGTGACACTTAGCCACGTCTAAAGATAAATGCCTGGTAAGCATCCTTTATGATTCTCAGTGGGGTTTTTTTCACCTATTGAACATCATTTTTTTTTGTTTATTTTTTAAACAAATCACTTGAAACCATGAATGATTAAGTTTTGGGCATTTTCAGAACAGCTTATCCAATGTGATAAAAATGTGTATGGATAGTTATGAAGTAAGTAATGGTTTAGGTTTGCCAGGGTGTCCTTCACTGCTCACCAACGACCTTTGTAGTCTGGCTGGGCGCCTGCGGGCTTGCCTGTATGCTGCCTGGAGCTGCATTGTCCTCTGACGCTGTAGCTCCAAGGTGGCTGCATGGTGAGTCTGCAGCATGAAAAGAAGCGGTCGGCTGATGGCACACGCTTTGAAGAACAGTGTGTGTTCGTCTTTGCTGCTCCTGAGTCAGCACAGGGGTGGTAGCGGTGAGCTGAGCTTAAATAATAATTGGATATTCTAAATTTGGAGAAAATGATAAAAAAATAATTGGTGACCTACTAAAATAAAAAAAAAAAAAAAAAAAAAAGAGACTGTGAACAGGCTGGCTTGGCGGTGACATCAGACCAGAAAATGATGGGTACACAACAGGCAGTAATGCGGGGTATGAAAAGCAGATGCACATATTCATTGAAAATATATAGTTTAACAGAAACAAAACTCTTATACAAAATAAAGGGCACGATGGCCAAAAGAGATAGACACACATAACCATGCTGGTCAAAATCCAGCACAAGTATCAATTGTAGTTATCTTTCTTTGTATATTTACTCATGTCTCAAAAGCTGCAGGTTTTTATACATGTGACTATGGCCCATTAGCAATAAATTAATCAATCCGAAGATGATTACAGTCTACATGAGAGTTATTACTCTCCATGACCGACAGCCAGTTTATCAATAATCACTGACTGCCGACCATGCATTCTCATGAGATGTCCTGCAGAGACGAGCTGCTACCATCGCCCCTGCCAGACCACATTTAACTATACAATAATTCAGCCCAAAATATTCACCAAACAGTATCTTTCAGTTCACCCACAATAATACATTTATCAGCAGGGTCTTCTGCCCTGCCACACTCTCTAAAGAAAAATAAATTAAAAGAAACAGCAGTGGAGAAGCGGAGAGGATTCTTTTCAGTCTTAGCTGATGCGGATGAGCTTTCAGGTCAGGTACTGAGTGAAACTGAACATTTATGGTTGTATGCTCTTGGTTGTTCAAAATATTGCATTATTTAATGTAGATATGTGTGTGTTATACACTAGTTTCATATTTAAACTTACTAAATTAGTAACAATCTGTTTGTGCCACATTGATAGTTAACTATATGTGACTGATTTTGTTTGTTTGTTTTTTACTAAGTGGCAACACTTTAGCTGAATCAATTCCTGCTTCACTTATAGAAAATCCCTGCGGTGCTCGAGCCTCAGAGCACCCCGAGTCATAACCTGAGCTGGATCGTGTCTCATTTTATAGATATAGCTGGAACAACATGTATTTTGGTATTACTGTTATATGTAATGTTAATGATGTTTATTTTTGTGTTGCTTTGTTTCAGTGGTCCAAGTGGTGTAAAGTTTGAAAATGGTAACACACAGCTGGCCACTGTAATAGGGCTTCAGATCGGTACTTACCGGTTCAGATTGACTGTGAAGGACCAGCAGGGACTGACCAGCTCAGCTGTGGCCACTGTCACAGTCAAGAAGGGTGAGATGCAGGATTAAGGGCTGAAATGATAGCTATTGTACTAAGTTTACTTGGAATTTGGCTAGACAACCCAGCTTTAACATTGGTTCTATGGAAAAATGGCTTTGAACTGAGATTTATCAATAGATAACAGAGAATACTGAGGTGTCTGACACTTGTAAATGAGCCCTCTCTCAATGGGTTTGTTCCTGGTTGAAGAATAAATACATAAATAAACACTGAACTCCATGAGAGGACATTAAGAAAAACATTAAGAACTGGGTTTCTGATTGGGTTTGATACAAGATCCAGAGTGAAATGAAAACTGATTTATAACTAAGGCCATGTGTTTAAAATATAATATAATTTTGAATATTTTAATAAATATATAGTAGGAATTAGGGGTTTTAATCAATTAATGATTACTCGAATAATCACACTTGTGGGGTTTGAGTAAAGAATTATTGATTAGTCTTGTCTACCTGAGCATGGTATCAAAAAACGGTGCACAAAAAATAAATCTTGAAAAAGTTTTGTCTCTAGAAATGCTTGGCCCAGACTCCAGAATTGCAGTTTAAGCACTTCAGTGCACTTTTATTAAATACAGATAAAAAGGTTTAGACAGTAGTGTTTTGTTTCCCTGACTATCATCAGGACAGATCAGCCGTTTCTCTGACCATACACCAAACTAGGGGATCGTAGTTCACCAAGATACACACAGTATACTTGAGACAGATGTTTGAGTCACCGGAGTTAAAACAGATCTTATGCAAATTTTTTTGGTTTTTTTTCGCTCTTCTGTCTTCTTCAGTCCCACTCGGAAGTGTTTCTCCATACCCTCCGCAAGCTGGACACACAGAGGCTCTTTTTACAGGTGGATTTAATTAGAAAATGAAAGTACCAATTACCCAATAAACAATGAATGGAACTTTAATTATTCTATTTCAGCGTGTTTCAAGAGACATCTAGTGGTCAGAGTGCACCATGGCAGGGAATAATGCTCTTTATTCTCAAACTTCTGCACCTTCTTTGAAATACTTTACCACAGTACTTACTGGAAAGTATACCAGATCTCTCAGAATGAAGAAAAAAAGACTGCAACGTGCAAAATGTGCTCACATTTGCTTTCCATTCATGACAGAACTACAAGTTTATTTTTTTATTTAACATATCTCTTTCAAACAGTATCAGAAAATGTATATTGAAAAGCTTGTTTGTCTGAACAACCGTCTGGCTTAATGCCTTAACTACAATGATATAGTTAGTGTTAATGTCCAATGCTGAACAGGGTTGAGTGTTCAAACATAAGCTAAAGAAAGCTAAAGAAATGTCCAATGCTGGACAAGGTTTTTTTAAAAAAAAGTTTTTAACTTTATTATACAGTCAAAAAATGCAATGAATCAATCATTAAAAACTTGAAAATAAGAGTGAATCAAATAAACAAATACATCTTGATGTTACAAACAATCAGAAATATATCTTCACCTTTTTTTGCTTTTTAACCCATCCTTGGCACCATTGATTGAAATACCAAAACCACCCATTTTTAGTTATCCCACCCTCCTCCCACTCCTAAAACATTCAAATTAAAAGGAGCCAGGTGTGAGCCCTCCCAACCCATAAAACACCACAAACAGCAATTAAACATTATACGAAACATTACCTGACATGAAACATTCATGATTCATTTGCAAGTTGTCTTTTGAGCGGCCATATATATATGTATGGACGCGCAAAGGAAAATTTAAGTACGGTTCTGAGTTTGTCACAATGACAGTGACCAAGGAGGACAGAGTGAGGAATCTAAAGTTTACAGACCAGGAGCTAAATGTATTATCAGAAAAAAAGTGGTGGAGAATTATGAAAGGCTTTTTGGTGCTGAATCAATGAGAACATTCACTTCAATAAAAATTGTGGACAAAATAAGTGCGCTCCGTAGTAGGAGGGCGGGGGGTCTTGTCCCAAATCACAGCGTCATGTGTGACAGTCAAAGCAGAGAAAGTCATTGTTAATAAAACTTTTATGTTTAACTCTGAAAATCAAATACATGTTTGTTTGTTCAACTTGATCTCCCGCAGGTTTATTTTGTAATATTAATTCAAAATCAGCAAAGCACTCGCTCAGACAATTAAAACTTCACTATTTACATTTCAAAAGGTGTTTGGTGAAACTTCGCTTTTTTTAACATTAGATGACATTTGATTGCTTGTATTTGTGACTGCACCTCAACTCTCTCTCTGTGCACATTTATTTATTGGACATTTACAGTTTCTTTTGTGTATTTTAAAGCTATTTTAAGCATAGCCTACTTAAATAGCCTATATCACAAGTACATGGTGATTATATAAATATATTAACATAGCCGAAAGTATTGCATATACACCTGCCTCGTAATCTTCATATATCCCGGACTGTCTGAGGATACATTGTAACATCGGAGCTCGAGTTGCTATTGAAACAATCTTTAAAAACGAAACCAACTTTTGCTGGAAACAGTAGTTTAAAATGATTTGTGTTTGCTGCAAAAAAAGGCTAACAAGAAAACAAAATTGATTTTTTTAAAAACAACCTTGAATGACATATTCAGCAACATCTTCGAGTTTTCTAAACCTTTAAAATGCATGTTGACACATAAGTTACAATGACTGTGCAATTCCCATTTACTATTTTGCTGCCTTTTAATAATCCCAAAATATTAAACACGAGAGCAACGTTAAGTACAAACCTGAAATGACAAAACCGAAGCTTTTGTGTTTTTCTTTATAAAAGACACTTTAGAGACATCGTCTCGTCTGAGCGTGTCACTGTTAGGCCCAAGTAAAATACAATGCATATTGTTCACGGTAGGTAGGCATATTTTTCTGTGAAATTTGTGATATTGTGAATTTTCGGGGACCCTAAATATAAGTATTTAAATGTAAGTATGATCTATGCTCAGTCTGTGTCTAGTTATTACCTCCTCCTCACACAGCCCAAGTAACGTCTGCCTGGTCCAAAATACTCTCTTCCTGACTCTTCTTCTCGCTCTCCTGTGCAGCTCTTTTGAATAGTGAATACAGTACCAGTCAAAAATTTGAGTACACTTGCTCGAAACTAGGTTTTTTCATAACTGACAATGTTTTATGTCGTATACATTTCTGTAAATACTTGAAAATGAAAACACAGTATACCAAACAAAACATAAGGAGTATCAAAGCAATGTTCAAGAAAATTGGAAATTATCTCTAAATCTTGGATTCCTCAAAATAGCCACCCTTTGCCTTAATAACAGCCTCACAAACACGAGGCATTCGGTTAACAAGTTTCAGCAGGAAATCACCCAACATGTCTTCCCAGCTCTTCTGCAGCAATTCCCAGAGATATAGGGCACTGCGGGTAGCTTTGTTTTGACACTTCTGACCAGTTCGTCCTGTACAAGTTCTATGGGATTGAGGTCTGGAGACTGGGCAGGCCAGGTCATTAGATTGAGTTGTCCTTCACTTTCCTTCTTCGCCAGATAGTTCTTGCACAACTTAGAGGTGTGTTTCAGGTCATTATCTTGCTGAAGAATGAAGGACTGCCCAACTAGCCGTAGTCCTGATGGAATGGCATGCCTCTGAAGTATGCTATGATAGCCATGCTGGTTGAGCTTGCCATGGACTTGGTAAAGATCACCAACTCTGTCACCAGCAAAGCAAACCCAGACCATGACACTGCCTCCTCCATGCTTGACAATGGGAACCACACATGCAGAACTCATGCGCTCACCCTCTCTGTGTCTTACAAATACTCGGCAGTTGGACCCAAATAATTCAAATTTTGACTCATCGGTCCATAAGACCGACTTCCACTCCTCAGACATCCAGTTTCTGTGTTTTCTGGCCCAGGCAAGTCTCTTCCTCTTATTCTGCACTCTTAACAATGGTCTCTTTGCAGCAGTTTTTCCGGTTAGGCCAGCTTCACGCAATCTCCTCTGAACAGTTGATGTTGACATCTGTACTTCTAGGAGCATTTAGCTGAGCTTGTATTTCAGGGGCAGTTAATCGCCGATTTCTCAGACTTGTGACTCGAGTGAACTTCTCTCTGATTCTCTGATTCTGAGGTCACCCTTGGCCTGCCTGACCTTGTTTGGGCCTCATGAGTGCCAGTTTCTTCAAATCGTTTGGTCTTGGCGATAGCAGTTACAGACACTTGCAAATTTCTTGCGATTTGTTTTAAAGATTGACCTTCATTTCTTAAAGTAATTACAAACTTTTTTCTTTTTTTAACGTTTTCATTTTTTTCTTTGCTTAACTGAGCGTATTTTGCCATTTTCTGCTCAGTTACATTCAGGAATGACAAACTTGTGCCTATGTTACCTATATTTATTGTAATCATGGACCCTCACCTGTTAGCAATAATTGGTGACAAAAGGTTAATTAGGTAACATGCTAGTTAACTCAGAGAACATCTAACAAAGACACTTTTATACTTAGGCCAGTGCTCTAACACCATGTTATACACATTTCAGACTTTTAACTGACTTGGGCTTCAGACTGAAATCCCCTTGCTTTGGGTGACCATTTCATTGAAATTGACAAGATTTAGATTTTCATTTAAAAATTAAATTTATGGATGTAATTCACTTATGATTATCAGCTTATGTAAGTACAGGTACCATATAATTAAATATTAAGTGTTTATAGACAAGTTTATACAGTTAAAAGCATAGATAATCATGAAAAACCTGGTTTCAAGCAGGTGTACTCAAACTTTTGACTGGTACTGTACAGCAGGTGTACAAAGCGTGCAGTAAGGGGCTTTCTGCGTGCAAAACACATTACCACTGTTTAGCGCATGAGGCCCTTTGTATTATTTGTAATTGTCTTTCAATGCAATTTCATATCACTAGCAAACAAGTGTGATTAATCGATTTAATTGATCTGTAGATCGGATGTTTAATCGTTCAATAGCAAATGTCAAGATTAAAACCCCTTGTATATGTGTGATACATCAGGTAGCATTGGTAAGCAATGTTTTGTTGTTGTTGTTGTAAACCCTACAGCCTGCTCATTTTTAACCTTGGTATTTAATTCACTCCTGTGTATATTTTATACATTGAGAAACAAGCAATTTAGGAGTCTTGGGTGTTTTTTTCTTTTAAATGGGAGTTCGCACTGACCCCAAGTTAAGTGTTTGACATTTTGCCTTAGTTTTATCTCACTATTGTATTGTTAGCAGAGGATGTTTGATGTCTTTGCATTTCATTACAGAAAGAAACATTCCTCCTATAGCCCATGCTGGTGGAGGAACTGTTCTTGTCCTGCCCAATAACTCTGTTGTTCTCAATGGGTCCAAGTCTACAGATGACCAGGGCATTGTATCCTACTTGTGGATCAGAGACGGCCAAAGTCCTGCAGCTGGGGTGAGCGCTTCAGCATATAAATTGATTGTGTGCAGTTTTTTTTTTCTACTGGAAGTAATAGTAAAAGTACTAAATTCGTAGTAATCAGAGTAGAGTAGATTAGATTAGGAAAAGGTCTAAGAAAATGCTTAGGGTTAACAAATACATGCTTGATGGTACCTCACAAAAAAAACAATGGGCTAGATTATCAAAGTTATTTACTACAGTTTTTTTTTTCTTTTTTAGGATGTCTTGTACAGTTCAGACCATGAAGCAGTGCTACAGCTTATCAATCTGGTGGAAGGAACTTACATTTTCCAGTTGCTAGTGACTGATGCCAAGGGTGATTCCAGCACTGACACTGCTACGGTAGAAGTGCGTCCTGGTATGGAAAAAAAACACTTAGTTATACATTATTACCTGATAAGAGACACCATTTCTTAGTACCTTTTTCAGGACAAGGTCCTAATACATCCTCCTAAGGTGGGTACGTCATTGGCAATCTGGTAAAATAAAAAATACAGGCTATGTTTCATGTAATGCACCTGAAATTAATATATTTAAAAGTTCAAAAGTTACACTTTGGAGTAACACAAAATTGGTATCTTCTTTGAACAAGATCTATGTTTTTGTTTAATACAGTGTTTCTCAACTTTTTTGTTCATGGACCACCTTAATACTGGCGGATCAGACAATGAACAGTATAGGTCACTGTAAAATAGGCACATAAAAAATCACTATAATACTAACTGTAGATTCACCTTTCTTGGTTTTAATGAGATGGGTAGACCTGTTTCTGTGAGCAAAATTATTTTGAAATTGGAGTTGTAAAGAACGGTTCTAGTTTACTTTTCATTTACATGAATTTACAGAGATGGGAAAAATGTATTCTTTTATTTTTAAATTGATAATTACAGCAGAAAATCTGCTACGATAATTCTATGCTTCAGTATGTAATTCTGCTGCTCAGGCATACTCTATTTTGTTATGTTGGCCTCGGTGCTGGTCTCAATCGCTCCGTAGACAGTGCTGACATAAACCGCAATGATAACCTGCTAGTGACCAAGCCAATAATGTATTTTTATATTAGCTTCTCCAGGTCAGAGGTATTAATGCGTGGATAGTGAACTTTGTCTTTGCCCCTTTTCTGTATGTTTTCATTATCAACAAAAATGCATGATTGCCATTTTTAAATGCTTGGTCACTAACAAAGCTAACATTGAAGGTTATGTCAGCTCTGCTTATGGAGCGATTGAGACCAGCATGAAGACTTCATTCGTTTGAATTAATTAGGATAAATGGAAACATTTTAAAAACCTCCAGTTTAATATTTACAACAAATAATAGAACCTTGTTTGAGGGACTGTTTTTTCTCCAAAGATATATATTTTTTTTTGTATCTGTTTTATAAGCAGGGTAGTACTCCAGGGCTTGTGTGTTGTGTTGCATTAACTGGCTCACAGCTCCAGGATCCTGGGTTCGATTCTGGCCTCGGGTCTGTCTGTGTGGAGTTTGCATGTTCTCTTTGTGTTCAATTGGGTTTTCTCAGGGTACACCGGCGACCCTCTATAGGATTAAGCAGTTACAGATAATGGATGGATGGATTATCGTTCAGCAATTAAATCTGGGTTTACGCAAAATAAAGTATGCACACCGGGAGCAAAGCGAGCTACACGAATACAACATGAGTACAACTAAAATGATGTAGCAAGTCATGAAAAGAAAAGACTGCCTCCTTTTGTGGAACAAAAGCTTTACATGCCTCGGTGCTTCGATTCATCAAGGCTTTTTGAGCCTGTGCAGCGCCGTCTTCAGTGCCACACAGCCCCAGAGCCTCGGTACCCTGGCACTTCGACGCCCTCAGTGCCTCGAGGGCTCCACGCCTCGGCACTTCGACACCCTCAAGGCTTTGAGCTCTGAGCATTGTGCCCTCACTATCCCCTGTGCCCCTGTGCGCTCCATAGCCTTGGTACCTCAAGACCTTAACGCCTCGGCACTTCAACGCCTTTGAGGCTGGTGAGCCCTACGCATCTGTGTCCTCGCCATCCTCGGTGCCTCAAGGACTATACGCCTCAGCGCTTCGATGCTTCAAGGTTTTTAAGCCTTGCCCCCCTATACCCTCAAGACCCTCTGTTCCCTGGTGTTCCGTAGCCTCGGTACCTTGGTGCTTTGACACCCTCGTGTCTCAAGGACACGCTGCCTCGGCGCTTCGACACCTGCGGTGCTTCACCCACCACACTCCATCCCCTCTGGGTTTTTCAGTGTCTTGGTGATATACAGCCTTTATGCCTTGGTGCTTCAGTTCTGTCGATGCTCCAGAGCTAAACACCTCAACTGAAAATGTCGAATTTCTATCCGTGCACATCCTGCGGGCAGAAATTGCCTCCGCAGGACAAGCACACCCTGTGTGTAAAGTGCCTGGGCATTGAGCACGCCTCTGCTGCTTTAGCAGACAGGTCGTCCTGCCCTATTTGCGCCGGGTCCAAAAAGAAGAACCTGCAAAGCAGAATGGCTCATTTTTCAGGTGAGACCCTTACAGCCAGCCTAGGAGAGCCTTCGTCAGTCTCGGGATCCCAGGCCTCCCCTCCCCACCCTCCGAGCCCTATACAAAGTATTTCTTGTGCTCAGGCTCCACAGCTCTCCCTCGAGGGGCAGAAAGAGCGAGAAACGCGGACCAGGCGAGGGATATTGCCAAGTTAAAGGGCCAAATGGCCCAGATACTTAAGCACTTAGCAACCAGCAGGTCACCCGCACGTCTTCGCCATCTCCACCAGCGCCTTCCCCAGAGTATACCCTGACTTCGCCGATGGCTGATGCAGAGGTTCATAGGCAGGACATGGTGATAAGCGAAGAGGAGCAGGATGTGCTTGGAAGAGGAGTTTTTCTTATAGGTGGTGACTCAGGACCCAAACCTTACTCAGATAATGGTCCCCAAGCTCCAAGCTCACCTCAGAGCCTGAAATTCCAGCACCCTCAAGCTCAGTTCGGGCATTGATGAAAAGGGCCGCCAACTTCTGCCAGGTACCTTGGAAGGCAAGTTCAGATCATCGCAGGTCTGTTTTCAGACCAGCACAGACTTCGACCCCCCAGTCTTTTCCAGCATTCCCAGACTTCCTGATGGAGGTCAAATCCTTTTGGCATCACCCGGCCTCAGCGCCCAGCATGTCTAAGAGCGCAGCCGCACTTGCCTCCATGGTGATGTACAGGCACTGTCTGTGGAGAGTTCCTGTATGCATGTTTGGGACGATGGAAACAGGGCATTGTTGTGCACGAACCCTGCTTTATTCCATAAGGTTATTTACAGTGTTTCACTTGAATCAGTCAGTGGAAGTAGAGGCTTTCCATTCCCCTCCCTTTGCGGAGAAGTCCAATAGGAGATTAACCCTTAGCGGTCTATTTATCCACCGCTTGTCAGGCACATCAGGTCCAATTTATTTTCACACATGCTGTTTATTTTACATGTGCTGTTTAAACTTTTTTATTTTTTCAAAGTAAAAAAAGTTTAAAAGGCACTGCATACCAAAAGGACACTCGGTACTGCATCTCTAGCCAAGCCCCACCCCTTGTTCGCTGTATTTTTTACATGCCTCTTCATAGTCGTGCATACTGATAAATCCTCTCCTGATCACTCGTTTTATAACCAAACTCTTCAATAATGCGATCAAAGTCATTATTTTAATAGTGTAAAGTCTCAAAAAGCTCTGCAAATGTCTGTGATATTCTTTGAGCGCTGAATGCTGAAGCAGCTATCTCCTTTGCTTATGTCCGAGACCTAGAGCCTGTGCTTGGTGTCTTTTTGATGATGTTGACATAGGACTGGAAAGGGAAAATTGTAATGTCGGACCTGGTCCGACATAGGACCGCAAAGGGTTAAATTCCCTCTGCCCAGTTCGGGCATTGAGATGCTATGTGAATAGAACGAGAGTGCTGCGTCAATCTGACCAGCTCTTTGTTTGTCATGGTGAACGGACTCGAGGTCAAGCCCTCTTTAAGCAGCGACTGTCCCATTGGATTGTGAACACAGTTTCGACTGTGTATACTAATGCCGGCCTACCCCCACCTGGGAGGGTGGCCGCACTCTCTACCAGAGGTGTGGCTACGTCATGGGCCCTCTTTAGAGGTGCCTCGTTGACCGATATATGTACTGTGGCTAGCTGGACTACCCCGCATACATTTACCAGGTTCTGCTGACTTAATGTCGTAGATCCCTGTATACCTTTAATAGGCACTAGGGTCCTTGAGGTTGCACACTCACACAACCAACACTAGATGGCGGTAGCGAGATGTCCCTCAGATGCTGTCCGCTTATTCTCCCTCCCGACGGCTTTGGTATACTTTCCCAAAAGTGTCATTGGCGGTCATCTTTGAATGATAGGATACGGATGTAACCCTGGTTCCCTGAAAGAGAAGATGACCACCAACCTCTCATCACTCGCATTACTCGCATTCGTGGGTTTAATGCAAAAGAGACTGACGTCTCCGTGCAGTGACTATGTATTACCTCGGTGAGGCGGGACCTTTGATGTCACCCTATCGGCAGCTTTGATATAAAATGCTCAGCAAATACCTGACAAGCAGACATATCCCAAAAGTATCATAACACAGTAATAAAACGGAAAAACAGTCAAGCAAAACTTTCAAGCCAAAAATAACACATTCAGAACAAAATTGATGAGGGTTATGGTAAATATTACTTATACAATCCTATGTATACATATTTAAGAATAAAGTTTATTTTATTTTATTGGGAAAAAAATGCTGGTAAATTATGTGGACACTAAAAAACACCAAATATCATCTGTGTACTGTGTTCTCTCTGCTGTCCATCAACACTCTAGCTACAATTTCTGGCATACTGTAGACTAGTGTCCCCTTTGTTTTACACCGTTATCAGCGAGAAATTTGTATTGTAGATATGGAGAAGGCATTATACTAACTGTCTTCATCTGCTGTGTCCTGCAGACCCTCGGAAGAAGGATGTGGTGGAGATGGAGCTCCAAGTTGGGGCCAGCCAGCTGACTGAACAGCAGAAAGACACTCTGGTGAGACAGCTGGCAGTGCTGCTCAACGTCTTGGATTCAGACATCAAAGTTCAAAAAATACAAGCACATTCTGATTTAAGGTACAAAGACGATAAAAGATTTTAAAAATATGTGGTATCTCTTTGTTAAACAAGTGTATTATAGATTGCATTTTGTAATGCATTAATTACTCCAGTTTATAGTTAACTGTGGTAGTATTTTTTAAAAGGAGATTGTTCCCATTTAATAAAAGATGTGGTTAGAACATGATTTGAAACAGTGTAATGGAGTGAAATCCCTCCCTTACTAAATTACAGCAATGAAATTTTTATTTGCTGATAGTTTGCATATATCCAATGTTAATCTGCAATGTAAATAAACAGAACATTGAAACGTAATGCAAAATGCTTACTGGAGTGTTGGTTGGGGTCTGGGGTCCTCACTTGAACAATGAAAGAGAGAGGGAAGGAAGGCATAAGTTGGTGATAAGCTAAGCAGTGTGCAAGTATTTGTTAAAAGTGGAGTTTTGATTTGTTTTTGTTTATTTTGTTATGGTTTTAGATCCAAGCTTACTGTAAATAGTTCAGTTTCAGTCCTTACATGTTCTTTAAGTTCCTGATGAATAAAAACTATTGCCAACTTGGCATAAAAGTAATTCCTGGCTTCACTTACACATAGATAAGTCAACCCTTTATACCATGGAAGAAGAGAGCATGGTTGTGGCTTCTATTTACCTCCTTCATTCACGTTATAAGGTAGAACACACATGGCACAGTCACATAACCATGGCTTCCAATTATAGCTCTATAAAGGAGTAGCACTGTATTGTTCTGTGTGTTGTTTCAGTGTTGTGCTTCTTTCCTGTGTTGCTGCAGTACAGTCATGAGTTTCTACGTGCTGAGTGGCCAGCAGGTGTTAAAGGGCATGGAGCTGGCACGCACACTCCGCGGACAGCTCTTGAAGGAGAAGGCAGACTTTCTTATGTGCAAAGTTCTGAGGGTTGACACTGCCCGTAAGTAATGTATTATCACATCTTGCTTTTAAGTGTTCCCTGAAACAAAAGAACATAAGAAACATTTGAGAATGAGAAAAGGCCATTTTCACCTACTTGTGGTGGTGGTGGTGGGGGGGACTAATTTAAAAGCACATAATCTAGTCCTTTTTTAAATGTTTCCAGTTTTAGATCCTACTATTTCACCTTGTAGGCTATTCCATGCATTTATAACTCTGTTTAAAAAGGTGCTTCCTACCTTCTGTTCTAAACTTACTTTTACTCAGCTTCCACTTAAGCCCTCTTGTTCTTCTCTCTGTGCTAAATGTGAATTATTGGGTTCCTTTATCTATGCCATTTATGATTTTAAGACTTCAATCAAGTCCCCTCTTTCCCTTCCTTTTTGTAGGCTGCAGATTTAATTATTGTAACCTGTCCTCATAGCTCATGTCTTTGTCCTGGGATCAGTCTAGTTGCCTTTCTCTGTATTCTGCAACAATGTATTTTTTGTAGTGACCAAAACTGCACGCAGTGTTCTAGGTGGGGTTAACTAGAACATTGTATAATCTTAGCATAACCTCTCTAGACTTGTATTCCAGGCTTTATGCAATATAGCCTAACATTCTATTTGCCTTTTTATTTGCCTGACCACATTGGCGAGGTGCTTAGAATGATGACTCTAACCAGAGAACCTATAACCAGAGAATCTGTTCAAAGTCCTTCTCCCCTGTTTCCGTCCCGTTCATTCTATACTTATAACATGGATTCTTACGCCCAGAATGCATTGATACACATACTTTACTTTTAAATGGATTATATTGCACATGCCCCAGAAAACGTATACTTCGCATACTTACTTCAGATGTATGAACAACCATCTTTTACTTTCCATTTCTTCAACAGAGAATTAGTCATCATTCCCTTTCAAGTACAAAATGTAACCGTTACCAAATGGAAACAAGCGAGATATCTCTTTTATAGCCCAAATTATCTGAGCAGTTATATCAAAGCTTCTCCTTTAAGAGCCCCGTCTGCGTCAGGTGTTGACTCCGTCCCCAGCTGCACAGGGATCAGGGGCCGTTTTTCTTCCAGCTTGCCTGAGTAAGGAGTGAGCTCTGACTTTTAGGTCAGAATCACGAGGATAAGTTGATAATTCAAGATTTTTCAAGTTAGCAGGTGATCTGCAGTCCCTGTCTGTTTAACAGTGCATGCTAGCAGTTGCCAGTGGCTCTTTCAGGTCTTCACCTGCACACCACTTCTCATAGTACTGGGCCAGTACCAGTGACTCCTTTTGGTACAGCGGTAGGTACCAACCAGTGACCCATTCGGTAACAAAGTCAGTACCGGGGAAATCCTATAGTACGAAAGTCGGTACCAGTCAGTACCAGAACCGATACCAGAGCCTGTGACCTTGATCTGCACAGTACCAGACCGGTACCAGTGACCTGGTCAGTACCAAAGCAAGTACCAGTTGCATTTATTGGTACCATGGTCGGTACCAATAAATGCAACTGGTACCAGAATCGGTACCAGTGACTGACTCGGTACGGTGCGGTTCGGCACCAAGAAGGTTACCAGAGCTCCATTCTTGTGCACTCAGTTCTCAGCACCAGTCAGCTGTCTGTTTTTGTGTGCATACATTGCACAGCTGAATTGTTTATAGAACCTTGCACCATGCCTGGGTTTAACCCTTGTGCTGCTTGCAAGAGAAACATCACAGCACGACAGGTACGCCTAGTTCCTGGGAGGGGAGCATACAGAGGGACCAGTTAAAGACCACAGGTGTTGCCCATCTTGTGCTCATTTTTGTAAGAGGACAGCGGTGCATCATCCGGACTCATCCGATTTGTCCCCTGCAGTGCAGCCAAGAGAGTCCCCCTCTCTGTTACACATATGGGGATGGGAGCAGGACTAAGAGCCTAGATCCTCTTCATCTGGCTCGGAGAGTTCCCCTGGGTTGTGGGGCAAATGGAAAAGCTTTTTGAAGCTGTGGACCATAGCAGTCCCTTTTGACAGAGTATCTGCAAGGCCCTCCATTGTCTCAATCCTCACAGTTCAGGCACCATTGCATGACCCAGAACCAGCACAGGAGAACACTCTGTCCCTTGTTGCATCTGAGGACATGGACAGCCAAGAATTAATCTTCCCTTCCGAGGACGCGGAAACTGATATCTTGACTCCCATGGGAAGCCCCTCCCTGTCAGAGGAGCTCACCGCCCTTATCAGACGGCTACCATGGGCTGCAGGTGCCTTGGCCCACGGAAGATGAACCCAAACGCTCTATATTTGATAGGGTTTCCAGTGCTGCATTACTGTGGATGGAGCTACTGATGGCAGTAAACAAACAAACATCCATAACATTTGCTATAGAGTGGGTGGAACAGGGCGTGATCACGTTATCCCCTATGATGACAGTATGTGCGAGAGTGCAGCTGTTGTGAAATCGATGTAATATATATACACACACACACACACACACACACACACACACACACACACATACACACATTTTTTAATACAACTTTTTGTTCACTATGCGTCTGTCTTAAAATATGTGTGTTTGAGTTGTTTTATGTTTAGAGCGCTGAAGTCACTACATATTACAAAAGACAATGAAATCTATCGTAGTAATCTTAACAATAATTTCTCAAAATATTATATAAATCTCACAGAATGTAATTCTTTGGCTTGCACATTTCAACTCAGATTACATTCAGCACAAAAAAAAAAATTCTAAGTGCATTTTATTGTTTAGCAGTTTGTTTTTAAGACCACTGAATTTCCAGACTTAGCTTTAGGAGGTGATGGACTTCGAGATGTGATGTAATTTGTTCAGCCATACTGTGCGCTGCAGCTGTTCATACGAAATTTTCAAAAGGAGAACAAGTTGCAATTACCATAGACTCGTGGACCCTGTAGGGGTTTTAAAACATCTTGAATAAGTTCAACTAAGTCTTTATTCAGTTGTTTCAACAGTGTAGTTTTATTCCAAAAAATAGAAGTCTTCAGGGCATTACAGTGCAATAAAACATAAAGTACTGGGGGACTCTCCAACAGCACTGAAGATTACAAAGGGCCTTCCCAAAGAAGTTTATTTTCATACAGGCAATAAAACAAGCATTTATTAACATATAGCCTATTAAATACTGCTAACACCCCAGACTAACCCAATACTAGCTAACTGATCACCATAATAGTGTTTAAACAGAAAACATGCTTTACCCTAAAGTCAGTTCTAAAACGTTTTTAAATGAACATTTAAGAAACAAACTATTCTAAGCACACTGTCCAAACGTGTTAAAAATGTATATAGTTCTGTCTCCATTGACAATTTTAATTGCAACCATTGTTTGATGGAAGAGGACATTTAAATAAAAACATTTCAATATATACTTTGGTGAGTATATTTTTTTAATATTTTTTTTTTTTTACTTTGTAGTTAAGTCTTTGCGATTTTACTTATTTAGGGTTTCTTAGAAAATACTAACCAGAGCTATAGGTACACATCAGAATGGAATACAGAGTGTGTGTGAATGTAGATATGGTTTAAACGCTGACACTGCATAGCATTTAAATGTTCATAAAAATGTTCTAAAGTGCACATCCTTAACATGGATTCTGTATTGGCCCCTTGTGACAGTCGTTGATATCTGCTGATGCAGACGGCGCTCCTAAAGGAGCAGCTGTAACAGATGTATCCCATGCTGTAATGGTTAGTTCTATTTCAGGGAACCAGGGTTATTATAATTTATTATTATTTATTTCATAGCAGATGCCCTTATCCAGGGCGACTTACAGTTATTACAAAATATCACATCACAAAGTATCACATTACAAAATATCACATTGTAAAGTATCACATTACAAAATATCACATTACAGAGTATCACATTTCAAAATATCACATTACAAAATATCACATTACAGAGTATCACATTTCAAAATATCACATCACAAAGTATCACATTACAAAATATCACATTACAGAGTATCATATTACAGATAAGAGCACCTGTAAAGTCACAAGAAAATCAGTAGCAAAAAGATCAAATAAAAAAATAGAGAATACAGTAAATAATTACATGTAAGAGCGGGTTCGACTAAGAGCAGTTAACTTATATTAAAAACATTTGCTTATACGAGATTTCAAATAAGAACAATTACAACAGATGTAAAATAACAACCTAATGATATCAGGGGAGGTACAGACAGCTCAGTTATTGTTTATTTCAACCCGGCTCACCACTGCCACCCAGACAGCTCATTATTTTGATAACTTTATTGACCAATCATATAAATCCATAGGTGGATGAGACTGTCTGATTGGTTTATTAACGCTTGGCACCAAAGTTGCCAAATAACCTCCTCATGATCTTGCTGCCAAGAACTAAGGTAAATACGTCATCCACTGTCATTGGTTAATTTCGAGAATATTCAAATTTTGTTTAGTTGCTGTGACGAGACTGCTTGCTAATGGCACGCTAGTGGACTGAGTAAGAGTGATTGGAATGCATGCGCAGTGGATGAAAAGCACATGAAATAAGTCCTGTTTACTGAGTATCGACATTAAAATAAGTCCTGGTTACTGAGTACCAGCAGAATTTCACCCCTGCTGTAACACAGCCCAGTAAAAGAACTTTAGTGCTTTTACCCAATAGCTCTACCCAAATTGACTCGCTTTGGTTTGAGATAAATTGATGTGTTTTACTTCTAGCTCATCCCTAACATATAGAGCTACACCTCCTCCTCTCCTATCCTCCCAGTCTTTTCAGAATAGTTTCTACCCCTGTATGTGGAATTCTTCTCGATCTTCAGGACTAAGCCAAGTTTCTGTGATTCCAACAGCGTCATGCTCTTCAGTTGACATGTGTGCTTCTCGTTCTAACAACTTATTTGTGATGCTTCTGGCTTTTAGACATAGACATTTCATTTTTGATTCTATGCACCTTTAGCCCAAGCAAAACCTGATTTAGCCCTAACTAGACCCATGCCTAGATGTAATCCTTTCTTTTCTGTATTATAGCATTGTGTACACCTTTTTACAGTAAATAAATAAATATAAATATATATATATATATATATATATATATATATATATATATATATATATATATATATATATACACACACACACACACACACACACACACACACACACACACACACAGCGGAATGCAATTGACAACAAAATTACTGTGGTTAGTTTTAACAAGAACAACATACTGTCTTTACAGCAATACTATATAATATATACAGTATTCACTTGTTATACAATAGTTTGCTGTTCCAGCAATAATCTGTATTAGTGTGTTGTTTGCAAGGTTTGCAGCATATACATTAATTAGTGTTGTACAAGACCCATGTATAACAGTTATAGCTGTATAACTACAAATGTCACTTTACATATTTACATAGCTGTATAACTAGAAGTGCCACTGTATTGCTTTGTTACCTCAGCCTTGCAACCATTCTGAGTGGTTCCGAGTTCTGTTGCTCTGAAATTAACAAGCTGTCTCCCATCTTGATAGCACGCCTATTGTTTTGTCATGTTGTGTTGCTTCCTGGGTTTTAGAAAGCATGTGATTGTGATCTTTTTTTTAAAACTTGCTTTAAATGTATCTTTTGCTCACAAGGATCCACAGCTATAGAGAAAAGATCAGATGGTTACAAGGCATGTTGGGTAGATCAGTAGGTTGTTTCTTGGTGTAGAATTGCTGCTCATATGTCTTCTTTCTTCTTGTAGTTTGTCTACTTGTGTGTTCGGATCATGGGCACTGTGATCCCATCACCAAGCGATGTGTGTGCTACCCTTTCTGGATGGAGAATCTGATTCGGCGCTACTTTGGTGATGGGGAGAGTAACTGTGGTGAGTCTCAGGTGTAACATTTATATTTTTTTAGCGTATTTGGCAGTCCAAAATCCTCCCTAGGGTTCTGTTAAAAAATATATAAATTGGGGACCTCACATGTACTAAGTCCTGTGTACTGTTAGATATATAAGGATCATTCGCTTGATCTAAGCCTTTGTTTAAATCATTAAAATAGTTTTATTTTATCCCAGAATTAGTTTTGTCTTGTTTATAGTGTTGCAAGCTGCAGCAGAACTCTGAATACAACAGCATTCGGGCACAGGAATATCACGTGAGCACGTCCAGCGATCTTTTAAAAATCTGCACGAGCACGGAATAATGGGTGGATACATAATTCTGTGGGGTATTGTTACAGAAATCTGTGTAACACCTGTCAGAACAATTTGATTCTGAGATACATGCCTCGTTTCGAATGTCAGTGAGTGAAGTTTTTCCAGTCAAATCTGTATATGTTAATTAATAAATAAATATAAATAAATAATAGAAAAGACATAGGCACCCCCCCCCCCCCCCCCCCCCCCCCCCCCCCTCCCTTGAGCTTGGGCCCTAGGCACAAGCCTAGTTTGCCTATGCTTTAATCCTGCCCTGGGAACAACAATGCGGCAGCCTGCACTCTTTGCCTCCATATGTTGGAGGACTCTGGAAATCACAGCATTTTTTGTCCAGAAATCGAACTAGAGAATATTGAGCTTAGTATAGGGGAGAGTTGAGCATAAAATGTCTTAAAGAATTTGATGGGAAACCCATCCGGCCCAGGAGACTTGCCAATTTGTAACAAGCTGATTGCTCTTTTTTGAGGACTAAAGGTCAAATTCAGTCTGTAACGCTTCTTGTATGAGAAAGTGCGACTGTTATTAATTTGCGCTATATAAGAGATTATCTGCCCTCGCAAATAGACTTTCAATGTATCCCATAGAACAGTGCTTCCCAGACTTTTTGATTGCTGACCCAAATGAACACAGAAATAATGAACCCATGACCCAAAATCAAAAAGCGACATTTCATTTATTTGTAACTACACTACCCTATATAAGCATTCATGCTTTGATAGTTTTACAGGTTGCTACAGTATTTGCTTTTATCTAATTAATTATTAGTAAAAAATGGTATTAAACATATTGTAGCGTTTTAGGTTCTTGGGATAGAAAGGCTGAATTGAATGCAAAGCATCAAGCCATTTATTTCTTTACAACAATGGTTATGAAAATAAAAACATTAAGTGGGGGAAGGGAACTGGAAGTCAAAAAAAACAAAAATAAAATGATTATTTATTTCTGTTAATTTCTCTCTTTCCCACTCTCCCTCTCCATCCACACACACTCTTCACTTTCCCGCTTATTTTCACACACACCCTTGTATCCCCTTGTGGTCCGCACCCCTTATGCCAGACCCCGCTCCCCATGTCTTTTGCACCACTCCTGCAGCCCATACCCCTATACACATACACACACACACACACACACACACACACACACACACACACACACACACACACACACACACACACACACCCTGCAGCCCTGCACACACACACACAGCACGCACCCTGCAGCCCTGCACACACACACACAGCACGCACCCTGCAGCCCTGCACACACACACACAGTAAGCACCCTGCAGCCCTGCACACACACACAGCACACACCATGCAGCCCTGCACACACACACAATTACAGAATTTAATTCATTTAAAACATACCTGGGATATAACTAGGGTTGCTATTATTCGATTTTTTTTTTTTTTTTTTTTTGTCATATCGACGACTAATATCAACGTTTATTTTTTATTTCAGCACTGAGGATTCGCTATGAATTAATGGCAATGAATGAATGGTGATGATTGCTGTTGCAGATTTATGAACTGTGAAGGGCGCTCAGGGCTCGATGACTGTGGAGGGCACTCAGGCCCAAGTGAAAGATAAATATGGTCGGAGGTCTCATCCGTGGGTGCCCAACGGCTACCTGCGCAAGGCCAGCTGGAAATACATGAACATTTACATGCATCCCAGTGCCTCAGACAGGAAGTAGCTATATGCCACCACCCCCTAAAAAGACAAGCCCGCCAAGCCATGAATGGAGAATAATAAATAATGAACGCGCTCCACAGTGGCACTCTGCCACCTATCCCCCAAATATTGAATTTAATGAAAATCAGCAGCTGAGACACAGCCCATCCCACAGAGCATGACTGCGCCGGGGGAGAGAGCCCAGCCTCTCCAACCCGACCACTCACACACAGAAATAAATACAAACCTCTCATCACTCGGGTAAGGAGAAACCCCCTACTCGCATATTTTTTTTATTTTTTAGAGGGAAACAGGAAATCCGTGGCTAAGGGCAGCCCTTTCTCTAAGCGGTCAGCTCCCATTTCGGCCTCCCAGCCCTTGACTGAGCAGCTGAAACAAAAAGAAGCGACATGAAAGAATAATACACAGAGCTTTTATGCTTTGCAGTTACATACCAGTTTACATACCAGGATATTTTCTTCATCTCCTGTCCCACGTTTCTTTACAGTTTTCAGTTCAAAGTCAGGGTATTCTGCACAATACACATTTAGTGTTTTCCTCTTGCACAACATTTTTGTCAACTGTCACCGTATAGATTGCAAAAGCTTACCTGCACCTTACCCGCTCATTTCAAAGTCGCATTGAATGACAGACACTGTAGCTGGCAAGTGAAAGTGCACAGTCAGTGCTGGACTGATGATTGACAGGCATTTAAACGAATTAGAGCAGTCTATCACATCTTCAGGCAATAAGATATGCCTGAACAGGGTGAAATGACAGTGACAGTGAAACCACAGTACAAACAGGCCACTGAGTTGACTGACAGCGACGCCTAGCCATTCAGAGCGGAAATGAGATGGGACAGAAAATTGCACAAACTAGAGATGATTTCTAAATGATTATTTTTGGTAAGAAAATAAAAAATAGCAAGTGGTTTTACCAACATTTATCATATATAAATCTATTTCAGTTGAACATTTAACAAGCTTTGCTGATTAATATCGAAAAGTAGCAAGCCTAGATGTAACGTACACTCTGATATAAAGAACCAGTATTGTGGAGTCAAATAAAATCGTATTAAATCCTGTTTAAAGTACGTACTCTGATAGTGCATAGTTCATGTTGTTACGCACGCACCACAGTGGTCTGTGCTGCGCATATTGCGTACTCGTAGGCCTACTTATTGCTGTTTGAACTTGACCTTGCTCTCTATTACTGTAATTTATGCAGTATTATCATGGCCAGCGCTAAACAATCGTCAGTTTCACTTAAGGACAAACTGTACATTATTGGAGAAATCTTAAAGGAATGAAAGCAGGTCAGAATTATGTTATCAAAGAGCTCAAGTTTAAAAAGTAGCAGTTGTTGAGGCAATCGTCTAAGACCCTGCCCACATTAGAGCAAAAAAATCGACAACGAGTTTGTGGCAGAGCAAAGCTCTGCCCTTTAAATTGGCAGGGATGGGGTTAACTTCCCCTACCTGCCTGGGTTTATTATGTTCAGGTGGCTGGGGTTGATTAGTTGATTAGGTTGATTAACGATCAATCAGCGCCCAGCCACCTGATATAAAAGGAGGCCTCTGCTTCTCATTTGGGAGAGGGAGCTGAGGAAGCAGGTTGGTTTTTTTTTGGTTGTTTGGAGAGCTTGAATCCAGTGAAGGCATTGCCCAGCCTGGAGATTGTTATTTTTGTAAATTTTGCTTTTTGTCTTTCTTTGTGTTTAAATTGTTTTGTTTTGGCCCTTGTGCCCTTTCATTTTGTGTTTATTTATAATAAAAGTATATTTGTTGAACTGCAGTCTGTCTCTGGGCCTCTATCCACTCGCCAGCCTGCCACAGAGTTCAAAACCGATTTACCTGAATCCTAGCCCAAGTATTAGAGCATCCAGATTGCTGTAATGAAACCGAGTTAGTTTAACCTAGCTGTTGTTGAAAAAACACTTCGCTGGATGACTGTATCCTAGAAACCACTGTAATGTATACACGTTCTTCTTTCTTTTTTCTCCCCTCGTAATTGTTGTTGTTTATTTTCATTGAACACGGGAGCAGAACGGAGGAGCTACGAGAAAATGTCTAAGCAATTAAAAGGGGAATAATTTGTATGGGGGGAAAAAATGCCCATGCCATAGTAAATAAGTTAGATGGGCATTTGCACAACAGGAAAATCTGGGGCGGATAAGACATTCTTTAATTTAATTAATTCGAAATAAAGACCATTAACTTGCTAATATGTGATGGGATCTAAAATCATTTAAAAAGTGTTTTGAACACATTTTACGTTTTGTGTACTACTGTACATTAGCATATCTGACTGTACCAATGGAATATGACAAGAATAAATCCTCCTGTATTTTAATTCGGGCTTGTCTTTTCTTTATTCTCGTCTCATGTAACCAGGGGGATTAAGGCAACGTACTACCGCAAAGCACTAGGGAATATCAGAGGATACTGTGTAACCAGTCTCGAACACGGGTCACATCCAGATTACAGTTAAACTAGTTTATCTAGCCCAGTTATGGCGATAACCGAGTTCGAGACTACCTCTGAGTAGGTTTCAAACTCAGTTGTTGAACTCAGTAATGAACTGTGTTTAGTGTGGATGCAGATCGCTTTAAGCACTTTTAAACAGGCTTTGAACTCTTAACTCGGTTCTAAAACACTGATGTAGCCAGAGCCTAAAAGACTTCTTAAAATAGTGTACAGGCAATGATTACTGTACTCTACCTGAACTGACTGTTTGTATGGTAATGTTTATTGACTTGTTTATTATTTTTATTCTCAGTTTTATTATTTCTATAATTTATTATTACTGTACTGTATTGTTTTTTTTTTATTAATTTGTTTATTTTACTAATTACAGTGCAGTATTATTCATTACATTAATTACATGTTTTTAGTTATTTTTTATAATTCATTTAGCTGACCATCTTTATCCAAATACAGACTGTTACATACTGTATAGTAATGTGTAGTACTAGTTACACGTTACATTGTTTTGTATTGTTTCTTCTGTAGTAAACCTTTATACTACATATATTCTATATGTACATTAAGCAATTTGTACTGTACTAGGTTTAGATTTTTGTGCTGATTTGGCAAGTGTGTGCACATATCTGGTTATTGCATACCTTGGTTATAACATACGTACTGTTTTTACAATCCCAAGGCAGTACGTTGTGTCAGAGCTTCACTATTTACATTACACATCCCTGCAGCTTTATTTTGAATGCTCAAAAAATATTACCACCTTTTCCTGCAACCTGCAAGGTATGCCAGCAAAAGAAGCCAATTCATATCAGCAAAGGGGTGCTTTTTTCAGTGAGGAAGACACGCATTTCTTCTCAAAGCTCAAATAGACGCTGCAGCATCTTCCCACTGGAAAGCCAATGTATTTCAGTGTGCATTAATAGCTGTTCATGATCAAATTCTAATTCACAGTACAAAGCATTGAAGCAACATGCGTTTAAAGCACTGGTCTCAATATAGTTCACAACCTTAACTGCTGTATTTAAAACATCAAGGAGTTTGTCAGACATTTTCCTACAGGCCAGTGCTTCATGGTGTAGATAACAGTGATGCCACACAGCTTCAGGGGTACGATCTTGCACTAGCTTTAAACTCCTACCCGTCATCGCCGCAGCACCATCAGTTGTAATCCCCACGCAGTTCTGCCATTCCAAACTATGTGACTGAAGCCAGTGGTTAAAGAAACAGGTCAGCCAATGACTCATTGTATGACCCTGAGCAAGTCACTTAACCTTCTTGTGCACCGTCTTTCGAGTGAGACGTTGTTGTAAGTGACTCTGCAGCTATTGCTTAGTTCACACACCCTAGTCTCGTATCTTGTAAAGCGCTTTGTGATGATGATCCACTATAAAAGGCACTATGTAAAAATAAGGATTATTATTATTATTATTATTATTATTATTATTATTATTATTATATACATTGATACATACATGCACACACAAAAATGCATAAACACATATATATATAAAGACACAAATACACTGAGTGTACAAAATATTAGAAACACCTTGCACACTCTTTTGCCCTCAGAACAGCCTTAATTCGCTGGGCCATCTCATCCCACAGATGCTCAATTGGATTGAGATCTGGTGACTGGGCAGGCCACTGCAGTAAGCAGAATTCACTGTCATGTTCGTGGAACCATTCCTGGACAGTCCTAGCCTTGTGGCATGGGGCATTATCCTGCTGAAAAAATCCATTATCAGATGGATACACTGCTGCCATGGAGGGATGCACCTGATTGGCAATGATGTTCAGATATCCTGTGGAGTTGTGCATTCTTTTATGGGTATTTCGGCACCAATGTTGTACCGGACTGTCAGTTGACTAACTGTAGCCCGTCTGTTGCTCTGCACAATTCGTGTCAGTCTCCTTTGGCCTCATTCATCAATGAGCCTTTTTCGACCACTGGCCTGCCGTTGGCTGGATGTCCTTTGGGTGGTGGACTATCCTTGATACACACGGGAAACTGTTGAGCGTGAAAAACCCAGCAGACTTGGCACACTCAAACCGGTGCGCCTGGCACCTACTACCGTACCCCGTTCGAAGGCACTTAAATCTTTTGTCTTGCCCATTTACCCTCTGAATGGCACACATGCACAATCCTTCATTAACCGGTCTCCCCTACATCTACGCTGACTGAAGTGGATTTATATAAATATATATATATATACAGCTCTGGAAAAAATTAAGAGACCACTGCAAAATTATCAGTTTCTCTGGTTTTACTATTTATAGGTATGTTTTTGGGTAAAATTAACATTTTGGTTTTATTCTATAAACTACTGACAACATTTCTCCCAAATTCCAAATAAAAATTTTGTCATTTAGAGCATTTATTTGCAGAAAATGACAACTGGTCAAAATAACAAAAAAGATGCGGTGTTGTCAGACCTCGAATAATGCAAAGAAAATAAGTTCATATTAATTTTTAAACAACACAATACTAATGTTTTAACTTAGGAAGAGTTCCAAAATCAATATTTGGTGGAATAACCCTGATTTTCAAGCACAGCTTTCATGCGTCTTGGCATGCTCTCCACCAGTCTTTCACATTGATGTTGGGTGACTTTATGCCACTCCTGGCGCAAAAATTCAAGCAGCTTGGCTTTGTTTGATGGATTGTGACCATCCATCTTCCTCTTGATCACATTCCAGAGGTTTTCAATGGGGTTCAGGTCTGGAGATTGGGCTGGCCATGACAGGGTCTTGATCTGGTGGTCCTCCATCCACACCTTGATTGACCTGGCTATGTGGCATGGAGCATTGTTCTGCTGGAAAAAACAATCCTCAGAGTTGGGGAATGTTGTCAGAGCAGAAGGAAGCAAGTTTTCTTCCAGGACAACCTTGTAGAAAAACTGATAATTTTTTCCAGAGGTGTGTGTGTGTGTGTGTGTGTGTGTGTGTGTGTGTGTGTGTGTGTGTGTGTGTGTGTGTGTGTGTGTGTGTGTGTGTGTGTGTGTGTGTGTGTGTGTGT
Source organism: Polyodon spathula (assembly GCF_017654505.1). Classification (NCBI taxonomy): domain Eukaryota; kingdom Metazoa; phylum Chordata; class Actinopteri; order Acipenseriformes; family Polyodontidae; genus Polyodon; species Polyodon spathula. The sequence continues at coordinate 52,261,422 of NC_054537.1, forward strand.
GTGTGTGTGTGTGTGTGTGTGTGTGTGTGTGTGTGTGTGTGTGTGTGTGTGTGTGTGTGTGTGTGTGTGTGTGTGTGTGTGTGTGTGTGATTATTTTTAGTTTTTTTTTTTTTTAAAGCATTAATATTCTACCTGATCAGGTAAATAAGCACAGCCCTATGTCTCAAGAATAATAGTAACCATAGCAAAAAAGAAAACAAATACAAATGTAAGAGTTTTAGTCAAGCAATGCAAATAGTGAAGACAAGTCCAATGTTTGGAAGGTTTGAAATCAAGCCCTGTTTCGCTCCAGGAGAAGAGTGTCAGAGGCGAGATGTGAGTCTAAATTAATGGATAAACAATTGCTATATCTAAAATATACTTGTTTAGTATTGTTAGTGTTTGTTTCACTTTGGCCAGAGTGCCCTTTTATACAGATGACCATCTCCCAATTAGCAACAATTAATCAATGAATTAACTCAGGAGATGGTCACCTTCTGCACAAGGTTTTTAAATAAATAAACAAAACACAAACGCACTGCTTTTTGCCGCCATCTTAAATAATAAATAATCATGTCAGACGCCCTTCATCCGTCAGCATATAAACACAATATATTTATATACTACTACTACTAATAATAATAATAATAACAAATGAATACCTACATAAATAAATAAAATAAATAAATAATAGAATACACACAAGGGGTGCACCCCATCACAAACTTTCACTGAAAATGGAGGTAAAGATCATACTTGCAGCACCTAATTTCCCTGACCTATCATAATAATAAGCCATTTTCTATTGCATTTGTTAGTAATCATACTTTCTGACAGAACTGGCAAATTTCTAGCTGTCGCGTCGTTTCAGTGATCGCTTCTGGTGTGCACTGTGTTTTCACTGCAAATTTGTCGTGTTGCCCCAGTAAAAATCGCGTCGAGTCTGGTGTGTAAGGGCCTTTACGATCATGGGCCACAGGAGGGACTTTTCCAAGAACTTTGAGAATTAACTCTGAGATAAAGATTGTGCCTCAGCCTCTTCTGCAGTTACAGTTATACAGAGGTTTTGTCTCCGACTTCAGCATTTTAAGTCGAGTTTGATTCGAGTTGTGAAGAGTCTGTCTATTGCAGTCGTTTACTTTATGGCTTGAACACAGCGATGTATTTTCGGAAGCAATATTAAAGCAAATTTTCAATTTACAAAGAAATAAAAATGGCAGTTTAGGCTAGTTAAATGAGTGGATGTGCAGGAGCTCCTCACAGCATGACTACTGGGCTGGCGTGCTCAACAGCACCCCCCAGGCACAGATTTGTTTTAATAGGAATTAACAGGTTCTTGCTGTGAGAAGATACCACAGACATGAGGGTTTGATGTATTGACATTGACAGGGGTCACTTCAGTTCTGTGTCTGCAATGTAAGCCTCTTAGTTACTCTAAGATGACTTGAAATAAATGATATACAAGCAATGATAGCTTCAGTATTCGGAGCAAATACCAGCAATTATTCAATCCCAAAACAACTATTCATGCTGTACTTAAGAATAAATGCTTTGATTGCCAGTGTATTCATTAACATATTTCTTAATGTTTAAATGAATCATATTTTAAATGTCCTTTCCTGTTTCCTGATCTTTAGAATGGAGTGTGCTGTACGTTGTCGTTGCTACTTTTTTTGTACTCGTACTCATAATAGCAATTAGCTGGATCTACATCTGCTGCTGCAAAAGGTACCCTACTTACACTTCATCACACACAACTCATTTTATAAAATTGTAAGAAAATGCATGCTATGAATTTTGTTTTATAGCAAAAAGTTGATCAATATATTTTACATGTTTAATGTGTATTTGGACATTTTGAAGCATAGAAACTATTAATTGGAATAAAAAGTGATAATTCCCAAATTGTAGTGTTTATTTTTAGTATAAAACATTAACCTCCTTTTTTCCCCACTTCTTGTGATGTTGTCTACTAGATTCATTGGAGACTCATTGGAGATTAGGGTTATTAGTAAAGTATTACAGTAACTGTTACAAAGGCACATCACAAGTTTCTTTTTTTTTTTTTTTTTTTTTTTGCAGGCAATGTCATGCAAATGAGCTGATATATATATATATATATATATATATATATATATATATATATATATATATATATATATATATATATATATATATATATATACACAGTCTAGAATATTTAGTTGTTAGATGTAAAATGGTAAAGCAAGAAATATATGAAGCAATTTTAAAGCAATGGATAGTGCAGTCTGTATTGTAGGCTGCATCAAGCAGTTTATGCCATTTTATATCAGCCAGTAAGCTAGTCTAACAGCCACGGTGGTAGTCCTACTATCAGGTGCCTCCACCTGTCAACTGTTATAGTTAGGCGATGAATGTTTTTTAGTGCAGCAATAAAAAGTGGACAAGTGACTTTATAATATAAATATATATTTTTTAATTATTATTATCTAATGTTCTGGTGGTGTTGTATTTCAAGGAAGAGGCGAACGAAAGTAAAGAAGAAAAACAAATACACAATTCTTGACAACATCGATGAACAGGAAAGAATGGAACCGAGGCCTAAATATGGCGAGTTAAACCATTTTGTTTTTTGTGCTGGTTTTGAATGTTGGTGGTTTTTATTGGCCAGTCATTTTCAGATATAATAAACAGACTGTGCTGCCTCTCAATACAAGAGTTCTTGTAGTTTCTCTGATACTGTTACAAAATCTGAAATATAATGCATTTATACAACATTTTGATCATGGCAATACAATTGACTGCCCAGTCAGTGTGTTCAATGTTATGTTATATTGTGGGCACTATTCACAAACCTTTCACTTATGAGTGCACAAATCCAGTCCTCGAGGTTTAATAGCTATCATTCAAAAATAACTGACTAAGACCTGGAAGGAGGTTTAATTGGATCAACAAACTAATTTAGTACTGGTAGAAAAACGACCAGGAAGGGTTCTGGACCTCAAGGACTAGAATTGCGCAACAGCGAATTAAATAGTTTCATAAAAAAAAAATTAGAAAATCATTATACACCCCTAATGTAAATGGCAACCAATTGATGTTCTGATTGTGCTGTTGTCAGGTATAAAGCACAGAAGCACAGAGCACAACTGTAGCCTGATGATGTCGGAGTCTGAGTTTGAAAGTGAGCAGGACACCATCTTCACCCGGGAGAAGACCAGCAAAGGAAACCCCAAGAACGGTGTGAATAGCCCTGTCAAAAATGGAGATGCCTTCAGTTACCGTCCCAAAGATAGATGTAACACCATGTTACAAAAATGAATGAAGAGAAATGTATTTTACATGTTATTTTGTTTTGTTTTTCCCAGCAGTTTGGTTAATTAGTCACTGGATTAGTTCTAAAAGGATTTTCAGAATCATAACAAAAAAGAGTTGTATGTCTTGATTGAAATGCCTTCCCTTAAATAGCAAACTGCCATTTCAAGCCAAGCATTTAAATGAACAGACCACTTTTATTACACAGCACATAAATGGGAATGTAGATACAATTTTATTATTTTGTCAACCATGGACACCTTGCTTACCATATTTCAAAGATCAGTTCATTGAGATGTTTATTATCAAGTGGTGGATCTAATGATTGTAAATTGGTTCCACTCAGGCAAGCAAAGGCAGAATTTTCTTTAAAAAAGGCACCACAGCAACTTCGACAATGACTTCCCTTCGAGTAGCCTGAGTTGGAACTCATCAGTAGATGTGGTTTATAGTTTCAAATTTCTGTAAACGTTTGATGTTTACAACATTTGATGTTATATGAAAAGGACTTGGTTGTAGAAGCATTCTCTTCACAAGCATAAACAGGAATGGACCCGTCCTATGAATGTACTTCCCATTGCTCTATAGCAGCTAAAGGTGAAATTGCTTTATCATTCATAATTCTTTAACTCCATGACTCGGCAGTTGATGCATAGGTTATTGAAGTGCTGCATTTTTGTGACTAAATACATGATGTCTTTGGAGCACTGTACATTTGTAAGCCATGGTTATATTTCTCTGCAGAAAACTGTTTTCTTGTTTTCCTCTGAAACAACTGCATCAGTAAAATACCTGTCAATGATGCATGCATTGCACATTATTATATTGCAGTAGACGCTCGCTAATCTAAACCACTTGGGACTGGACACTTGTTCAAAGTACTAATCGCAATCTGTACCAGTAAAATGCCTTCTCTAGTTTGTTTTTAGAATCTCCCAATTTATATTTGATCAAAAATCAGCAATAGACCTTTGGGGGACCATGTAAGTGTAAGTGTTATTTGTAACTTTAACATGCTGTTAGCCATTTAACCTTGAAATGCTGACCTACACTATACTGTACATGCTTGTGTTGGGTTGATGTTTGCAATAATATTTTAATTGATCAGTATGCATTTCAGTTTGAGGTTTGGGTTAGCAAGAGTTTATTCTGCTATTTAAATAGGTGGTCTGTTTCATTGGTTGGTAAAATAAATACCTAATCCATTATGACACTAGGTGGGGAGGGGTTTAAGTAGCTGAGTTGTGTATGCAGTGGTATCACTTTTATACAGCTATTTAAAATAGTTTCATGCTTGTAGTTGGAATTGCAATCCATGTTGTACAGGGTCATCATTGAACAGCCTTTATTTAATTTTGTGTTAGAAAGTTTGAAATCATAAGAAGAGTATGCTGTATGAGAATGTATATGAAATTAACAAAAAAAAAATAAAACAGTAAATAAATTCCATACCCAAGTCCATGACTCCTTTGGTAAACTTTACACGTTCAAATTACTTACAGTATTCTCTTTTTACATAAAGGGACAGCGGTGATCAGAGAGGGGGGGTGTTAATGCTATATGTACAGGTTGACAGCTCTCCAAAGCACATGTATTTGACTTCTAAATATTCTTTGATTCTGTACTTAGACCCCTCTCTCCCAATGTCAGATTGCTTCACACCACCAAAAGGAGCTTCAGCAGCTGACAGCAACCCTTCATTCACACCGGCAAAACCTGGCAAAAAAAAACAAAACAGAAAACAAACAAACACGGGCTGAATGATTTATGCACAACTTTGTTTTACTTTTCCTCTCTTAGCCAGAGTGACCAGGAACTATGAAGCACACAAGGGCCGGGACTGCAGTTAATCTCTTTTTACACACTTCTCTAAACCAAGTCGCTTTCGTGGATAGGGTACAGATGACTAGCCTCTCCACCAGTGGCCAGGCTAAATTGGGAATCAATTATTAGGCATGTAACAATGAACTAGTGCCACGATACGCATTGCAATAAGCAGGTAATGTATGTATGCTACACAATATAAGATCAAAATGTAATGATGGACTATTTAGTAAAAGGACAAATTAAATGAAATAGGGAGTATATGTATTCATACAAACTTATTTTTTCATTCAGAAACCATCTGGTGAACTGCAATGATCTATGTTCTGAATCTGGTCTTGTATTACAATACAAACGAATATACCTTTATTACAATATGATGCATTGTGTAAAGATAGTATCAAAATACATTGTGATGAATCGTTAAACCCCTATCAATTATCCAATTTAATTTTTTTAATTTTTTTATTTTTTTATTGTTTCCACAGTGAAAAGGCCCTCAGCTGTTAAATCTGACAGCAAAATCAGGAGCTTTTACACACACCTACTGAGGCAGAATTAGCTATTGCAAGTGCTTCTTCCTGTGTTAAATCTGTAGATGTAAAACACGTACACTTTGGAGTGTTAACTATGAAAACACTGCACATTGGCATTGCTTCACATGACTGCAAAACTGGTTAGAAAAAATTACGTTTTTAACTGAGATGCAGAAAAGAGTGAAGTCCCCATATGAATCCTAATTCTGTTATTTGATGGCCAAACCAATAGGTGTGTAAGTGGTTTCTAGATGGATAATACTATTTTTTAAATAGGGTGTCACTACTCGGGGCGAGTTTAAGCACATTATGGAATTGACACTGTTCCTCTTATGCTGCACCGCAAATATCATAATTACAGTGTAAGACCGTTAATATTATGTATACAGAGGTTAATATTGTGTTTGTGATCCTATGAGAAAAGTGAAGGAAAAGGTTGTTTTAAATTTGAACAACTTTATTCAACATCCTGTGCAAAACAAGTCTCAAGTTTTTCTCCCTTAGCTTCAATAAAAAATAAAATAGTTTTGCAGGTGGATTATCGTAGCTAAAACATAAAAGTAATACAGTTTGCCAAGCACGTCAAGAAAAAAATGGAAAAAGCAGAAGAAAAGTTAGGTAAAGCTACACAGGTTTAGCAGCATAACTTTTATTAAGGCTATTTTCACTATCAGTGCAGCATCATTATAATGAAATCATAATGCTGCCTGATAAAAGATACAGTAACACAATGTTTATTGTCTTATTTGTAGCTTTACTTATTTTAATTATTGTGAAATTATTTCTGTATTCTGATCATTGTTTTGGAGGAAACTCAGAAACACAATAAGCTTTTCAGTTATGTGCATAAATCTGTTTTTGTACAAACTTTAGATGTGGAATATTGACTTTTTAGAACATTGGAAGCTTACCTGTGCAGTGCCATTTGATGTGTAGACATAAGTCCAATAAAAGATGTCTTTTTAATAGTTTTACGATACTTATTTGGGCCCTGTGCCAAAAAATAAATAACTCTGCTCTTAAATAACAGTCTGTATTAGTAAATGTTTGTGTTTTAAGCAATATGACCGATCATTTCCTAATGTTTAAAATCAACTAAACAAAGTACTTTTGTTCTGGTTTTGTTTAGTTTGTTTTGTACTTGCAGCATCACATTGTTTTGAACAAGTGATTGATCTTAATATTGATCTTACCAACTACAGCAGTGTAAAATATATTGGACAACTTTAGGGTGTTTATTTAAAGTCTTAAAATTCTGATTGTCTATAACAAAAACATTAGTGTGATTCCTAAAATGATATTTTTGTGCAATGTTTGTTATTTCGTTTTCAGAGTAATTTACAGTATTTCTACACTTGTAGTAAGATAACTGGCAGAATTTATACTGTGATAATAAAGTTACCATAATATTGATTTGACGGATCATACCATGGACATTTTATACCACCCACCCCCTAGTCCCTAATCCAAAGTTTCCCAAAAAATGATCTAAAGTAGATTTTGGGAGGTATTGTATTTTTCTGCCTGCAACAGAGGGATGCAGTTGACAACGCCACTCAGGCGTCCAGGTTTTATTCAAATAAACAGAAACAGGTCACCGCCACTAGGGAACCAGCAATGATAGCGCTAGTGCAGGAGGACATACACAGACACAGTGTAATCAAAATAACAACTCAAAAAATGCAAAAAATGTACAATGAGGAAATAGCTAAAAACAGAAGTTTGCCAAACACTGGCTTAGCACTGCTCCCACTAAAAGGGAGGTCCCGCTCCGGAACCTACTCTGTGACACACTAAAATAAATTGGGATCAAAAGCCCATAAATTAATCCCTACACAACTCACTCAACCTGGCTCTCTACAAAGCAGTGAAGCTGCACACTTGCTGAAACTAGACCAACAGAACTGGCTTTCAAGCTCCTCTTTTATACCATGTGATTGATTGATCATCAATTAGTCAATTAGCTTCAGCCACATTCCACACATCACCCCATCCATGCCAAACTTAAATTAAAAACTTTTCAACTTTATTTACAACTGCAAAAACCTGCCATATCTAGTACACACTGGTGTTCAAAATTTTATTTAAACTATACATATAAACAATACATTATTTACACGTGCAGGGCTTTTGCCCTGCCACAGTCCCCAATAAAGTTTTTATATTTTCAGAAACAATAGCTAGTGTGCAGCCCCAGTTATTAGGCATGACAATAGATAATATCGTCAAACAGGAGTGTCATTTCTCACTTGAGAACTGGCCCCAGGCGTCCAAACGTCTCCTCAGGAGTGCACAGCATGTTTGTAGTAACATTGGAGAGGAGAGTTGGCTCCATAAAAGACCCTTTGAGACGCTTCCTTCCTTTTAGCACCATGAGACAAAGCATCTGCTATCTGCTTCTCCATCTAATACAAAAGTGACATTGTATTAAACAGCGCTGAACATCAGCACTTAACAAGACCTCCTGCCAAAGAACTGCAGTGTGGTGTGTGAATGTGTGTCAGTTATATCACAGGATAAAGGAAAATACTCCAAACTGCTGGTATAGCGTTATACAGATCAATGTGTTGCAGGAATGAGAGACAGTAGTTGTAACCAATTGTGATTGCTACAGTTCACACTGATTCACCCATCACTATTGTACTCTGTTTAAGGCAGGCTCATTTTAATATCCAAGTGTTGCTATTTTGCATTAACATGACATATCTACAGCTTCAAAATTATCAGACAAATCTTGATTTGCTCCAAATCATTGGTTGAGGGAGTCAAACACATCTCTCACTTTTGCAAAGATAAACAAAAGTGTTTACATGATTAACATATTTCATTATTATTCAGAAAAATATCTAAATATCTCACATTGGTAAGCCAGTTTTCATATGCCTTTCGTTAATCATTCATTCCTTGTATTTGTTGCCTCGTGAATGAGTCTCAACATTACAGCACCATGGAACCCGAATAATACAAGTCCTTTAATCAGTTTATGTTTAGATTGACTGTCGTTCAAGTTGTTCTAGTAATTAAAATGAGTAGCGAACTATTACATAACAAGCCGTATTTTCCACGTGGGCAAATTACTATGCGACAGAGACAGCGAGTGGGAGAAGTACAGGCGTGGAAAAGTACAGAGCAGTTTAGAAGCAGTAAGGAGAAATTGCATCTTGAATTGCTTTAATCAGAAAACAGAGGACATTGGGGAAACACAGTAGCAGCTCAAAGTCAAACAGCCGCGTGTGTTTTTCTGATAACAAACAAGCTGAAACTCGGAGCAGCTGATTCAAATTCAGCGTCGTTCTGAGACACGGGCGAGGGGAGGAGCCAACAGCACAGCAGAGCAACCCAGCTATAAACGAGGCAGTCTTCTCAGCGACAACGAGTGGGAGGAGTACAGGCGTGGAAAAGTACAGAGCAGTTTAGAAGCAGTTTGAAAGCAGGCTGACAGCTGCAGAAGAAACTAAACTTAAAAAAAAAAACCCTCAACATGGTCTTCAAGCCAGTAATCTGTGACACCTGCTTGATGTGGGAAATCCGAGAAAACCCAGCGGAGCTAAACCAAGTGTGCATAAAGTGGCGCGATCCAGGATTTGCATAAACTAGTAAGTATGCTAGAAATGGAGTTAGAAGAAGTGAGACAGCAACAGGATCTTGAGGAACTGGCACACCCACAATTCATGGAAGTCTGCATCACCCCTAACAGACTGAAAGCCACCGGGGAGATAGAAGGTCAGAACAGCTGGGTTCAGGTGGGCAGAAGCAGGGAAAAAAAGAAACTTCGTCAAACACCACCACCAGCTCAATTTTTCTATAACGTGTTGCCACGAGAGGCACTCAGATCGATAAGCCAACTATACAGCTGGTCAGTGTGCAGGAGTAAAATGTTTCAAAGTGAAAGCCAATGCAGAGTTAACCCATTCATTAATCTCTACACTTATATACTGTGTATCTATGTTTGCACCATGCCTTTTAGCACCCTAAAGGGCCCGGACATAAGAGCGCTTCATTTTTTTTTTTGATGCGCAGTAGACAGTGCCACACCAGCCTGTCTACACCCAAGCTTCAGTTACCTTTCCTGGGTTTAAAAAAAAAAAAAAAAAAAAAAAGTACTTTATACTAAGCATTAGATTTTGTGCAAAACTACCCTCCCTCCTCCACTGTTGCTCTTGCCTAATGTACAAAGAAAACATGGCTGTGTTTTGGGAAGACAGCAACAGAAGAGGAGGAAGAGATTTGTACTGTACATACATTTGAACATACATTTCCACTTGACTTGAACTTCTTAAAAAGGAAATTTAGACAGTCTTCTAAAAATAACGAACCGTGCCTATTTAAACATAGTAATCACAATATGTGCTTATGCGTAGTTGTACGTGCGTGTTTGTGTGTGTTGTGTGTGGGTGTACTTTTTATTTGCATTTTGTTTGTAAACTGTCAATAATAATACATGACCACAGTATTACAGCAACTGATTATGCAGCAAAAGATCTGTCTGGTACATCTTGTAGCTCATATAGTGATATTTTTTGTTTAATAAAGACTGAATCAGCAAAATAATTAGCGCAATGTGAATAGTGTTTCCTGAATTAATTGTACATGCTAGGTTTCTGATCGATCATTGACGTCAATGCATAAGACATTTTACAATGCTATAAAATACTTACTGTATTTTGTATACTTTGAGTAAAGACGATCTTACATAGAAAAACATAGGTTGTTTTTAAAAAAAAAAAGTTAAATGTCATTACTGACTCTATATGATTGTACAGTTTGGCCTTCATGTAAGCTTGAAACTGATTTGTCCATTCGCAGTGTCCATGGAAACATAAGCCCGGAAACTAAATGCCCTCAAAGAAGGAATGTTTTACTCGGCTTACATACTTAATGAATTGTGGAAATTGTGAGAGGGGTACTACTGCAGATCGAAGACTCCTACAGTGTAGCTCTCACAGGGTAGTGCTGCGTGCGCAACTCGTAATCATTATATGCTACCTGAGCACATGTAAGGGTGATAACAAAGTTTATTTCACAGCAACAACCTAACCCTAAACCTAAGGTTTGTGGGGTATTATGGTCACGTGGTAGGGGTGTTGAGGGACAGTGAAGTACTACATAAATTAAGAGTTGCGCACACAGCACTACCCTGTGTGAGCTACCCCATGGGAGCCTTCGTTCTGCAGCTAGATACTCTTTGACATTGCTGCTATTTTCCTGGAACGAAATAAATATTTTGAATATTATTGACTGGAATTTTGAAATAACTATATTAGGTGGAAATGAGGAGGCTGGTAACAGAATCCTTTGGTCCTTTGCAGTAAGTGGGACAACATCGCCATAGACTCGCCTAGCTTTTTCAGAAAACCACTGGAGAAAGGAGGCAGAGTATGCAACTTCACCATATGCTTCTTTTAAAGATTTCCCCTAGAAACAGGAAAAAATACAATAATTAAATATAATGGTTAGCACCCAACCCAAAATACGCCCCCATCTAGATCGGAGGCATATTTCGGGTTGAGAGCCTAACATAACCATTAAACTATATTCCAGGTGTTATGTTGTTACAATATGATTAGCTCCAAACGTTTTTTATAGATCAGCATTAGGATGTTATGACACTGCCAAGCTGTTTTATAGCAGACATCCTAAATAGGTAATATTTTATAAACTTCATTACAACATTATTGTGTAATTAAACAGTAACATCCATTTTTATGTGGAATGCTCCAGTAATGGCTGGTTACACATGTGCAATGAGGTTATGCTGTTTTTGTACAGTGGGTAACAAAAGTAAAGACCAGATGAATAGATTCTATTTTATTCCCCTTACATTCTTATTGAATAGGCAAGTGATCTCACAAGTGCAGTGGTATCCGACCCAAATATCTAGTTGGTAAGATCTAACAATGCAGAATGACTGGGACCTTTTTTTTATTTTACTCAATGAATGGGTCAGGGGAAGAAAAAATGTATGTGCACTCCATATATTACCAGGTGTTATAGTGTTTACTATGGTATCTATAGCTGATTGCTCCACATTAGAAGATCTGGGTTTCCACTCTTTTTCACTTACACATTCTGCTGTTATTAACTTTGTTTTGCATTACCAGTTTGTACCAATATTTGTATACGCTAGCTTTTCATAAATAAACAGAGAATAGTACATTTAGTTCAGTCCTGAGCCTAATCACTCCTTATTATAACTTGCAATGATTCAATTAAAAGAAAATAGTCGAATAGCCCTCTATTCTGAACACCTCTAAGATAAATGGTCTTAGGGGGTGACCCTCTGACCTTATCTGATCCAGTTGCATCTGGTTGGCAACTTCAATTGGCAGCCAGTCCACAACAACTGCCATACTGGTAGAATATGTTACATATTAAAACACAAATGAACAATTAACAGGTTGAGATTTTTTCTAGTTCATGGTCAAAATGTTCCTTTTTCTTAAGCCTATATTGATAAATTCCATATTTCATGCAATCAACTTTTTAATGTATTACATTTTTACAGCAATATACCCCTGGTAATGCCAACTATTATTTAGAATGTTGCCTAAAAACAACAATATAAGGTTAAATATACTTATTACAGAGATTTATCATATGGACTATAACACTAGCTTCTTTATTAGAAATGTTTTCTCGGCCCATGTATGTAACATTACAGTTCTTTATTAGAGATGAAACTCTTAAAGTGGCCCTCTTTAGGGATAAAGATTATACTCTGGTGAACCAGATGTACTTAGAAGCTACATTATCCAGCTACAGGTAATGGACAAAAAAAATGGAAACATCTGGGTAAATGAGGGACACCAAGTACATTGAAAGCAAGGGCTTCTACACAGGTGTGTCTCATGCATTAATTAAGCAAATAACATTCCAGCATGCTTAGGGTCATGTATAAAAAAGTTGGACAGACCTGGTTGCCTATAATTACGGCTAGCATGGCTGCAATAGGAGACCTCAGTGACTTCGAAAGAGGGGTGATTGTTGGGGCGCACTTGGCAGGAACTTCAGTGACCAAGACAGTTCAATTTGCTGATGTTTCATGGAAGACATTATCAGCAAAGGGCAACAGTGGGTGGAAGCGCATACTCCAGGATCGTGATATCCATGCATTAATTCGAAGTGCAAGGCAAAACAGGCAAGGAACTGCAGATCAACAGACTGTAAACTTCAACCTGGGGTGCGAGCAGCCAGTTTCATCAAAAACAGTCCGCCGAGAACTCCACAGAGCAGGATACCATAGTTGGGTTTCAGTGCACAAACCGCTCATCACACCTGGCAATGCATGTTTGCGACTCCAGTGGTGCAAAGAGCACAGGCAATGGACTACCAAGCAGTGAAGAAATGGGACATGGTCAGATGAATTATCCTTCACTATGTTCTTGACAAATGGACGAGTGCACGTGTGGCGCCAACCTAAAGAACTCTACAGTCCTGAGAGCTTGGTTCCAATAGAGAAGGATTCTGGTGGTTCTGTAATGTTGTGGGGCGCATTTTCCTGGCATGTTTGGTTGTACTCCTTCCCTTAGAAGGCAAGGTCAATGCTAATCGCTACTTAATGGTACTGAGTGAGCATCTTCACCCCATGTTGCAGCATTTCTTTCCTGCCGGGGGGTTTGTGTGTGTGTCTTCCAGGATCAGGATGACAATGCCCCCATCCACAGAGCATGTGTGGTCACCCAATGGTTTGATGATCATGACACTGATGTTATCCATATGTCATGGCCTTCTCAGTCACCAGATCTGAACCCAATTGAGCATTAACAGGATATTCTGGAACGATGCCTGAGACAACGTTTTCCACCTCCATCAATTACGTGAGCTAATTGACTTTCTCGTGGAAGGATGGTGCCACATCCCTCCTGCAGAATTCCAGAGGCTGGTAGGCTCTATGCCACGGCCCATACAGCCCATACTGGCCGCACATGGCGGCCCAGTGCCCTATTAAGTCACTTTACATTGGGGTTTCCGTTTTTTTGTCCACTGTCTCTATACTGGGGTCACTGGGGTGCTTTAAACTTTTGCATTTTAAAAAGTCACCAAAAAGTGACGACGGAAATTGAAAATGAGATTAATTGAATCTACAAAATATTCGTTCATATAAGTGTGATATTTAACACACGTAAGTTGTTCTTGTATGCCAAACTATTATGACGTTTTTTGTTAATTTTTATGTAACAGGTATTTACTTTACCTATATTAACGAAGTTCATTTCTGACCAAATGAAACAGACAAGACTGATGCCCCACCAGGAACAACACTAGCAATTCCAGTCCAACCACTTCTTATCATAAACCTCAGCTGCACTCTGCTACATTTTATCTTTAAAGTTGTGAGATAAAACAGGGATTGTATAGCAGTTACATTCATTCCTGGCTTGACTGAGTGTATACTCACCTGAGCTTGTTACCTATACACTGTCACTAATCAAGCTCATAGTAAAACCTGGAATGGGTGCAACTGTTATGCAAGAAGCGTCGAATTTTACATATCTATAAAATTATATCAGCTAAAATGATTACACGACGTATTGCAGCATTTAGATAATAGGGGATATTTAGTTTTCATTTTTTTAAAGTTTTAAATTAATGTTTGAAGCACTGGTAACGAACGATCAACAATATTATGTTTATACCGCAAGTTCATTCAGTATATGCAGTATACACGCTTGCAAAATTGATACAGAAATAAAAGGGATATTGCACCAATTCATTTTAAAAATATATAAAGTGTAGAATACCTACCTTAGCTTCCACGACTAATGGCTGTATAGGCAGCATTGACAGATTCTTTTGCCTTATGGGGCCCGCAATCTTCTACCATGGCAAGCTTCTTGCCGGTTGCAGGATCCAACACTGGGAAAGAAGCGAGCTCAGGCACCCAGCGACCACCAGGCTTGAGCACGGTCTCTCATTAGACATACAACGCCCATCGTAGCAGATACCGCGGTTGTTCAGTAATAGTTGTAGCCACTATCGTAAAACATAAAACCAAATATGTTGTGTTGTGCTTAACTGCTCTTGCCGTTTATTCAACAATAGATCAGTACCACAACACAAGCATCGCCGGATTTGCACAACTGTGCTGCAGAAAACACATTTCTACACTGGTGTCTGGCGCAAGTCACATAATTTGCATTAATTCGTTTTTTTTTTAGCAGCAGAAACATTGTGTCTTTTACATTTGTCAGATTTATTCTTAAAAAAATTGTATCAGTTCAATCGAAGTTCAATGAGAATAGTTGTGCAGACTAACATTGCACATAAAAAACAATTTTCTCTAGTTTTATTATCCACCAGAGTAATTGCCTTAATACTGCAAATAAAAACTGTTTATTTTTTTATTTTCTGGTTTCATTGTAATCCACCAGAGTAACTGACATTAGCAAACACAAGGCACAACATATCTACATAATCAACTTCCGTTAGAAACGATGACGTCATCAATAATATTTCCACCCTTTGTCAGTAGATTTTTTTATATGTCATTTTATGCGCATGTATTGTATTATAAAAGTATAACAATAGTTTAATTACAAGTATTTCTTGCCCTTGTAAAACACAGGTCTTTCAATATGTTTTTTTACACATACATGGTTTATTTCTATTTTGCTTCCAGTCAGTTTCCTTTAGAGAAGGAAGTGAATTCAAGGTCAAAGGTAACTGTCATTCTAGCATACAGACATTTAACTCGGAACAGGCAGGAATAAAACCAACCTTACTCACAATCTCTTTGAAATAAATAAATACTCTGAGTAAACCCTCAGACTCCCCTGATGAAAACGTCCATGCATTCAGATGCAGGTTAGTAAACTACTGGCTGTGGAGGTTTTTTGGGATTTTGATGCATCGTAATGTAATGCAATGTAATGTAATGTACTGTACTGTTGTTGTTTAATACATTTCTTTCAACCGTGCTAAGTGTTGGACATGTTGGAACTGTAGTACTGAAACAATTATAATTCAATGGTAGTGCTCTTGATGTCTTAAAATAGTGTTCAAATAAAAGCTAAGTGTCATATTTCTAAACAACGACGATAGTTTTGTGGTTTGTGTGTGTGTGTTTTTACATATTAATTAATACAGGCGTATTAGAGAAGTCATAAAAAGGGGACATGTGCTTTTACAAAGCAACGAATGATACAAAGTGGTTTAATCTGCGTTTAAATACTATTCATTATTTTAAGCAAGCGTTAATTATTCTGCGTTGTGTAGGTGAGCTTGAGCTAGCGCCCGCTGGATCGATTGGGATTTAAAAGAAGCATATTTCTTTATTGTCGTCTACGAGATTTTTTTTTAACGAAAAAAATGTTTAATAAAAACATGTGCTATATCTAAATATAAGACATTAAAATAACATTGTTTGTCTTTACAGGGTTGTGTCTGCCAACGTTTTTAAACAAACTAGGTCTATCTCCTCATAGTCTAATATGAACCCTTTTGTTGTAATGTGTTGGTGACAGAGGCAGTAGCTCACTGCAGAAGAAATTCAAAACCATGGTTTGAATCCTAGCATCAAATATTTCGGTGTGGTACACATGGTAATATTGACCAAGGGTGCAATATTTCTGCTCAGTATGGGTGTTGGTGCCTGCAATGGTGCATACAGCTTAATTTACTCTTTCTTTTGTTTAACAGACTGTGTAAATACCATGTCAAATGTAAGGGCCAGGGCCAAGAAAAAGCCAGCTGCAGTGGAGCTGCCTGGAGATCAACCTCTTAGATCCTCGGGAAGACAGGTAACAACTGAATAGCAGTTTGAGCAAGTTTTTGGTTTTTATAATTTGCCTATTTAACACTATTTCCCAGGTATGTTTGCATGGGAAAACAACTATTTAAGTAATTGAGCCAAAGGCATGATCAGTTAAGCTCAATATAAAACATGGAGTGACTCAAATTGCTATGTAGTGGGACCCCTATTTTAATCTCTGTAGAATAAAGCCTGGAATTGTTTAAATTACTATAGGCTATGTGTAGCACCCCCATGTGATTTTTATAAGTAGCTTCTTAGCTTTTAAAGAAGCATGATGACATTTGGTACCTTGTGAGGCCATGTTGGTGTTGGTCAAAATCTCCTTTTTTTTCTAGTATGTGCAATAAAAAATCTGAAGATATAATGTTTAATGTCTAACCTCCCTTTTGGCTCACAAAGAGCTCATGATAGGGGTATCCTATGGGGAAGGAAGCTTCTGTTCCTACAGTTGAAACAATTTGTTTTTCATGGTAAAGTTAAAAGAAAGCAAAAATAATGGTGACAGGAATTTAAAAGCTGTATTTATGTAAATTTGAAAATAGTTATGGAATGTTCTTCTATGTGCATGTTTTTGAGAGGGTGTGGATGGTGGTGTGTGTGTGTGTGCATGTTTTTGAGAGGGTGTGGGTGGTGGTGGTCTGTGTGTGCATGTTTTTGAGAGGGTGTGGGTGGTGGTGGTCTGTGTGTGCATGTTTTTGAGAGGGTGTGGGTGGTGGTGGTCTGTGTGCATGTTTTTTTATGAGAGGGTGTGGGGGGTGGTGGTGGTCTGTGTGCATGTTTTTTATGAGAGGGTGTGGGGGGTGGTGGTGGTCTGTGTGCATGTTTTTTTATGAGAGGGTGTGGGGGGTGGTGGTGGTCTGTGTGCATGTTTTTTTGAGAGGGTGTGGGGGGTGGTGGTGGTCTGTGTGCATGTTTTTTTATGAGAGGGTGTGGGGGGTGGTGGTGGTCTGTGTGCATGTTTTTTTATGAGAGGGTGTGGGGGGTGGTGGTGGTCTGTGTGCATGTTTTTTTATGAGAGGGTGTGGGGGGTGGTGGTGGTCTGTGTGCGTTTTTTTATGAGAGGGTGTGGGGGGTGGTGGTGGTCTGTGCGCGTGTTTTTGTGAGCGGGTGTGGGGGGTGGTGGTGGTCTGTGCGCGTGTTCTTGTGAGCGGGTGTGGGGGGTGGTGGTGGTCTGTGCGCGTGTTCTTGTGGTGGTGGTGTGGGGGGTGTTCTTGTGAGCGGGTGTGGGGGGTGGCGGTGGTCTGTGAGCGGGTGTGGGGGGTGGTGGTGGTCTGTGCGCGTGTGTTTGTGAGCGGGTGTGGGGGGTGGTGGTGGTCTGTGCGCGTGTTTTTGTGAGCGGGTGTGGGGGGTGGTGGTGGTCTGTGCGCGTGTTCTTGTGAGCGGGTGTGGGGGGTGGTGGTGGTCGGTGCGCGTGTTCTTGTGAGCGGGTGTGGGGGGTGGTGGTGGTCTGTGCGCGTGTTCTTGTGAGCGGGTGTGGGGGGTGGCGGTGGTCTGTGCGCGTGTTCTTGTGAGCGGGTGTGGGGGGTGGCGGTGGTCTGTGAGCGGGTGTGGGGGGTGGTGGTGGTCTGTGCGCGTGTTCTTGTGAGCGGGTGTGGGGGGTGGTGGTGGTCTGTGTGCGTGTTTTTTTGAGATGGGGGTGGTAAAATACACCCCTGTCACAGTTGTAAATTCAAAAATAGCACGGTATGATAAAGTAAAAGACTATGACACATATCACCATTATGTAAAGAATATTATAGAATTAGAAATGATTGCTTAATCACAAAGACTGCCACACAGTATACTGAACAATGACCAACTTTTGAACTGTAGACATCTTTCTCAACATTGAAAAAGATTTATAGTTGAAGTGTGTGCCATTTAATTTGCAAAGTTTAGTTTTAGTATTTCTAAATGTAAGGATCAAACTCAAAACACGATGAGTGTTCACTATGACAGGGTTAGGCAATTTGCTGCATCAGAATAAAGAAGGAATGCCCAGTTTAAGTTGAACATCAATATATAGTACTATATTGAAGATTACTTCACATTGTTCAACATTTAAATGTTATCTTGAAAAGAAAACTGTGAAGAAATGAAAAAAAAAGTATATAGTATGTACACTAACCTGCTGAATACAGTAATTACATGTCCTTTCTCTTAAAGAATATTTAAAGTTTTCTTTGCTTTTCTCAATGTTCTTAATGCACTGGTCGAAGTTTGTGTGAAGACAGCGAGCAGGCAACAATTGCACACGTCATGCATGATTCGCACAATAATAGGTTATCTTTGAATTATCCCACCACGGTCTTTGTTTTCATTGGGAAAATAACACATTCACACTGGAGAAAGCTCAGTGTCAGGCAGCACTGTGATTGTTGTATCTTGGTCGATCCTGTTAAGTGATTGTTCTAGTAGGGCTAATTAGCATTGAAAAAGTAGGTTCTTGTTGTTGGGGTCATTAAACACTGTTCGTTATAGTGAAGTTAGCCTTTATATTGGCAAACACCTTTGCAAAAGTTTAAAACAATTTAGCTGACCTATTATGCATTTTCTTGTGGATATCAAAGAGATGATGAGGATAATAATTAAATTATTTTTTTAGGCAATCCCTGTAAACATAATTATCTGTCTTCAGGCTAAAAGGAAAGCTACTGAGACTGAGGAAGAGGATGATATTTCTGAGAAGAAGTACAGGAAGTGTGAGAAGGCTGGATGTACTGCAACATATCCAGTGTGCTTCGCTAGTGCCTCCGAAAGGTTTGTGTGGGAGGCTAAGGGTCTGATCCATTAATGCTAGGAAGGATTTTATCACCATCTGATCCTTACAATAATGTTAACACCTTGCTAATTTGATGTCCTACTTGCAAAATGCAAAGAAAAACAGTAGGTGGGTTAAAACACAGTGCCTTGACACGATAAACTGTGCTACTAACATATGAAAAATATATATTAACATTGTATTATATATATAGTATAATATATATAATATATCGCTATTATAATTATATATATCTATATATATATACTATATATATATTCTATATTTTCTTGCATAATAAAATAAAACAAGCTATGTTAAATAAGGGTGGAATTCAAACTTTAATTTGAAATTTGTTTGGAGAGTAGAGATAACACAAGCTTTTATGCAGAAACAAAAGGTTTGGACGAGTTAAGACCAGTGGAAACAAAAGCTTGATTTTATATTGAAGAAAATTATTCAAAATCCACCGCAAAAGGACCGTGATGGTAAAAATGGTTTGCATAGATGTTCTCTTTGTTGAGAAAAAGATGCTAAACTGTAAAGTTTAGCTGCAGTTAGATAAGGCTGCTTAATTGTTTAAGTTTTTGTGGTAAAGCTAATATTATATGAAGAAAATTGCATGAAAGCATCTATTGTGCTAAGAAAATATCCATAAGTTGTTTGCAGTTTTTTTTTTAGTATTACTGGTAATACTTTTAATCTATATTGTAACTATTACAGGTGTGCTAAGAATGGTTACACATCACGGTGGTACCATTTATCCTGCGGAGAACATTTCTGCAATGAATGCTTCGATCATTATTACCGAAGGTAAACTGCTTATGATATTGTTTGTTTTAACTTTACCTCATTTTCAGGAGATCTAGTTGCCAAAATGATTCGGCAAGCTTGTGAGCATGTTCCATTTTATTTGGCTGTTGTTTATTATAAGGTTTTCTGTAGTTTGATTTTAACTGATAACCCCCCAAATAAAACATCAACTGGTGGTTTATACTGTAAGCACCAAAGGAGCACCAGAGACTATGACTTAGTGTGTTCCTGTGCAGTTTACTTCAGAACTTCAGAACAGCAAGTTTGGGCAATAGCAGACATAACGGGTCGATTCACTTTTTGGGCAATATGAAAAGGTAAAAGCCTTGATAATCAGTGGATTTTGGCCATCTACAAAGACCCCAAAATGTCTAAACATTCCAAACAAAGGGTAAAAAATACACAGAAAAACAGAAGCCTTATATATAATTATTTAAAAGAAATAGTCAGAGCAAGGTTAACCTCATGAATGAATCACCAGGTATGCATCCAGTTCTGTTTCTTTATGTGAATCACATCTATGCAAATAAGATTCTTGTATTTCAGTTTACCAAATAACTATGTTTCATTCCTTTCAATCTCTGCTTACTCCAGTCACAAAGATGGCTATGAGAAGTATGCCAGCTGGAAGAGAATTTGGACCGGGAATGGCAAAAGTGAGCCTAGTCTTAAAGCTTTTATGGCTGACCAGCAGCTTCCATACTGGGTAAGTACAAAATAACTTTGTTTTATGTGAAATCGGCAACACGTGGAACTTCCAAACTAAATCAACAGAAATATTCTACTTTGTAATTTTGTAGTGTCTTAAAATGTAGGAGGGAATTAAGACTGCGGATTGATTTTAACACTATGGATTGATTTTAAAAGACAATGCATTGATTTTAAGACTATGGATTGATTTTAAAAGACAGTGCATTGATTTTAAGACTATGGATTGATTTTAAAAGACAATGCGTTGATTTTAAGACTATGGATTGATTTTAGCTGTATCATATGCAGGGGTAGATAGTTTGTTTCACTTTTAATCATGATGAGCCTATAAATACAGTATAATTGTAAATCTCGAAAAACAACTCGCTTCTAAATCTTTTGTAGTCATTTTTGTATTACTTTAGTATAAATACATGTTAATTTGGATTCATATGTTGTTTTTTTCTGACTTTATGTGAACGAAAAGACACACATTTGCCCATTTTCCCATTGGAAATAGTGATATTTTGAAATATCACTGTCCTGGTCACAAAAGCAAAGTTTATGGGGAATAATAGCCATTTTCTATACTTTTGAGGCATAAGCAATTAGGAAATAACACTTACTACCCAGGAACAAAAATTGTGTTACATAGTATAATCAACAAAAGTTGGGACACCTGTTGGAATTGTTAGCATCAACTTTCAAGGCTTAATTTACTTCCATTGCTGCAGAACAGCTGTAAGTTGTTAACCCATTACTTGTTCCCTGAAAAGGCCTTTTTGTATAACTCTGAAATGTACATTATTTTTCAGTTTTTGGTAACCTAAACTTTTTTTTTTTAACGTCTGGCAGTTTACCGCTTACCTTTGTACCATTTCATGTTATTCACTGGACTTGAACTGCTTAAATTTCAATAGAAACTGGAAAAATGGGAGTGTTCTAAAACTTTTGACCGGTAGTGTACGAAACTTGTCAATTATATTCGTGAGCCTTAATTTTTACCTCATAAAAAAGCAGGTGTTCTTGCATTTTTCTATTGTGATTAGTTTTCCAGGCGCACAAAAAATGGTTGTTACTCTTTTGGGCTTTGATCAGAAAATGAAACCAATAAATTATAAAATAGTGTCACATCTGAGAGATTTTATTTTGTAAAAGTAGTGGCTTATGTTTAATTTTTCTATCAGTTAATCAATGATTCAAAGTGGATACTAATTTCAGTGTTTTACATTGCATGGGAAATTTAGTAAGCTATTAAATTCAGTATAGAGATTTAAATTGAATTTGTTCAATGTTGTTCAGCTATTTTAAACATATGGGGCTGATGTAAGGATCCATGCAAAGTGATTTGCGGCTGCAAAACCCCCATATTGCGGCCAAAATCAGCGTTTTGCACATGCAAAAATCATGTTGGCAGCCATAAAGTGGGACTTTAACGGCCACAAAAAATGTGTCGTGTATAAAGAATGTTTTTCATCTGGTGTTCTTCACCCGCTGTGAAATTAGCACTTTGCCATCATTAATCCATTTAAATTATATTGAAATGTATTCAGATGAAGAAAAGAGAATGGAATTGGATGGGAGCTGGAATACTAAGCGGACGTATTAAATATTCTAATGAGATGTAAGATTTTTGCCTTGCACTTGGGCAATTGCTGACCCTCCATTTGCAAACCGTTGTAGAAGCGAATAATTAAGAGCTCTATAAAAACGCACACCTGCAGAGACCTGTCATTGGCTTCAGGGTAGCTAATGCGGCAACACTTGGATCTTGTTGAGGAGAGACAGGAACACGTTCAGAGGACAAGGGCGAGACAAAGAAGATCTAGCATATTCAGTCCCAGGGTAACTTTGTTTGGGATGCTGGAGGATGCGGTGGTAAGGCGTTATCGTCTCACTCCGCAGGTAATCCTAGACCTAAACGCTGGATTTGACCTTTTCATCACCTGGTTGACTGTCCTCCTGGTAACACTGACAGCATTGACTTTCTCCACTATAGAGGACCATATGGCCTCTTTGGTAGCATAAGTAATGTTGGCTGAAACTTTTCCAAATAACTCAATTTAATGCTGAGTGAACGTAAGGCCCCTCGGCTCCTCGTCAGAAAATTTATTTTTCGGATGCCAAGAGGACTGCTGCCCTTCCTCTGACATTTTTTTGTCTGGTTTGATTTTTCATGCGCCACAAGCCTCACACGGTGCCTACTGCTCTCAGTACTCCTACCTCACCTCTGGGCTGTAAGTGCGGCTGCTAAATAGCCCAATCCTCAGGCGGTGCTCATTGCGACCCTCATAATGATTACAGCTCATTATTTGTGCGTGTTGAGTAGTTTTCATTGCTCTTAAGCTTACATAGGCTGCAGTGCAAAATAATCGCCTGGCCGCAGTGCAATGTGCAATATCTTTTTGTTGTTCTCAGGTGCAATGTACAAAACCAGACTGTGGGAAGTGGCGCCAGTTAACAAAGGAGATCCAGCTTACCTCCACACTAGCAAAAACATATCGCTGTGGAATGAAGCTGAATAACGTAAAGGTAATTCCATGGGATACAGTATAGCAAGGCTTTAGGCAGACAGAGTCATCTACTCTGGAGCCCTGTCTATTATAAAGTTATACACAGAAGGGCTACATGTTTACATTTGTGGTTTTTGTGTTATATTTTTATTATAAGCTTCTATTTTGTTCAGATATGTACATAGACAGATCACTCAGGCAGGGGGGAGTCAACACAGTAGAATCCAGAAAACAAAAGATTTGACTCAAACTTGCCTTGCCCTATCTCCTTCATTCATAAACTCAAACTTTTGAAAATGTATTTTGCATCACTACCAACATTAAAAATGTGGGCCGTGTTAGTCCTAATTGTGTATATCTGTTATTTAACAGATATTGTTCATTAAATAGCATATTTTGCAAAAATGTATTTGTTTTGTTGTAGACTATCAGTGCAAATAATGCTAGAGCATAATGATGCACTTCTATTTAATAAATATTCTGTTGCAGACATTTTACAAAGTTCTATAGAATTAGATAATGGTCCTGCCAATGCAATATACTGTAGATAAAAACATTTTGTAATTACAGAGTGAAGGTCCAGACCAGTGCTGTCAGCCAGAAGATATGGTAAGCAAATTCTACATGCCTGTAGTCTGGAATTGCATATTGTAAAAGCATACTTTTATAGTTACTGAGGTTTTATGGTGAAAGAAAAATCTATTTCATTGAAATCTTGGAAGATGCTGAAGTTTGGGAGAGAAGTATTTTCATTCATGTCAGTGTTGGTGTGTATTTTTTATTGTATGTTTGACATACTAATGAAACAAAATAATGGTATTTTTCAGGGTGTTATTTATTTATTTTCTTTCAGTGTACAACAAGGTGAGATGGCAGTACAGTTTAAGTGCATGATTATCTGTGTTTTGCACGGTAATTAATTCCTTCTGTATGTGATGATAAAGGCATATTAAAATGTGTACATTGCATATTTACTGTATGCAGTATGGTGACTAATCTGTTTGTATATTTTCTATTGACTGTGTAACTTTGTCCCTGCAGAGAGTTGCTGAAGTTATTGACAGCTGGTGGCACTCTATGCTTATTCTGCCTCCCTTGCTGAAGGACAGCCCTGCAGACCCATTCCTGGCAGCATACTACCCTGACTGTGTGGGCATGAGCCCCTCCGGCTCCCCCTGCAGCCACTCCATCCATAACATGAAGGCAGAGCACTGCAAGACATTCCAGCCACAAAGTAAGGGCCAGTGTAGGACAGTTTACAAATTGGGTGTACAGTCAGTACTCGGATATAGGACACTTAGATATACATTGTTCGCTTTTTACTGTCCTTGAATTAATAAAATCAATCCCCACAGTTGTAGTCAAAAGTTTACATACCCCAATGGAAATGTATAATTTCAAAAAAATTATCAAACAAATAATAAGAACTCTTTTGTAGCAATGGTTTTGCTTTTGTGAATGAGGAATTATAGATGTCTACAGTTACTTATTTTAGCAATTTTTTTGGCAAAACAGGAAAATGAA
Source organism: Polyodon spathula (assembly GCF_017654505.1). Lineage (NCBI taxonomy): Eukaryota > Metazoa > Chordata > Actinopteri > Acipenseriformes > Polyodontidae > Polyodon > Polyodon spathula. The sequence goes on from NC_054537.1 coordinate 52,286,091, forward strand.
ATGAATAGCTAGTCGAGGCACCTTTTAGCAATAATAACCTCTTTTAAACAATTAGGATATTTGTCAATGAGCTTTTGGCATGATTCTTTAGAGATTTATGACCATTCTTCAACGCAAAATTGTTCCAGTTAATTCACATTCCAAGGACTTCTCTTGTGTGTGCACAGCCTTTTTTTTTAACATACCACAGATTCTTAATTGGATTTAGATCGGGACTTTGACTAGGCCATTCCAGAACCTTGTGTTTATTCTTCTTTAACCATTCTGTAGTAGATTTTGATGTGTACTTTGGATTATTGTTGTGTTGGAACATCCAGTTGTGCTAAACCAAGTTTTGTAATGGAGGGTTTCAGATGATTGGCCAGTATCTTTTGGTATGCTGTGGAATCCATTTTACCATGTATTGGAACTAAATTTATTGTGCCATTAGAGGGAAAAGGATGATATTATCACCACCATGATTGACAGTAGGTATGGTGTTCTTTTATTTGTACGCCTATCACAAAGACGGCCGCAGTGGGTGACGACAGACCAGAAACAGGAACTGACTCAGAACACAGGTTTTGGAATGGTGAAGGCGCTAATGCGCAGTTTAATTATGAAACAGACAGAAAATAAAAGGTTTGTAACAAAAACAGCACACTGCACGTGAGGCCAAAATAAATAGACAAAAAACACAAATAGACATTGACAAAAACAGGGTGGACAAGCACTACACAAAACAATTGATCTTTATAATTACGCCTCTCTCTCTCTCTCTCAACCATTCTCCACTCTCGAACACACAACCCCGAGTATGTGAAAACATGCTGCTTTTATGCAGCTGTACCGTGACTCGACTGCTACTCAATCATTCAATTGGAGTCTCGATACAACTGCACGTGAATTAATAAAGTGCAATTCCCCGTGCAATTCCCCGTGCTCACATATTATTACTTTTTACTTGCATGTGAAGTGCTGTGCAATCCTCGTGCCTAAATACAAATATACATTTTAAACACTCGTGTTACACAGACCTGTTTATATCCCGTGTACCAATGACTATACACCAACATTCAACACACCACATGCAACATATAACAAAAAATACACGCAGGGGCGGGCACTTTGTCACAACGCCTCACGAGACTTTCTGTTTTTTGTTATGACTATCAGAGTGATCAGATAGCTCTCCACCCCCCCATCACTCCACAAAACCTTTGACCAGAACTCCTATCCATCATTCAATTGTCGTTTTGCAATTTTTAAGCGATTGTCCTTGTGACTTTTTTTTAAAAGTGGGTTTTTACGTGGCCTGTGACCATTGACACCTTCACCATGCAGTTCTCGACCTGTGGTTGAAATGGAAACCCCAGTCCCACTTGCAGCCAGTTCACTTTGAATATCTTTCATAGGGTTTCCATGCGGGTCAGTTTACACATGAAATGGCGATGTGCGTGCACGTTTGGGAGAATTATTCGGGTAAGTCAGGTTTGCGGCCGAAAAAACAGCCAAAGAGGGAGAGGGTAAATCTCATTTACTCGTGTCTACACCCAGTTTAGCATGGAAACCCGCATTTCACATGTAAATATTAATGAGCGTGTTTATTCTTAACTATAAATATTTCAAGGGAGCAGGTCACTTGTTACTGTGGATTCCAAGACGGCAGAAAGTAGTGGCTTATTGGCGATTTTATGGTTAGCAGTGGTGTAGTTCACCTTAAATCTAATGTGGACGGCTTTCTTTTTTATTACTCTGTTTTGCTGTGTCTGATCTGTCATGTTGTATATTTCTTGTGGTTTACAGTTCTGTATAAAACCACTTACAATGAACTGTGTTATGCTCGTGTTCAGTCATATTCATTAGTGTCCGCCACCTCCCTTTCGAGTGCGCGCAATCCATATTTGCCCAAGCGTAATGTTGAGTGCTTCCTCAGCAGCTGTCTGCGTTCTGGACAGGTAGGGTTTCTAAGCCAGGGTAATATACGTAGCATCACCTGATCTCCTGTATTCTGTATTGCCTGAATGAAAGGTGTGTGTGTGTATATATATATATATATATATATATATATATATATATATATATATATATATATATATATATATATATATATATATATATATATATATATCTATCTATCTATATATATATATATATATATATCTATCTATATATATATATATATATATATATATATATATATATATATATATATATATGGCAGGGAGGAGGTTAAAATCCTTCCCTGCTTAAAACATGTGAGAATGCACATTTGGGTGTTTAATGGGTTCATTGGGTTATTATTAGTTATCCCCTGCACCTGGTGTATATTGTAAATTAGAGCCAGGTGCAGGGTATTTAAAGAAAGCAGTCAGTTTGTTCAGGGCTGCTGGTGTGTGAGGAGCCCAATTTTTGAAGGTGTGTAAAAAAAAAAAAAAAAAAAAAGGTAGTGTGAGAAAGCCTTTTTGTGTGCCGTTTTGTCAATGTGTGTTACAGGTAAACATCTTAGCTGTCCTGAGTTAGTTAGGTTCCTATGTGTTGTAGTTAGTGCTCAAGAAAGAGCTAGGTGTTTGTTTTGTTTATTTCTGGTTGTGTTTATTAAAAGTGCGTGTAAGCGTTAAAAAAAAATTAATTTCTGTATCCTGGGTTTTAAAGGGAACCTTGAGAGTTGGAGGATCTATTACTATATATATATATATATATATATACACACACACACACACACACACACACACACACACACACAGACATGCTCAAATTTGTTGGTACCCCTCCACAAAAAACGAAGAATGCACAATTTTCTCTGAAATAACTTGAAACTGACCAAAGTAATTGGCATCCACCATTGTTTATTCCATATCTAATAGAAATCAGACTTTGCTTTGGATTTTTTATTCAACATAATATTGTAAATAATAAAACAATTGAAAATGGCATGGACAAAAATGATGGGACCGCTAACCTAATATTCGGTTGCACAACCTTTAGAGGCAATCGCTGCAATCAAACGTTTTCTGTAGCTCTCAATGAGACTTCTGCACCTGTTAACAGGTAGTTTGGCCCACTCTTCCTGAGCAAACTGCTCCAGCTGTCTCAGGTTTGATGGGTGCCTTCTCCAGACTGCACGTTTCAGCTCTTTCCATAAATGTTTGATTGGATTCAGATCAGGACTCATAGAAGGCCACTTCAGAATAGTCAAATATTTTGTTCTTATCCATTCTTGGGTGCTTTTTAGCTGTGTTTTTTGGGTCATTATCCTGTTGGATGGCCCATGACCTATGACTGATACAGAGCTTTCTGACACTGGGCAGTATGTTTTGCTCCAGAATGCCTTGTTAGTCTTGCGATTTCATTGTGCCCTGCACAGATTCAAGGCACCCTGTGCCAGGCGCAGCAAAGCAGCCCCAAAACATAACCGAGCCTCCTCCATGTTTCACTGTAGGTATGGTGTTCTTTTCTTTGAAAGCTTCATTTTTTCGTCTGTGAACATAGAGCTGATGTGACTTGCCAAAAAGCTCCAGTTTTGACTCATCTGTCCAAAGGACAGTCTCCCTTTTTTATGTTTTTCTTTCAGAAGTGGAGTTCTCCTGGGTCTTCTTCCATGGAGCCCACTTTCGCTCAAAAAGCGACGGATGGTGCGATCAGAAACTGACGTACCTTCACCGTGGAGTTCAGCTTGTATCTCTTTGGCAGTTATCCTTGGTACTTTTTTTTTTTACTTGTGTACTCGCATGGAAACCACATTTTCACAGAAGTTCACTAGCAATCTTCAAAAACAGTACTTTACGCACAGCTAATTTACATATCAACCCCCACCTTTCCCATTCATTTGCATGACGTCAGGTGAAAAGTCTGGTTTACTCGAGTAAAATAAACTGAGCGAATGGAAACCAAAAAAAGCATTTTACACAAGACATTTTTCTCGTAAATGTATTGAGTTTAAAAAAAAAAACTTGTATTGAAACCCAATGTTTGGCAGTCAATCTCGGATTGTATTAACCTTCCTCAAAATTCTTCTACTTGTTCTTGGCGAAACAATCTTCTTTCTTCCAGACCGAGGGAGTGTTGTGACAGTACAATGAGTCTTGTACTACTTGATAATAGAAACAATAGTTGAAATTGGGATACTGAAATGGTTGGAAATCTTTTTATGTCCTTCTCCAGCTTTATGGCAGTATGACAATAAATGCTTTTCTGCTTAAGGTCCTTGGATAGCTCTTTACTTTTTCCATATTGACTTATTCGCAGTGACACCAATGATCCTATGCCAAACCCTTTTATACTCTATAAAGAATGTTCACCTACAATCCAGCATTTTCTAGACTTTTCTAGAATTAGGTTCTGCTTTGTCATATTGAAATTTCTAGCACCTTATAAACAACACTATCAAAGGGTGTAAACAAGCCCAGATTAGACATTGTGCACTAGGTGCACTTGTACAGGGCCCCTTGCTCAAAAAAAAAACAAAACACAATACAGTACGTTAACAAGGGGGCAGCGCTAGGGGTTAAGTCCTAGCTACTGTTGTTGTTATGACGCAGATTTCGGCAGGCAGGTTGTATGGGCATTGCTTTAAACCTACAACACCTTTTTAGTCACATAGGTTGTTAACATAATGAACCAGGTCCACTGGTCGTATGTTACACAGCTTGATAAAGTGTTTTTTTTTTTTTTTTCAGCAGCTACTGGTTAAAAAAAAATAAATAAATAAAAAGGATGAAGCACATAAAAGACAAAAACAATGTGTTTTTAGTAAGTCATTTTTTGTTTTACTTTTCTGTTTAGCTTTTCACCCCCTACTCTTAAACGTACAAGCGGATTGATTTTAAATTTGATTTACAGTTGGTGCTCAGATGTTCCAACGGGAATCTACTGCTCGTGATGCTAATGCTGGAAGCCGACAGGGTGACAGTACTGAATCGTTTTCTAATTTGTATAAATTATATCATTAGTTATCATTATTGCTGTCGTTAATATTAGTATTTATTAAGTTTCTGTCCTGGTCCAGGCAGGATGCAAAATATTTTACACTATAGGCAGTAAGTAACAAAAACATGTAAATGGTATGTTTGTTTCAGCAGGTACATGGCACTTAAAGGGAGCATCCCTTATATTTTTGTGTTTGTGTGTTACATGTTCCTATAACACACACACACAGAAAACGAGTGGTTGACCCTTTAAGTAAACAGCCAGTCAGGCAGCTTCTCCAGCCAGCCAGCTTCTCCAGCCAGCCAGCTTCTCCAGCCAGCCAGCCAGCTTCTCCAGCCAGACAGCTAGCTGCCAGACAGCCAGCCAGCCAGCCAGCTTCTCCAGTCAGCCTATTTAATTTTGTTGTTTATTACTATTCATTTAAAATACGTATGTAAATTAGTACAGTTTAAGGCAAATTAGTTAATAGTGTGTAAAATGTAGAAAAAATAAAAAAATGGCTGCTTTTCTGCACTTTTTTTAATTCAGCTTTTGGCTATATTTTGTAGATTGTGGTTGAGCTTTTGGCTACAAATGTCATACAGATCAGGCAACCCTGAGCACAGGATCCCAGAATAGGTTAATCCTGGCCTGGGTATGACTACTTTTGAATTGGTATTTTTGGAGGAAAAAAACTGAAATAAATAATTGTAGACACCTATTTCTTGTAACTTTTTTTTTTTCCTCATCTACAAAAGCAAATCTTTTACTACAAAAGATTTTTCCTATAGTTTGCATTTGAGAAATTTCTACAAATGTCAACTTTTGACTACAACCATATGTAACACATTTTTCTGATACAAAGCCCATCTCTTCAGTGTTACGATTGACTTGTTTAACCATCACAGCGGCTTTTTCTTTTCTTGCATGGCAAATCAGTCTGTCTTTATTGTGCACTGCACTGAAGTGCTTCCTTCTAAAACAAAGCGAAAGAGACAACACGTTAATGTAAAAGTTAAACAGTTTAGGTACTGTGATGCATTTTGAAATCTGTGATCTTTATTTGTGTTTGTGCATTTTCATTTGCAAGTGAATTGTGACATTAGGGCCTAATGAGCACTTGTGACAGGATGGCGTGTGTGGGCACGTCAGGCCAGAATGCAGGAAGCAAAACACAGATGCAGTACTGCAGTGAAAAAGCTCTGCGGCGCCGTTTATTTTCAAACAGTAAAATAAAATGAAATATTTTAACAAAAGACACTTGCTCACAGAGCACAAAAGAAAAGGTGTAAATAAAATAAATCATGAACACTAAACCTAAAACTGAATACGTCCGGCTGGGCAATCTGCTTCACTATTCCTATGTAGTTTTAGTTTTGTATCGTTTCTATCATCTCACTCTCCCGTTCTTCCTCTGAACACCCACCCCGAGTGCCCAGAGCTGCAGGTTTATATAAAGACGACCATCCTCCGATTAGCCACAAATGAATCCCTTAATTCGGGAGATGGCCACCTTCTGCACAGGTTTTTGGTTCTTTTTTTTTTTTTTTTTTTTTAATTCTGTCAGAGGAAGTGCTACTTACCTTGCCTTTGCCAGAACATGTCTAAAATAAAAAGAAAATAAAAACAAAACAATAACAAACAACAAGGCTATGTCGTCATAAATACAGTAAATACACAAAATAAATCATAATGCAAACAAATACGACACGGGCGGAGGGGGAGACCCTGTTCTGAAAATAATTAAACAATACATTTAAACAGCAGGGCTTTGCTCGGCTCACTTTTCATGTGTAGGGCTTTTTACTGCCCTGTTAAAGCACTATATTCTGCAATTTTGAATACTGCCTTTGGATACGGTTTTATTTCTGGAGACTTGTTATTTTTTAGTCTTCTGATAAATTGCATTGCATTTATGTTTAAAGCAGTTCTGTGCATGGGTAACATTTTGATTTAATGTTGCTGTAGTGTCGAATTTTACATACTACTACAATACGTACCCGATTTGAAAGTATATGCTGTATGACAGTCCATGTGTCCAGTCTTCTCTTTTGGCAAGTTATATTTTTAGAATCCTATTGTTCTGAATGAAAATACTACTTCTTTTGAAAATATAGTGCTGTACCAACAAAACCAACTGCAGTGCATCTAAATGAAAACTTCCTTATTTTAAAACAGTCCTTTCAGCTATGTATTTTTGACCTAGCATCTTTTTTGTGTTCACTGAAAAAACGTTTTTGTCTTACTGCTGTGTTATTCCCCCAACTCGTGCGCTAACAAATTTCAATGAAAAAATCAACGTCTCCCTGTGTACAGTTCCTCAAACACAAGTCATATTTTTTCTTTGTGCAAAGTGTTTGTGTGTGCAGGGCAGGGGGTTGTTTGGGTGGCAGGCGGCAGGTTACACTGTGCTAACCTACATGCATGTCAAATCAGATGAAATAATCAGATATGTGTCATACTCGTTTAACTGTCACTGTCAAATTTTTGTCGGATATGTGAGAGCTGACTGTATTTGTAACAAAACCTTATTGCTGCTTTGACAAGGCAGAGTACTGTATGTGATGACCTCAAACTGAGCAAAAATGAACAAGGCTGATTAGCAAGCAATTCTCACAAGTCCCTGTGGAAGGGTGGTGAATTCACAGAGACAGAGAAGTGTAATTGGAACACCACTAGACGCCTGGTTTTATTCAGTTTCTTTTGGTGCTTCTTTGTGTTTAGCCCGCAGAGGGCACTGTTGTCCATGGACTGCTTACCAACTATGGTAAACCGGACCACAGGAATACTGCGAGCGGTAAACAGTACAGGTGCAGGCGAAAGTAAAAATGAAAATAAAACACAATAACCAAACTACAAATAAAAGGTGCTGCACTCGGCAGTGTCACCCCAGCTGTCGCTGCCCGCACTGCTCGGGTCTCCGTCCTACTCTGCTGCTTCCTCAGCTACCTGGCACACTATTGGGGTCTGCCCAAGGATTCCCTGTTCTCTTTCTCTTTTGCGTCTTCTCTCAGTAGTTTCATTTTTTTCGTTGTCATCTCTTTTCTGTTCCGACCACAGTCAGGACTAGCCGCTCTTCCGCAGGCTCGGACTGGTCTAAAGGGACATATCTGAGGAAATGACAGACCATTCATTTATAGCCCAGCAACCCCCCAAAGCCTGCCTCCCAGCCACTCAGAGAGAGGGGAAGCCCACACACCCTCTTCCCCACCTCTCTGTGTCATTGACATGACTATCAGGCGGATTCCCCGGGGCTGCTGCCGTCTTCCTGCAGTATCGTGCATACATCAGACGGCCAGTCCACTGTTTTGGATGAAACCAATATCTTCTTGTCAGTTCTCTATATCTGTACTACTTTACAACTATGATAGTTACAGGTACCAGGTAGGGTCATTGTCCCTGTGAACATGTAGTGTGATGGCATGGTAATCTGACTCACCCTTGAGTCAAAGTTAAAAGAAAGTGTTCATTATGTTAAGAATTATTGTAAAGCCTTGATTATTTCAAAATGTTTACGTAGCTTTTAATGGCTCTTTTTGCTGTCAGGTGATATGTGCGTTTTATTTATTTCTTTTAAAAACAATGTCTCATGTATTTAGTTGCAGGACTGAGTCCATACTTTCAACCTTTCTACCAACCCAACGAGTGTGGCAAAGCTCTGTGTGTGAGGCCGGATGTGATGGAATTAGATGAGCTCTATGAATTCCCAGAGTATTCTCGTGACCCAACAATGTACCTAGCACTGAGGAACCTCATACTGGCTTCCTGGCACAGGAACTGCAAAGTAAGCTTTTCTGACAAGCTTTTGGTTGTTACAAAGAATGTCTCTGCGGTAAATGCAGTGGGATTTAAATAGTTTGGTTACAGTTTTTTTTTTTTTTTCCTTTTTTGGTGAAATTGCCAAAGCTGCTGATTTAATAATTATCAAAATCAAGTTGTCACATTCTAGTCAGTTGTGACAAAAGGGTTCAACCTTACAGGAACTCCTTGCGAAAGCTTAAGAATGTACTGCAAGTTTATTATTTCTGACAGAATACTATTAAACTGGCAAAACAACTTGCCATAGGATTAAATATAAATGTTGGCGCTGATATCCTTAATGTACCAAATTACATAAGGATAACTATGCAAATTATTTTTTTTTTTTTTAGTGACACCACAAAATGACAAAAGAACATAATTTATGGTATTATTATCCAAGTTTTTTTTTGTACTTAAGTTGCTATAAGTATAAAGGCGCCAAAATAGCAGAAAGGTGATCTCAAAGAAAATCAGAGTTCACCTGTTACCTTAGCCAGATTCAAACCCACACCTTAAGAGGTGAAAAGTAATAGAGGTAGTGAATTAACCATATGCTCCATCTAACCCCCTGGTGGGGGTGTGATTTGTACAGTATAGGCCAGGCAATGTTTTATGTTTATTTTCTTTTTTTCTGTGTTGCTTAGGAGGTTCTCACCCCACAGAAATGTGCTCCTCATATAATTGTTCGAGGTCTGGTCCGTGTACGCTGCGTTCAGGAGATGGAGAGGGTTCTGTATTTCATGACGAGAAAAGGACTCGTCAACACAGGCATTTTAAATGTTCAACAGCCTCTGCTTCCAAAAGAATACCATAATGTATGTAGCAGCTCAATAACATAGATTGTATTAAAAAACAATTAACAAATAGAAAGGCACATTATTTTTAATGTATATGTGCTATTTATTCAGACTGTATGTATATGCAGACACATTTTGCAGACTAATGCCCTCATCAATTTGTTTTGTTTTGTTTTGTTTTTGGTTTTGTACCACTTCAGTTGCTTCATTCCTCTTTGGAAATGTCCCTTTGCTTTGGCACTTCAGAAATAAAACATTAGTTTACCTGGAAAATTGAAATGTTTGTCAAAGATTTTTGTAAGTTTTTATTAATTTTTTTCCACAGAAATCAGTAATTGTTATTGGTGCTGGTCCCTCAGGCTTGGCCGCTGCCCGACAGCTCCAGAATTTTGGCATACAGGTAAACAAGATTTACATTACACTCCGACCTTGGGGGCATCATGCATGCAGTTTATTAGCAGCTATGGCCAATCTAATACATTTAGAGCTGTCCAAAGTAACGGTCTGTGCATGCATATCATGCATGCATATATAATATATACAGTGCATTGCAAAAGTATTCAGACCCCTGACCAATTCTCTCATATTACTGAATTACAAATGGTACACTGAAATTTTGTTCTTGTTGATATTTTATTTTTAAACACTGAAACTCGGAATCAATTATTGTAAGGTGACATTGGTTTTATGTTGGGAAATATTTTTAAGAAAAATAAAAATCTGAAATATCTTCCTTGCATAAGTATTTAACCCCTGTGCTGTGGAAGCTCCCAGTTTGCACTGATGAAAGAAATTGCCCTAACGAGGACACAATTACCTTACCATTGGCCTCCACCTGTGAACCATTAAAGTTGCTGTCACATTTTCTGGATAAAAACCCCACTGTTGAGGTTCATTGGTAAGGCTGTGAATCTGAAGGAAAATGAAGACCAAAGAGCATTCTACAGCAGTTGGAGATAAAGTAATACAAATGCATAGATTAGGAAAAGGGTACAAAATAATATCCAAGTGTTTGGATATCCCAGTGAGCACAGTTGGATCAATAATCAGGAAGTGGAAGCTGCATCACACCACCCAGGCACTGCCAAGAAAAGGCCGTCTCTCAAAACTCAGCACTCAAACAAGAAGGAGACTTGTGAGAGAAGCCACAGAGAGGCCAACAATCACTTTGAAGGAGCTACAGAGTTCAATGGCTGGGAATGGAATAATGATGCACCAGTCAACCATATCAAGAGCTCTGCATAACACTGGCCTGTATGGGAGGGTGGCAAGAAAGAAGCCGTTACTCAAAAAGTACCATCTGAAAGCACGTCTGGAGTTTGCCAGAAAGCATGAGAGTGACCCAGCTGCAGATGTGGGAAAAGGTTTTGTGGTCAGATGAGGGGGGGGTGGGGGGGGGTGTGGGGGGTGGGGTGAGGGGGGGGGGTTGTGGGGGGGTGGGTGGGGGAGGGGGGTGGGGGGGGGGGGGGGGGGTAGGGGGGGGGTAAGGGGGGGGGGGGGGGGGACCTACCTCCCGTCCTCCTTCTCATCCACTCACCCCACCTGCCCCGGAGGGGGAGGGGGGGGGGGGGGAGGGGGGGGGGGGGGGGGAGGGGGGGGGGGGAGGGGTGGGGAGGGGGGGGGGGGGGGGGGGGGGGGAGGGGTGGGGGGGGGGATGGGGGGAGGGGGGGGGGGGGGGGGGAGGGGGGGGGGGGGGGGGGGGGGGGGGGGGGGGGGGGGGGGGGGGGAGGGGGGGGGGGGGGGGGGGGGGGGGGGGGGAGGAGGGGGGGGGGGGGGGGGGGGGAGGGGGGGGGGGGGGGGGGGGGGGGGGGGAAGGGGGGGAGGGGGGAAGAGGGGGGGGGGAGGGGGGGAGGGGAGGGGGGGGGGAGGCAAGATAGAGCTTTTTGGCCAAAACTCAAAGCGCTATGTGTGGCGCAAAGCTAACACTGCCCATGCCTCAAGGCACACCATCCCTACAGTGAAGTATGGTGGTGGCAGCATCATGCTGTGGGGATGCTTCTCATCAGCAGGACTGGGCATCTTCTTACAATTGAAGGAAGAATGGATGGAGCAAAATACAGGAAAATAATGCAAGAGAATCTGCTTCAGTCTGCTGAAAAACTGAGGCTTGGGAGGAAATTCACCTTTCAGGAGGACAATGATCCCAAGCACAAGGCCAAAGCAACATTGGAGTGGCTCAAGAACAAAAAGGTGAATGTCCTACAGTGGCCCAGTCAATGTCCTGATCTCAATTCCATTGAGAATCTGTGGCACTATTTGAAAATTGCGGTCCACAAGCGTCGTCCAACCAACCTGAATAACCTGGAGCAAATCTGCCAAGAAGAATGGGCCAAAATCACTCCAACACTGTGTGCAAAGCTGGTACATACTTACCCCAAAAGACTTAAAGATGTTATTGCAGCGAAAGGTGGCTCTACCAAATATTAATGTGTGGTGGTTGAATACAAGATATTTCAGTTTTTTATTTTTCTTAAAAATATTTCCCAACAAAACCAATGTCACCTTTACAATAATTGATTCTGAGTTTAAGTGTGTAAAAATAAAATATCAAACAGAACGAAATTTCAATGTACCATTTGTAATTCAGTAATATGAGAGAATTAGTCAGGGGTCTGAATACTTTTGCAAGGCACTAATATATATATATATATATATATATATATATATATATATATATATAAAAACACGGCTATATATATATATATATATATATATATAAACAGCATCACATATATATATGTGTGTGTGTGTATATATATATATATATATATATATATATAATATATATATATATATATATATATATATATATATATATATATATATATATATATATATAGCGTATACCATGGCTTGCATACTAATGAGCCACTTCACACTAAAAAAAATCACTACTCACCAATACATTCTAAATTCCATGACAAACGGCCATTTTTTTAAAATTTTAAATGAGTGGCATTTCAGTTATTTCCTTTAATATATTTGGGGATGAAAATCCACATAAATAAAATAAGTGCTCCAGCAAGAACAGACACAACAGTTGATGAGGAACAGCTAAATGAAATAGAAGAAAACAAAGACTGAAAAAACATAAATAAATTAAAAAAAACTACAGCATGGGCTGGTTAATGTACTTAAAGAAAAAAAAAATATGGACATTTAATTTTATGGAAATAAATAAAAAAAAATCTCAACAACATAAGGGAATTTTATGCCAGTGCAAGAAGTTAAACTAATGACCAGTATTCAGTCTCCAGTTTAATAATGCTGAGCTGGACTAAACAAATATTTTAACAGTAGAAGTTTTAACATCTCCGCTGACAGCAAGTTTAAAACTAGCAAAAATATATTCCTGTCAGTCAGGAAAACTCTTAGAAAAGCAGGTACTGACAAGGCCTGACACAATCCCCCTCGAATTACCGGCCTGGATTTTAAACTTCTGCGGGAAACTGAGGTACTGTCTCCTGACACCACGGTCGGATTGGTGCGTAAAGTCTGGTTCGATTGTCAACTTAATCTTGCATGATTTAGACGCGAGGGTGTCTGACAAATAACAAAAACATATTTTGAGATCCAAAAGAATGAAAACGTACTAGAATATGTGTTAACTTGATAGTAAATGCTTGCATATAACGAGTTAACAAACTCAATTCAAGATCCGGCTTCAGCTGTTCTCCTTAATTCCTTTGTGTAATTGAAACCGCCCATCATCCAGTTTGTGCTCAGCCCTCTAGTTTCTAGTGAGATGGCACTTTCGATGCAGAAATTCACAATAAACGAACATATGCAATTTATTTTTAATAAGCAATCAATGAATTAAATAAAATAAAATTTGGGACTATATTACACTGCGGATATATACACAATAAAAGTTTCTGGTTTTGTCTTACTTTAAATGTGTTTTAATTATTTGTTGTTTTTCTTCCCACAAATGACAGGTAGCCGTGTTATAAGTGGTATAAACCACTTCTGGCCGTGTGGTTCCGATGAGAGATATATATACACCACTCCTGGAGTGGTTAAAGACTCTCGGCTGATGCCTCGGGCCTTATCACAACCCCAGGCGTGGTGTATATCATGGGACCCGCATGTGGTTTATAGCTTACATATACTACTCCTCATTTACATTGTAAATACTGTATTTGTGTATTGCTGATTTGATATCTCTTTTAAATAATGAGTTCAATCAGGTACTGTTAATATAAAGTACAAGAACTGTATGGGAGCCTTTTCAAATATGTTTCTTTTTATAATAGGCAGTAAGAAAATTTGAGTTAATTGCTTTCTTTGTTTCCAGGTAATAGTCCTGGAAGCAAGAGACCGGATTGGTGGACGTGTGTGGGATGACACGTCTCTAGGAGTCACAGTGGGGAGAGGAGCCCAGATAGTTAATGGCTGCATTAACAACCCCATAGGACTAATGTGTGAGCAAGTGGGTTTCTACATTAGAGGAGCATTATACAGTTTGCTTTCTAATTTACCTTTCTTGTTATCATAAATATCACTGTGTGTACATAATGAATGCCCTCCAAAGGAATAATAATTGTGGCATTTGTGTTCCATGTAGACTTTGGTGTCTGATTTAGTATTAATTACATTTTTTTTTTTTTTTTTTTTGTCTGCCAAATGTGAGCATGTCGTTTGAAGGGTTTTTTAAAAATCTTTTTAAAGAAATGTTTCAAATTAAAAATGTTTTGGAGCTTGTTTAGTTAATAGTTAGATGTCGTATCTTATGATAGGGCCATTCTAGCTCAAATTAGCTGCGGGTTTGATCCAAACACTTTAATGAATAAGTCTGTGCTGACAAGATATATGGCAATAACTGCCATTATCGAAGTACAAACCAAACTAAATGTTAAAGCAAAAATTCTGAAAATTATGAATTTGCTTTTTGGATTGAATTTGTGCCGTATGCTGTTCATTAAGTTCTTTATCAAGATGTCTAGTAGTTAATATATGATTTAACTGCAGTGTTTAGTCTAAAAAACAAAATTAATGATTTTGAACATATGCAATATTAATAATTTGTTCTCATTTGCTTCTTTTCAAATTACATTTGTGTAAATGCCTTATTTTAATTTTAATGGCCCCACAGCTTGGCATAAAGATGCATAAACTGGGAGAAAGGTGTGACCTGATCCAGGAGGGAGGCCGGGTGACAGACCCCACAATAGACAAGCGCATGGACTTCCATTTCAATGCTATCCTGGATGTTGTGGCAGAATGGAGGAAAGTCAAAACACAGCATCAAGATGTGCCTCTTGGAGGTAGATCTCAGTTTACTTCCCACAGTGGTTTAAGGTGCAGTTAGAATACCGGAGCCAAAGCTAAATATATAATTAGGGATGTTCCAATTAACAGATTAATTGGACCGATTAATCAACTGAAGAGTTGATCACACATTATTTTTTTTTTTTTTACAATTCAATAATTCCTCATCCAAAAACAGATAGCTTTTATACTAGCTGAAGGCAGCTCAATCGGCAGCACCTGTTGCCACTTTGTTTGTTTGGTCACTGGCAACTCGTTCTGGCTCCACATGTAGCTTCTTGCTGGAGTCAGAATGGTTTCCAGTCACCACTCTCCAAGGTCCTAATGCCCTTCTGTTCCAGTTGCTAGCATGTACCCCTTCACGATATAGAAGTAGCTCTCGAGTGAAGGTGGGAGAAATCAGTAACTATAGAATTATCAATCGTTCAATCAATGTCTATTTTATATAACGCCTTTCATAGTGGAACAAGATGCAGTAAATACAAGAAAAGCCATAATACTTCAAATACATTGAAATGCATAATACATGATATACAGTAAAAAAAAAAAAAAAAAAAAAAAAAAAAGAAAACATTTCTCCTAGTAATTTCTTTAGCTGTCCCCTCTAGTAAAATCACCCTCTCTAATGTGATAGAGAGGGAACTGGCTAGATATGGGCAGCTCATGTCATGACTTAAGAGAATCCCTTAGGCTGCAAGTCACCACATCTGCGGACGACAGTGAGGTTTTTAGATTGCCGGGGAAAAAAGAGTGAATAAAACAGAGGACAGTGCTGTCACTAAAAAACGCAGCGATTCTTCTGACGGCAGCAGTGTCAATATGGAGTATGAGAGCTGTGCGGTCAGCCTGCACGCTGCGCGGCTTAGCACAGTGACAGACAATCCCTCTGTAGACAGTGGTGATGAAGGCAGTCTCACTGATTCCTCTCAACCATTACAATCGCTGGGCATGCATAAACCCTGGGGAGGGTATAGTGTTCAGAGTATAAAGATTTCCTGGCGCAGACGAAAGGATGAAGGGGAATTGATGTTGAGGATTTTTTTTCCCCGATCTTGATTTGTTTCTGAGCTCAGAGTGAGGTTTAAAACAAATTGTTTCTGCTCAGGAAACGTTTAGTACCAAGGAACTAGTGTGCCTGAAATACATATCGAGCAAACTCCATGGCAATATTAAACAGTCAGCCATGGCCAGTACACTCCTAATTCTCTGTTACTTTACTGTCTGCTTGTTTTTCTTTTCTGAATATCAGTGTGTTTCCTTTTCAAACTCTGCGATGACTAGATTTACTATATGGTGCTTTAATATTAATGGCTGTAGAAATACTATTTAAAGAGCCACAGTGTTTGAATTTATCTCGCAGAAAAGTCTTCGTTAGGTTTTTTTTGCAGGAGACTCGCATAGATGGGGGAAATCAGGTTGAATTGGGAAAAGGATTGGAAAGGAGAGGTTTTTTTTCAGTAATGGAACCAGAGTGAGTGCTGGGGTTGGCATTTTGTTTTCTGAGGAGTTTAAACCAAGCTCTGTAACTGTAACTGTCATACAAGGATGCCTACTCAGAGTCCAGGCATGTACTGAAGGTAGAGTGTTTGTTTTTATTAATGTCTGTGCACCTACTGACGGCAGGGAGAGAGTAATCTTCCTCCAGAGGCTTGAAGACATTTTGGAAAAATGTAAAACTGAAGAGTTGTTCGTTTTTTCAGTGGTGTATAGTGTGCAAGGTATATTTGTATTTTGACTAGTTTAAATTGTAGTAATCGAATACCTTGTTTTGAATTCAAATCATGTAGAACCCGACCGTTATCGAAATAATCAGACTAGATAGACCGCTTTCTAGTGAATACAAAGTTCAAAACTAAATAAAGAAAAAATTAAAGGTGCAACAACTAAACTAAGATAATATGGAAAGGAAGAATTAACTAAACTAAACAGTACAGGAAATAAGGTTCAAACAACAACAACCCAACTCCCACTGGTTGATTAGCGATTCAACGCAATCTATGGGAGATTCCCTTAAGGTTACAGCTGCATTCCTGACAGCTATTTAAGACAAAGGTTAGTCTTAAAAGGGGTATCGTAGTAACACAAATATTCACTTTCATTAATATTTGGTAATCAAAGCATCGTTAAACCAGTCTCTCATATATCGTTTCGGTTCAGAAGGCAATTCTCACTCTTGCGAGGTAAAGACGCTCTTTTCTTCCAGACAACCTATCAAGAATAATCTATTAGACAGCTAAATTTGGATTCTAGCTTCTAAACGCAGAATGATAATTGCCTTATGAAACTCACATCAATTCGTATAAGTCACATACAAACAAATACTATAGTGTTCATTAACTCAAAGCATGAATTGTAAGCAATAATACTTTTCTTACATTCCACTTTAAAACAAAACATTAATTTTACTTTAAGGTCTGCTTATTCTCGAGTTCATAAGAGGATTACAACACTACTCGTTGAATACTTAACGGATTTGCGCTGCCTCCTCCAGCTGTTCCGTGTCTTCAACAATACAGGCGCTCAAAGCTTGCCCGCCGTCTAGGTCAGCTAGATTCTGGGGTCTGCCTTCCTCGCGTTTGTCTCCCCTTCAGGGTACGAAATAAATATTTTTGAAAAGAACTAGGAGTCATTAACTGTTTAGATATTCCACTGAAACAGCAATTCCTCCACCAATATGTGCATTCTTCGTCTGGTTATGTCTGGGATATTCCACCGCAAACACCACTGACTGCTAGCTCAATAGATTGAATATACTTCAATTTATGTCAAATTCAAATGTTCATCCAACTCTCTCTCCGGTGCTCAATCGGGGCTAAGTTAGACATGTACTTTAGGATTTTAGACGTCTCACGCAGCGGACTCCCACGCCAAGGTAAACGCTCTGTCCCAGCTGCTTGCAGGCTGGATCTCCAGGTTTTCACAGTTGAAAGACTGGTTTGTGTATTGGAGCCTTGGATTTCATGTCAGGAGAGTCGTTTCAATGTTACGCTCATACTTTTGTATGTCTCTTTCTACCCCTGTGATTGGATAGTTGGGTTAATTTGGGCAGTGCCTGAGCCCACGTGAAATGTTTTTCATTGGTTGTTCTCATACCAATGAGATGCCTTGTTCTCCATTGGTCCGCTATTCTGCCCCCTGTTGGCTGGATTTATGACATAGACTGGTTCTTGTCTTAAGTGTGAACTGTTGGCTTGTGGCGCCGAATGAGTCATTCAGCGAATGTGAAGATAAGCCATGTGTCCAGCCATGTGTCCAGTATTTAGTTTACGACTCCAGTATTTAGTTTACGACTCCCCCCCCCCCCCCCCCCCCCCCCCCCCCCCCCCCCCCCCCCCCCCCACACACACACTACAGGTGATTTTAATTGCACAACTAATAGCAGGGGTGTGCTGCTTTATCTGGGTGTCCATCTTGGAGATGACAGCACAGTGCAGAGTAATTGGGAGGGGATGGTGGAGAAAGTGAAAGGCAGGTTGCAGGGGTTCGAAATTGCTGCTCCCGCATATCTCCTATGGAGGTTATCATTATTAATAACTTGGTGGCCTCTAGCTTGTGGTACAGATTCATCTGCTTGGACCCCGACAGTCATCACTGAAACAAGTTCAGGCTGTGATGCTGCATTCTGTCTGGGATGGAGCGCATTAGATCAGACGGAGTATGCTGTATCTGCCGCTGGGGGGGGGGGGGGGGGGGGGTCTTTTTTTGCTGGAAATGGGTAAACTGAAGATGGCCCGACTACCAGACTACTATAAGAGCCTGCTGAGGGCATGGCAGTGGGTGCATATTGAGCAGAGGGACACTGAAAACATTAGCCTTGATTGGCTTCTAGACGAGCCGTTAGTATACAATACTTTCTTGACGTGTGATATTGTTCAGTCTGCTACCTGTTTTCATCTTTTAGTTAAGACAGGTGTTGTAAAGCTTAAAGCCCTTTTGGATCTCAACACTTACAACTGGGTGACTCCTCATTGGTTAGCATCTGCTGAGCGTTTCCTTACCCAGGTACGTGCTGCTCTGCCCAGCGAGGGGCTGGAGCTCTTGAGACAGTTTTGCACACTGATTCCCCCTTTCCATCACTGTTAGTGTTCCCGGCATTCAGTCAGGCGTCTGATGAGCACGGTCATTTATTGACTATAGAGGGTCTGAGAGACCTCCCTCTGTGCACAGTAGAGGGGAAACAGTTGTATAAGGTGTGTGTAAAGGGCCATTACCAGCAGCAGCTCAGGGCACGACCAGACACACTCTGGAGAGAGAGGCTGGGGGCAGCAGAACAGATAGTGCCAGTTCAGAGAACTCTGTATAAGCCACCACTGCCAAAAAGATCAGGAGATCTGCAGTGGAGGATCTTGCACACCACCATTGCGTTTAACGCCTTTGTGAGCCTCATAAACCCAGAGGTGAAAGATTCCTGTCCCTTTTGCTCACAGAGGGAGACAGTTTAACATTGTTTTGTGCTCGGCACCAGATTAAAACCTTTGTTTACTGTTCTGAAGGAATTGCTTTTTGGATTGGGTTTTGTGTTCTCTGTGGTGTTTTTTATTTTTGGTTTTAAGTATTGCACAAAGAGGAAGTACTTAATCCAGCTGGTAAATTTTATTATTGGACAGGCCAAACTAGTAATTTAAAGAGCAGAATGAATGACGTTTTAAATTCTGATCCTTTCATCATTTTTAGAATGCTTGTATTAACACGGGTTAGAATGGATTTTAATTTCTATAAAGAAATTCCAAAATTTAAAATTTCTTGTTCAACCATTCTGATGTAGACTTCTCTGTGTGTTTCGGATCATTGTCTTGCTGCATGACCCAGCTGCGCTTCAGCTCACAGAGGGATGGCCTGACATTCTTCTGTAGAATTCTCTGATACAGAGCACAATTCATGGTTCCTTCAATGATGGCAAATCATCCAGGTCCAGATGCAGCAAAGCATCCCCAAATCATGACACTACCACCACCATGCTTGACTGTTGGTATGAGGTTCTTACTGTGGAATGCAGTGTTTGATTTTCGCCAGACATAACG
Source organism: Polyodon spathula (assembly GCF_017654505.1). NCBI lineage: Eukaryota > Metazoa > Chordata > Actinopteri > Acipenseriformes > Polyodontidae > Polyodon > Polyodon spathula. The sequence continues at coordinate 52,305,868 of NC_054537.1, forward strand.
GGGCCCGTGTTGGCCAAAAAGTTCCACTTTTGACTCATCTGTCCGTAGAACATTGTTCTAGAACTCTTGAGGATCATCCAGGTGCTTTTTGGCAAACTTGAGATGAGCATTCATGTTCTTCTTAGTGAGCACTCTCTGCCATGAATCCCATTTTTGCCCAGTGTCTTTCTGATGGAGTCATGAACACTGACTTTAGCCGAGAAGAGAGAGGCCTGCAGATCCCTGAATATTGTTCTAGGGTTCTTTGTGACTTCCTGGACGATTTTACACCTTGCTCTTGGAGAGATTTTGGCAGGACGGCACTCCTGTCCCAAAGTTTCTCCATTTGGACAATGTGGCTCTGACTGTGGTTTGGTGGAGCCCCAGAGCTTTAGAAATGACTTTGTAACCCTTTCCAGACTGGGCATCAACATCTTTTTTCCGGAGGTCTTCAGGAATTTCTTTTGATCGTGGCATGATGTGCCTCTAGAACCTGTGTGCTGACAACTTCACTCTGATGGTAAGGGCCAAAGTTAGTCACATTTATAATGAGCAGGGCTGGCCTAAATCAGGCCTGATTTTGTTAACCAAAGTATTCAAACAGCTGAACCTAATTATCCCTTTAATTGGGTTGAGTTAACTAGGGGGGCAATAACTTTTTCACACCTGAAGATTGTATGTTTGATTACCTTGCACCCCAAACAAATGAAAGAAGCACCAAATATTTGTGTCATTTTTTCTCTCAGACTCCCTCTATATACTACTACAACCCACAAAAAGATCTGACCAAATTCAATGTGAAAAATGTGCAAAAATGCAGAAGATCAGACAGGGGGCAAATATTTTTTCACAGTATCTATCTGTCTGTTTGCATTTGGTGGATGTAATGGTTTTGGTCATCAATACACAGTTAATCATTACACCCCTACCTACTGGTCAGATGCAAACTGCAAACATACTGAAGACTACCGCTGGTCTTTTAACTCTTCATTGAGAAATAAATCCTGTTTTTTCTTACAGAAAAAATCCAAGAAATCTACAAAGATTTTATTCATGAATCTGGAATCCAGTTCAGTGATTTAGAAGAAAAGGTTTTACAGTTTCATCTCAGCAATCTGGAATATGCCTGTGGAAGCAACCTAAAACAGGTAAGGCATCAAAAAAAAGCAATGTTCCACTGTCATTTGCTGGATAAAGATTGATGTAGTGTTTTGCAGAAACATATTATACTTTGCTTGAAATGTTAAGCACATAATATCCACGTTGAAAATATAATTTGTCTAAGAGTGATGCACAGAAAATAGTTGTGTGTGTTTGCTCGTTAAAGTGATTATAATTTACCCCACAAGAGGTATTTATATTTTCTGGTGTCTGCAGTGGATGTTTGTGTACTGTACATACGCATATCACATTTGTATGGTTAAGAACAGCTCCTTGAGTTCTTGAAGATATCTGAATTTAGGTGAGCGTAGATCTTGCAAATCAATCAATCAGTATAACTATGCATGGAAATGTGTGTTTTACATACTGTTTATGTTGGTCATGGTGACCTTCCATACCTTTTCACAGTAATGTGTAATCTACCATATTCTTGGTTGAGAATGTATGATATGTTTGAATCTTTATCCACAATTTTCAAACAGTTTACCATCATAAGATACATGGTCAAATCATGTTGTAACTTTTTTATTTTTTATTTTTACAGTACAGAAATATTCAAACCAAATAGCCATTGGTGTAATCTGCAAGTCTTGTTTAATCTGTCTTGTAGGTCTCTGCCCGTTCCTGGGACCACAATGAGTTCTTTGCCCAGTTCACAGGAGACCACACACTTTTCAATGCTGGGTATTCTTCTGTGATCAGCAAGTTGGCTGATGGTCTTGACATTTGTCTTAAAACACCGGTATGGGTTTTCTGTTATTTTATAGTATTTTTTTTTTTAATGGGTGTGATAGTCAGTCACTTCTGTTATGTGCAAGTTCTGTTACCTAGATATCTCTCTTGAAATTTTGAGAAATCTCTATAGGTTGTTATTGCAGGACATAGTTTCACTATCCCAAAGTACATTTTGTGTTGATGGTATGGTGCTGTGCGTCTTTCTATAATGAATCACGTTAGTAGAATTTAAACATTTTGTGTCATCTGAACCTACCGAACATTTTACATGTTTGTCAAAATGTGATACATTATAAAGAAAGGGTTATCAGTTATACATTGCATCATATTGTCTTTAAAATGTATATTGAAGGAAGTTATTATAGTGCTCTGAGGTAACATCTAATTGCATTAGTAATTAAACAATTATTGCTAACAGAAAATGTTGTTGACAGATTCAATCCATTGATTACTCAGGGGATGAAATTAAGGTAGCTACCTCCAATGGGTCCCAGTGGACAGCACAGAAAGTAAGTAGGAAATTATCTTTGACTCCCAGTTTCATCGCTTGGACAAAACACTTTTACCCACATAACAAGAAATAAAGATTATATCTTCTTTAACCATTCATTTTAGGTGTTGGTAACCGTCCCATTGGCTTTGCTTCAGAAGAATGTCATCCAGTTTAATCCTCCCCTGCCAGAGAGGAAACTAAAGGCCATCCACAGTTTAGGACCAGGAATCATTGAAAAGGTAAACCAGCCAATTTGTAAATCATATTCTCTTTTTGGGGGTGTTTCTATAATAGACAAAGCTATTCTAGTTCAAACATGAAGTTCTAGAAAGACTTACTATAATTGTATGTAAATCAATAACTACCTCTCTGATCAAAAAATTAATATATTGATTGTTCACAAGCTCTGATTTAATCAATTTGCAAAGAAAATGTCAAGAGTGAAGATTAAGTGTTACACTCTTGGCCTTTTCACACTTGCACACTAGAGCCCGAGTGATACCAAGCGGAGCCCGAGTGGAACCAAGCTGAGCCCACCCAGCGCGGCTCGGGTGTGTTCACACTACTGTTCAAAGTGCAATCTGCACTGTGGAACGTGACGTCAAATTCGGTGGACACAGGCACACAGAGGAGTGTTGTAGATTTGTTTTGAGAATGGTTCCCGAGGTCGTACTGTCCGAAATGATAGTCTACCAAAATATTTCACCCATATTGAGAAGTATGGGACTAAACCGCAGAGCCAGTGCTTAATTTGTGAAGAACGTGGTGCCGTAAGCAATGACAATAATACCGCCCTAAGAACCGCACATTCAAAGTCATAACACGTTTATTTGAAAGAGTATTGCACGTACTAGTTTTAGATGTTTACATTCAAGTATTCTACATCATCTACAAAGCAGTAGTGCTTGCAGAAAAATTAAAGTCAACCGCAGGACAAATAATAAATAAAAAAAAAAGCCTTTATACATGTTTTGTTATAGTTTTGCATTTAAATGGTTTTAATTAATTAATTAATTAAAGGCATTCAAAAGGCATTCAGAGGACTCCAACAGGGTGATATTGATTTAAAATAAATAGATAAAAAAATTTAAAAAATACGCACCCCAACACAAACATTGGTTTGACCCACAGTCTGCACTATTATAAGTGATGTGTACGCAACAGAAGCCGCTGGCAGATTACAAAAACGATTAATTAAACTTAGGCTAGGTAGTTGTTATCTTGGTATGTTTTTATTCTCTATTCATTAAATTATATTCATTGAAAAAGGTAAGAGAGAACCAGAAACTATTATTTTTTGTTGTTTTGGTTTAAATATAATATAGTAGGCTAATGATCCTATTGAAGTAGGCTACAATATATATATATATATATATATATATATATATATATATATATATATATATATATATATATATATATATATATATATATATATATATATATATATATATCATTAAAACTGTCGTTGTTCTTTGTTGAAATTTAATGTTCAGTTTTCATTTTTTGATGTGTACTACTCATTTAATCAAGCCAAGTAGTGTAAGAAGTTACTTGTATCGTTCATGACGTTTTTCAAATAAGTCAGCTTATTTGTGTATAAAAAAAAAAACCAAATGAACAAAAAAAAAAAAAAAAAAAAACACGTCAATAGAGTTGCAGCCAGTGTCATTTTAGTTAAAGGCACTCAAGCTGAAATCGTGAAGTAATTTAAAGTAGGCTACAAACGTGGCAGCGGCCTGTCTCTCTTTAGCGCACAGAAGAACTTGCAGACTTGCTACAACTGTGTTGAGAATTTATAAAGAAAGCACTTTATGAAATTTGTAAGTAGAAGTACTGGGACTATGAGTCTGCATGCCCAGAGGTTCCGGGGCTGTGCCCCGCAATCCCTGGCACAAATTAAGCACTGCGCAGCGTGAAACAGTGGGGAAAAAAAAAAAAAAAACCTTCATGTTTGTATTTGTTTTTATGCAATGCAAATACAAACCAAATAAAATTATTTCATATTATTAAAGTTACATTAACTACTATTACTAATAATATCTTTAAAATGTTACAGATAGTATTTGAAAAATTTCAGTAAACATGTCAGAAAAATTGATTAAAAGTAGGCCTATTAAAAACTAAATCTAAACGTAATGTATTTTAAGATTTTTCTTTACCACTTGTTTTTATACATGCAATGATAATATGTAATATTTCTTTTAAAAATGACCATATTGAATGTGATTTTCAGATACTTTGCACATTTCAAATATATGTATCTTAAGTATTATTTTTTTTTATTTCTGTTAAGGACTGGTTTATAAAGGAACCACAAAATAACAAGCGCAATTACGGATCACTTTATTCATTAGAAAAAATATATGGAATACAACAGCAGTAGATCTTGCAGTTAACGCCCAGTAAGATTTTTTTTTTTTGTCTCTGTTTTGAATGATACCTGTCAGTGTTAAACAATTTAAAGGAGAAATACTTAAATAAAAAAATTAATAAAAGTGGCAAAATTTAAAGAAAGTTAATGTGTAAACTCTGCTTCGTTCCGTGTGGGACTGCACATCGATTCCAGAAGATAAGTCGCCGAATTCAACATACCGGCGCTGGCCGTTGCAGGTCTGTTACCAAGGATTGCATCCATTAAATCATAATGTTTACTTTTTTTGCTATCTTACCCCGGCTTTATTGTTATGAACTTTTTTTTTTTTTTTTTTGTAATCCTGTTTTATTTATTTTAATTTTTTCACAACACTGTTTCGCGCTGTGGTTTAGTCCCGTATTTCTCCATTCCTTTGAAATCTTTTATTAGACTTTATTGTTTCGGACAGTACGTGTTAACCCCGCCGAGCCAGTACCAGATATCTTGCAAGGCCAGAGTTTCACGGTTCCGGCTCGGCTCGACAAAATGACAAGTGTGAAACTAGCTGTACCGTGAGGGCTCAGCTCGGCTCGGGTGTGCAAGTGTGAAAAGGCTGTTAGTCTAGACTGATTTTGTAACCATGCCTAAACTTTTTATATGTCTTTCTTCGTTAAAGATTGCCTTGCAGTTCCCATACAGATTTTGGGATGGCAAAATACAGGGTGCAGATTTCTTCGGTCATATTCCACCCAGCTCTGACAAACGAGGGCTTTTCGGTGTGTTTTATGACATGGATCCACAAGTGAGTACATTGCCTTTTGACAACATTTATAGTAGGTGTGTGTTTCTGACCAAAACAATTGTCTGCTTGACTTGAATAGGGAGGTCAGACTGAGGTTTTACAGTAGTGAATGAATTTCTACAATATACATTTTGAAAGGTGTAGTGTCCCATACGAGACATTACACATTCCTAACAGTTTAAGATTTTTATTTTCCATTTCTGTTTTTATCTTTTATCTTCTATTTTTAATAACACCTGCGTAAAATGTTGGGGTAAAAACTATTATTCACATTTTAAATGTAATGTATTGCTTCCTGAGTTGTAAGAAATCTGTTAAGAAACTGTATTATTTATAATCTGCTTTTGGTAATTTAAAGTATCATTCCTAATATGGGTCACAGTAAAATAACGGTAGGTCTCCTTCATGGAGGCATCTTTTGTTCCCGTAGTTATAGTAAATCCAAACTGAATACGATTGCTGCACCCTGCAGCTTTAAGACATATGTAACCCTCTGAGTGATGAAGTAACTGTTTACACGTTATCTGCAAATTTGCCAAATGTGTTACCACCTTTTACCAATGCGCAGGGAAAGCAGAGTGTGCTGATGTCTGTGATCACTGGTGATGCAGTTTCATTTATCAAAGATCTGGAGGATAAGCAAGTTGTAGACATGTGCATGAATGTCCTTCGAGAACTCTTTAAAGAACAGGTAATGCACTTTCATAAGTTTAAATATACTGTAGTGTAACTAAGATGTTTTTTTTTTTTTTTTTTTCAATTGAATTGAGTTTTCACTGTGACAAATGTGGTTGCATAAAATGTGAACTGACAGAGTGAAGTTGAGTAGAGAGATAGAGGTATGAACTGATTTTCAGTAAACTGAGATGTTTGATTTTGATGGCTGAAATGGTACAAAAAACTAAACACCATTTTTAGTGATATGATTGACTTGTTAGGCTTGTGTGTGGGGACTTTCTAAAGATAATGTATGAATATCCTCGTTAAACTAGTTACTGAAATTAATAATTGACCTGATATGTAATGGATGTAATAATACATTTTGATTTCACTGCTTGTAAACAAAGTAGCATTTAGTGTAACTCCCCCTCCCCTCACTTTCAGGAAGTTCCAGAATTAATGAAATACTTTGTAACTCGATGGAGCAAAGACATTTGGTCACAGATGGCTTATAGCTTTGTGAAGACTGGGGGAAGTGGAGAAGCATATGACATTATAGCTGAAGACGTTCAAGGCAAAGTGTTCTTTGCTGGGGAGGTAAGCCACATACTGATGTTTTCCCTGTACTACAAGAACCCCTCGTCTAATCTGCATTCAAAATTGCCTGTTAATTGCCCCAACAGTAGCTGCCCACTGGAATGTTTTAACAATAGTGTTGAGTTCATAAAGCACAAGGACATTTACAAGCAAATGCTGAAGCAGCTCCTTTTTTTTACATTTTAAAGCAAATTTCACCAAGTGATTCTAAATGAAACAAAGAATTAGTGTAATATTGATGACTGGTAGGTGTAGTGTACCATTTTAAATGGCCCAATGTCTTTGCTTAACTTATAGTTTTTTTTAAACTTTTAGCTCATAATATTTTTATATTTGCTATTTGTAAAAAAAAACATGATACGCATTGGAACTGGTTATGTGATTGTTCCAAAGTTGTGAACCTGCAGGGAAACGAGACAGGCCTTTTAAATGTGCACAGAAAGCTGTATGATCCTACTGACTGCTTGCTTGTGATTTAAATTTAGATGGAAGCTCTACATGATGTATTGCATACAGACTTTTGGTTCATTCTTTTTATTTGTTGTAGGCTACCAACAGACACTTCCCCCAAACTGTTACAGGTGCCTATCTGAGTGGAATAAGAGAAGCAAGTAAGATAGCAGCCTTGTAATACCATAACATCAACACATCTACAGGCCACCAGGACAGGTAGACGAGTTATGATCATCAGTTTTAAAGATCATGATGCTATTGACTGCAACTACTATTAGAATGGGTTGTCGATATGTCTCAAGATTGTTTGGGGACATTTTAAACAATTGAATATTATGCAAAACTCTAGTAATTAATTATACAATTTTTGTTTTATTATTCTTGGTAGTAGTTGTAATTGTAGTGATAAAGTTTCAAATCAGTTGACAGTGAACTAAGCAACCTATTTTGAGAAAAAAAAAAGATTTAGAATTGACGTGAAGGTTGATCACTTTACATGTGGGGATCCTATTACAGTAGAAACACTTAAATTTATTAAAGTACTAAGGGGTCGTCCAAAATTATCATCAGCTACAGCAAGTGTACATGGTATGCTCTTTTTCAATACCTCCTCCAAAAGCATACATCAGAAGCGAACCATAGATTTTCTAAACGTAGTTATAGTGAATGGGCAAATAGACTCTTTTGCCTGGTTTACTGTATCCTATATTGCATACGAACAAACATTGCAGAATTTGAGCACCAAAGTTTTATTAATCTTTTTTTCTCTATGGCTCGCAAGAGGATCGTAATCTGTAATTGAATTAGCTCAGAGAATTAACAAGCTGTAAACCATTTATTTTTCTGTTTCTAAAAAAAACAAAAAGAAAAAAAGATATACTATTAAGAATACTATACTAAAAAGAATACTATTGATCGCTGTCCAGTACTACTTGGCTTTACATGGTTTTCTTGGGAATCCGTCTGCAGAGAGCGGCACTCACGTCATTTTAAGGTCATTTTTATAACTTTTCACAGGGGGCAAGTCCCACAACTTGTATTTACTGTTTAAATTTAAAACCAATATTGGTGTCAAATTGGATTGTAATCTTTCCGGCATAGTTAGTTCAAAAGGGAGGGCAGAGGGGCTTTTTAACCTCAAATATATTATAAAAACTATTGCAGCACAGGGATAATATTTTCTTAATAGACTAATACATCACATTTTAAATAATAATTTGTGTTTTGATATATAATAAACCAAATTCATGCCTTTTAAAGGTGACACATACACTTTATCTGCGTACAGACGTGGTGCACTGGCACAACTGCTGTAACTGACATGCCACCCTTGCCAGTATGCCTACAGTGAGAAGTGTGTTTTTGGGAGGCTTGCTTGTACACTTAAAGATTTGGCCTTTTAATTTAAAACAACCATCTACTTAGATTTTTTTTTTATTGGTAAAGTATTTATATTTGTGTATACATATTTCAATTTTTTAAATTTATGAAGGTTGAAAATCAGCTGAGGGAATTACTCTAATCCAAAATGTCCGCTTGGTAGAAAACAGTGTGTTAAAACTACATTTTGCAGAATTGAAACATTTTGATTTCAGATATATTTTATAAGTTTGGTAAAAACTAAATGTAATCTATTTTGGATTTTGTTTGCTGAAATCTAAAATTTCATTTGACCGCCTTACTATAGTGTGTTTGCAGAAAGGTATGTGACTATTTCAAGATTTTATATTTTAAAAAATACATAATATTTTGATCAAACACTGTACACGGCCCTTGACCGGACCTCCCTTCGAGCAAACACTTTGTACGCTTTCAGAAAATGTCGATAAAGTTTGGGCGGCCCCTTACAAAATAATTCCACCATCTCTTACTAGATCTCATGTTCTCCTATATGAAAGAGGCACATAGTGTTAAATGCATATTTGATTTTTAATGGTATTTTTTCATTGCATTTATAATATAAATTAGAATGCTGTATGTAGCATGTCTCCTTGTATTAGAGGTGTCATCATGTATAGTTCTGGCTGCTTAAACTGTGCAAAATAACGTGTCTTACATAGGGCCCTGTGTAAGTCACGAGAGGATTAGAAAATGATTAACCTGCAATTCAGTCCTAAATCACAAGATGTCCATGTAGCCACTCCAGCTAAACTGATTTAAAGAATAATTAAGTAATCAACCCATACATTCTGGCTAATTAGAAAACACCCCCTGATTACATGTGTTTGCTTTTTTAGAACACAGAGATGCACCAGCAAAGTCAAAAAACATTTCTTTGAGAGGTCACACACAACAATATCCACCTGGTGTGCTGCACACTGATGAGTATAACTTATTCTGAAATATGTAACTTTAGAATTCATCAAATATATAAAGTTTCAGAATTAATAAATACATACCGAGCACTGGCATAAGAGTTGCACATCACAGGTGGCAGAATAAACAGTGTGTTGTGAAAAATGGATAAGTTACTACAACCTTTATCAATGCAGAATAAAACCATGTTTTATTTAACCAGCTCAAGTTTTTAAAGGCAGCAAGGATTTTAAACCCACAACATGTTTGCAGTTTAGATAAAGAACCTCTCCTGTTAGACTGTATTCCAGGGTTTGAGGTTACTGTAAAAAAAGAAATGGAGGGATCTCAACTATATGCAAAAGAAGACAGTAGTGGAATTTCTTTGACTGGATTTTGGAGAAATGTAGAACTATTTCCCAATTTAGCAAGAAAGGCTAAAATATATATGTTAGTTGTTCCCAATTCTGTAGATTCTGAAATAAGTGTTTCTTCACTGGACACATTTACAGAGCAACTTCAGTCCATGAAAGAAGACCGAGTTAAGCATCGTCAGTTGGTTAAGTTTAACAGCAAAATATAATGCACAGTAACTGAGAGTAACACTTCTTGTGAACAACTTTGTTTTGTTTTTTTGTTTTGTTTTTTTACATTATATTCAAAAAAACTAAGAAAAAAATACACAACTTACATATGGTAAAGAATCTGTCAAATGCCCAGACTACAGTAAATGGTTGTAATAACTATACTGTTCAGGAATTGCTGCCAAAAATGGGAAATCCATTAAAAGAAAAACGCAGTCTTTTAGTTCAATAAATATATATTTGTGCCCAGTGAGATCCAAATATGAAGATTTTTGTTTTTATTTTTACAAAAAACGTACTGATAATGAAAACCTATGAATAATTTATTTACACTGTATGTATCACTTCTCTGAAGTAACAGTGAAAAAATTCCTTTTAAAATTATTAAAAAAATATTCAGAGGGATTTAAGGTTAAATAAATGTCAATAGCCATGTGCAGCAGTCTGTTTATTAATCTGCTAATACGCACTTTGTAGGAATGGGATGAGCAATTTAAATGGTAAAGTAACGTAATGAGATTATTGTTTCATGATTTCTCATTGCATGGCTTACTGTGGCGGCTACATCGACATCTTGTGGCTGTAGGACTAAATTACAGGGTAAAAGACAAGTCGTAGAAAACACAAGGTCATACTTGTACAATAAGGGACACCCTACACACAACATAGGAACTATCTACATCACACAAATGATGACTGCATTCAGGAATACCTTTTTAAAACTAACAAACAAATATATTTTTGTAAAATAACTTTGCCCCTTCACCGGTCTTGAAATAGTCTAGAATCAAATGCCGAGGTTGTTAAAGATAGCATGTAGGCCTACATGTGCCGTGACGTGGTGAAATCTATTTACATGTGCCATTTATTTTCTTTAAAATAAGTCAAACTTCCAGAAACTAGACAAATTGGCTCACATTTGAGTACCAATTACTTAATTTCTTCGACTAAAGTTTAGAAAGCTGACCGGAAGTACGGCATTATATTCTTTAAAGGCTTCAAATAAATGACCATTAAAAAAATCAAATTTACCATAATGTGTGCATTTTTCACATAGGAAACTGACATCATTGAAGTGATAGCAATATGTAATAGGGTTACTGGAATTATTTAGCACCATGTACTTAACAAGTTGCATTCAAACAGCGAGTCTTTTGTGTAATACATCTTTTTGACATGGCCCAGTGTATGCTTTTAGTCACAGCTAGGACATACTTCCTGAGAAGCACTGGACCACATGGTAGACGGCATCAGCAAATGTGCTTTGGTTTGGATCTTCACATTAGACAGTTATTTTCTATTTATCTCGTAGAAAAATAAATGAATATGTCTTGTCCTCAGTTATTTCAGGTCTCCTGAGTAGAACTTCCCCAAAGTCCAGAAATATTGATGATAAACTGTGCATTACAACATTATGTATAACACTACATTTTTGCTCCCCCTGTTTCTGATGACTCTAAAATTTGTATTTTATAGGCTGAGAAAATGTTGATCTCCGTAGTGACACCAAACAAACATTATCCTGTTACTGCAGGTCAATGTTACAAATGCGCTTTTCACCATGCCATTTACTCATACAAGTCTTTATATTGTGCGTTTCTTTATTATGCATAGTTATTGTTTTAAGTTATATGTTGTCTTCTGGAATGTCGTATTCTCTAAGGGTGGGTTTACACCATGCAATTATTGCTAGCAATTGCAGGCAAGAATTGCTACTGAATTGCCTAGTGTAATATAGTGAGGGTTTTTTTTTTTTTTTTTTTTTTTAAAGTTAATTATGTCTTTTGGGGTAGTCCTTTTTATATATTAAAAAAAAACAACAACCTATGCTTATGCTATATTCTCAGCTTGCCTTAAAATTTAACACAACCATAAGAAGCACAATTATTTTCTAGCTTTTTATTAGTCGTTGACATTTTAATTAGCTAGTTAATCATTTTACTTTTTGTTTTCTAATTTTATTTTTATTTACTGATTATGTTCAATAATGTTATTGCAAATGTTGCATAGAGAAAACAAATAATACTTTGAACGCCGTCGATTATTTTGACAGCTGCCCCATTTCAGTGCTGAGTTAATCTATACCCCCGATAAAAGTAGATACAAAAAAATGTGGCCATTTTTAAACCATATATTTAGTTAAGTACCCAACATAAATGTTGAATATGTCTTCATATGTGTACAGAATGTTCTGGTATGCATACTGTAGCCCATTATTTAAAGTCCTCATCGCTGTTTCCAGTTGAATCACTGAATTGCCATGAAATTGCCAGCAATAAATTGACAGGTGTAGATTAGAAAAATTGCTGGTACTTAATTGATAGCAGTAATTGCCTAGTGTAAACTCACCATAAAGGTTAACAAGATATATTGCAATGTTCGATAATGTCTTTCTATTCTGTGAAATTAAAACAGGGAACAGTTTGGTCTTTTGGTTAAAGCTGAAGTTTAACCCAACCTGATTTGTACAGAACTAGAGAAACAACCTGGCATGTCCTCCTTCCAGCTGTAAAACATGGTAGTCCAAGGTGAAGAGTATGGGGACAACACCAACATGGCAATCTTGTACTGTTTCCTCAAAATATGCTGCATTGGTGTACAACATTGGTAGCAACAATTTTACATTATTCATGATGACACTAACTTCCTAAAAAGATGTACTTTTATTTCAGTAACATTTTGTATTTTATACTTTTACCAAGTGTGTAAACATTTTAAATAATTGAAAATGTGTTTCACCTTTTGTGAAGTTTTCCCAGTATGATCTGTTAAGAGCAATGTATTAAAACCTTGTACAAAATTCACCATCCATTTATGCTTGAAATTCCTTAAGAATGTGAAGCCATTGGTACCTATTCAGTCAGTTTTAACTTTGTTCTTAACCCAAAAACCAGTTACATGACCACAATTTAGCAGCCTTATGATAACATTAAGGTCACCAAAAAATGTTTATACATCCTGGAAAATGTGTGGTAAAAGAGAACATGCACAGCTGAGAATTTATAATTTTAAGAAATAATTAAAACGGAAATTCTGTAATACTGGCAGCATGTCCTAGTGACTACATTTTAAACAAAGCAATTGGGAAGGAAAATGCAAATATAATTGGATAATATGGGCATAAATAGTCACCCCTTCTGTTGTGTGGAACGATATAGGGATGCCCACCTATAACGCTTTTTGGCTAACCACAGATCGAAACCTAAGGAAAGTCTACTGCTAGAGCCCTAACAGTCTTCACACTAAATCTGCAAGCAGATCTTAATGTGGTACAGAGACACTGTGGGAAAAGCTGAAAGCAGCTTGACCCAGCATGCGCGTCCCTGTTCAACACACTACAGCTGAGCCCAGTAACTGCGTTAGTATTTCTTTAAAAAAAAAAAAACAAAAAAAAAACACAAAACAGTAAATCAATCAATTACTGATATTTGAATATATTTTTATAATGAACAATTTTATTTTATGCTTCAACCGAAGTTAGCAGCTTATGAGAGAGCACCAGTAGCTGGCTTAAGGCGTTTGATCCAGGGGAAGGGGCAGTGGAGCTGCTGGGTTCACGCAGAGCACTAGGCCGCTGAGGGACTACTGAACAACCATGGCTGATTGCACAATACGTGAAATAATTTTTACTAAAATACATAAAAACAACAATTCACATTAAGTGATAAACACGTGAACACTAATAATACAATCAGATATAACACTGTCATTTTATCTGTTCGTAGAGCTCTGTCAGGTTGGTGAAAGGCAAAAATGATGATGTTTTGAGTGTGAAGTCTCTTTTATGCCCTTGGGGACGGGGTGCAACTGTGTCACTGGCACTATGTGCAACTCTGGAATATCTATTCAGGTTAGACGGTATCGAAGGATTACATTTCATATTCAATTTCTGATTTAACAGATAAACAAGTGTTGAAATTGTTAAAAATGTGAGTGCCGTTAATGTGGATTCTTTTCTTACCAATTCAACACAGAGCATACTTTTAGTGCTCTAGATGGATCAGAGGAAGTTATCCTCAGCAGCAGTTAGCTGTGCATCTCTAAGTCAGTCAAAGATCACCGTATTCTTCGGGTCATAGAATATGATGTAGAAGGCTTGGTGGTCCAGTGGGAAGAAAAGGGCTTGATACGAGGAGGTCCTTTGTTTAAATCTCTGCTCAGCCAGTGACTAAATGTGTGTGACCCTGAGCAAGTCACTTAACCTTGTGCTCCCCGTCCTTCGGGTGAGATGTAAAACCGAGATTCTATTGTAAATGACTCTGCAGCAGCAGTTGTTGATGCATAATTCACATCCTTCTCTCTGCATGCCGCTTTGGATAAAAGTGTCTGCTAAATGACGAATTAGTAATAATAATGACAATGTGATCAGACTTAATAACTGCACAGTACATGAACTTTGTAACCTATTCTGCCGAGACATTCACAGTATTGTGCCTTTTTTGCTTAACCTGCCAAATGTATGACTTTAAAGTTGGGAGGGAATTCCTTAGGTGCTTAACTTTCCATGTAGTTGATATTTTGTTGTTCAGAAACAGTTAAGGTATGTGCTGTATGATTCTTGCATTGTAAGTGTTGTTTACATAGAGTTTTTGCATGTTGGAATAAAAGTACCACTCATTTTTAAATCGGCTTTTTGAGCTGCACTGTGTCAGAGGTGGTCACAGTTTTCATCACTTTGTTTATGGTGAACCATCAGTATGTCCCCAGGTTCAATTATGGAGTTTGACAGACACAGACAGATGAGATTTTTGCCCGAGTTAAAATGTGCAGCAAGGTTTGTTCAAATATTTAGATTTGTTTCTCTGCACTAAAGAAAAAATTATTACTATATATACACCACTGTTTTCACATCACACTACTAGTCTTCTCTTGTTGAGCAACAAATAAGCACTGACACAAACAAAATGGGCAGAGATTTGTGATGCATGCCAAGATGAAATCTGATTGGAATGAAAGCTTGGCCAATCAATATGGAGAGGTGTTGACTCAGGTAAAGGTTGATTAAGAGAGGAGTTTCTGGGGGGCTGCTGTGGCTGCACAAAATCTTGCTGGTGGCCACATTTAAGAAACGTTGATCTTGAGCATAGTACACATTTTGTAAATCGGTGAACTTACAGCAACATCATCCCCATTCTCAGAATGAGCCAGGATGCTAGCTGTACCACCTTTCCTGGATTTAAATATTCTGTTATAACAAAAAAAATAAACAACAATTTTATTCACATCCAAACTATGTAAAAACAAGATTACAAAAAAATCACGCTAGGTAATAATGGAGTTTACAACCAACAAATATAAAAACACAGTAAGCAGATAGAAAAGGCAAACTTCACAAAAAAAGCTAATTTGGAAGCAGTTTACATTAGAACTTGACAGCAGATCATCCTATTCAAAATAGTTTAAAACTCTGATGTAACAAAGTAAATACAATCATTGCTGGTATCGAATGACTCAAACTTGATCCTGTGGAACCACCAAAGTCCTGCAGAAATTTTACTCCAAATCTTTACCAGCGTTTCATCAGGAGATCAACTGCAACAAAACACAAATATTTACTGTTAAGAAAGAAAACATAACATTCTACGTCAACAAGATAGAAGAGAACACACCCATCAACTTTAAACCACTGCACCTCAAAAGGAAGATGTATTTAACGAGAAATGCTAACTGTTAAAGATGCCTTTATTAACTGCTGTAAATCTTAGTGTATTTCAAATAGAAAAACAAATAAATTTGTGCATTTCAGAATTTAATGGTATAGAGGGCTCTACCCTGTACTTTTTCTTCTAAATTTGCAGTAAACAAAGCTGCAATAAAAAATTCAGTTTGTCATGCCTATCGAATTTTACAACCTGTGAAAATAAGAAATAAAAATAAGTGTGTATGTATGTATTTATTTATTTATTTAAATGTCCTGGGGACAATTGTTTTGAGTGGTCTTTCAAATTAAATTGTACCTTTTTACGTAGAAAAAATGCTTTATTTAATTCAAATTGTAATCTTTTATTAACTAAACAGTGCAGTTGCCATGCCAAATTCCTTTACTAATGGCTTGGTACTAGGTATGGGCATCTGTAATTGATTAGAAAATGGTTAATCGTTTAGAGATTACTGATTGTATAATCTTGTATTGCAACAAATATAAAATGGTCTGAGCAGACAGACCCATTAACCACACTAAACCTGCCGCAGCAGCCCAACGCATTACCAGAAATATTAAATAAATCATTCACTTTTATGGCTCTAAATTACTCAAGCTCCTGACAGAAAAAAAAAAAAAAACAGGTTTCTTAAACGTGCAGGGTGATACCAATACTGTAGCTGTGCTTAACAGAGGTGGTTGGAATGCACCATTGTATGTATTAAAGCTATATTTAATTATTCAATTTAATTAATACAATAGGCTATTTTACAAAAAAATATATATCTCTCATACAATGTGGTATTACCAGTGGTCACGGTAAAATTATTTAGACTTAAACTGCTGTGGTTAATAGTAATAAGCAAGCCAATACCAAACGGAACATGAATGAGATTGCAGCCAATAAGCTTTTCAGAAATGTCTGTCTGACAAAGTAAAATTCACACGGAAAACAACCACCACCTACGACACAAGCATGTATCCACCTACCTACAGAGAAATGATCATTGATGATACATTGACTATCGGCACTGTTGAAGGACAGGATTAATTAAATAAATAAATAAATAAAACAAATAGATTAAAAAAAAACAAAAACACTATTATCATAACCCTGGTTCCCTGAAATAGAAATTTAACCATTACTGTCAAACCTCAATAGAGCTATCAAAGCTGCACTGTGATTGTGACGTAGAAGTGCCCATCCCCAAGGGCATAGACATACTTAAGTATTGTCATCGTTTTTCCTTCCAAGACTGCTGCACTCATGAACGCAGCGAACTTGAAGGTTAATGGTTTTATTTCTATTTCAGGGAAACAGGGTTATGATAATAACCCAACGTTCCCTATCAAGTAGAAATGTAACCATTACCTCATGGTAGAAATACCAAAGCTATCTATCTAAAGGCAATATTGCAGGCCAACTGGAATGCTACAAGGCTCAGCCAAGGCCACCTTGCACGTTACCATGAGGAACCCAGTACAAGAGACATGGCTACAAAACGGAGGGAAAACTCCCCTCTATGTTGATGCTGCAAGGGTCGAGCTCAAGGCCGCCTTTAACACTTGTTCTAAAACCAGGATTTTGTGGATCCACGACTGATAGAACCGCGTAGAAGTATGGGGAGTAACCCACACTGCTGCATCGCAAATGTCCCTGAAAGATTCGCCCTGGAACAAAGCCCACGAAGTAGCCATGCCCCTGGTAGAATGGGCAGTGAGCTTCTCTGGAGGGAGCACATTGGTTCAGTCATAAGTAGTCTTAACTGTGTATGTAATCCATCTTGACAGCATCTGTTTAGACAGAGCTTTCCCATGGGACAAAAAACTGACAGACTGTCTCTGCACCGGGCAAAGCATATGAAGCTGCTATTCTCTATCAGACCGGAAAGGAGGCGGATGAAAAGTCTCTAGTTCCACCGTCTGATTGATGTGGAAAGCCAAGATGGTTTTGCAGCAAAAAAGCAGGATTAGTGAGACGTGTAACTTTCGCCCTGGCTTCTGCAAACATTAGCCCTTTCCAGTCCAATGTCGGACTCTGTCTGACATCATCGAAAAGATGTAAAGCACAGGTCTCTAGTCGTTTTTTCTCTAGGAAAAGCAGAGAAAACCATTCAATGGCCGAATGAAACTGAATAAAAAAAAAAGAGGGAGGGGGGGCGTGTGAGCAATAGCAGCTGTGCCAGAGATGAAAGGACATAAACAAAGGAGGTAGCTGCTTCTGTATCCAGCACTCAAAGAATATCACAGACATTTGCACAGCTTTTTGAGATTTTGTAGTAATAAAATGACTTGGATCGCATTACTGAGGAGTTAAAATGAGTAATCGGGAGAGGATTTATCAGTATGCACGACTATAAAGAGGTGTGAAATATTATATATACATACTATAATATACTATATTATATATATATATATAATATATATATATATAATATATATATATATATATATATATATATTATATATATATATATATATATATATATTTCTTTGCATTTTAAACAGCGCGTGCTTGTGTGAAAATAAATTGGACCTGACGAGCGCTGAATAAATGGACTGCAAAGGGTTAAAAATTTATAAACTATTGTTATCTCTGACGCTGCCAAAGGTCAACAAATTAAAAAACAAATATTAATCCCGTCTGTTAGCCTCACGCCTTTCTGCCCTGATACATATTCATGTGTAAGATGACCACTGAAACCTTTGATCCTGAACCCAGCATCCTTGACGGGTGCAGATCGTTTTGAAAATGGGTGCTAAAAACTGTTTTGAAAGTTTAAATTCAGATTAAAAGATTAAATACAAAGCTAAACCAAGTCTGCCTTGTGCGTTACCATTCGGAATCCCAGTAAAAATTGAGGGAGAACTCTCCCCTAATGTTTATACTGTAAGGGTCAAGCTTGAGGCCGTCCTTTGCACTCTTGTTCCAAAACCATGGTTTTGTGGATTTACAATATTCATTGCAAATGTCACTGACAAATGCACCCTGGAATAAAACCCACAAAATTGCAATACCCCTGTAAGGAATGAGCAGTGAGTTTTAATGGAGGGGACAAATTGGCCAGGTCATAGGTAGTCTTTACTGTGTCTGTGATCCATTTGGACAGCCTCTGCCTAGACAGGGCTTGATCATAGACAGGGCTTGATCATGGAACATTGTTCCAGAACAGACAACACATTGTCCAGACTGCCTCCAACTTTTTATCCTGTCAACACAGCATGCCAAGGCCTGTACTGGGCAGAGCATATGGAGCTGCAGCTTTCCATCATACTTGAAGGAGGTGGAAGAAGCCTCCAAATCCACAGACTGATTGACATGGAATGCCAAGATAGTGTTCTGGAAAAAAGCAGGATTAGTACGAAGCGTAACCTTTGTCCTGGCTTCTGAAAAAAATTAAGCAGGCTTTCGCAATCGAAAATGCTTGCATCTCACCCAACCACTTACAGATGCGATTGCAAGCAAGGAAGCCGCTTTCAAAGATAAATATTTCAGCTCAGCTGAATACAAGGGCTCAAGGGGAGGCTTCATAAGTGCTTCAAGCACAACGTTAAGCCTCCAGCTAGGGACAATCTCCATAATTTGCTCCGCCAGAAAGCTGATCTCCTGGGGAGACTGAATAGCTGACAAATAGACCTTTAAATGTAGAGGGGGATTCCGCTGAACAGGTCCTGCAAAATATAAATAAATTGCAGTATAACTGCCATGGGACAGGTCATGGGGTTAAAGACCTTAGGCAAGCACCTTGTCTGAAAACTCCCCACTTGTACCCATACAGGGAATGTGTGGACGCTGCTCTGACCTTCTGTAGGGTGTCAATAACCTTGCCAGAAATCCCTGGATGGCTCAAATGTTGCCGTTCAGGGGCAGGACCCAGAACCGCAGGATTGATGGTTTGGGATGCCACAATAACCCCTGCACCTACCCGGTCCTGTGTGATTTTCTCAAGAGACAGCAGGAGCATGGAATACTTCCAAACCGTTATATGGATAGCCTAGGCTGGATGCATTCATGATGATGGCCTCCCTTTATTTTGGTGACGCTACAGCAAGGTGCAGATGGGCAGGCTGCTTGCACCAAGAGTGCCCTTGGATAGCGAAGAACACAGTCAGCGGGCAGTCTCGGTTGAATGCTGGCTGCAAAACCCTGCTATTGAAACCAGGCTTGTGCAGTTGCATGCGCGGTAGGGTCTGAGAAGACGCTGCCCTCAAGCCCAAAAGTTCTGGAATGTCATTACCATGGAGCACTCTGTTGAGCTAAACAGCTCTAACAGGCAGCTATTCTCTGCACTCTATCCGACAAGAGTGGACAGCATGGGCCCAGAGTCCAAGCACACTCCTAGATAGGAGGCTGTCTCCGAAGGTGCGAGCTGGCTGGGATAAGATCCAGTCATTATGCAAACAAGCAATGTACAGTAAAAAAAAAAAAAAAAAAAAAAAAACGCAATACTAATACGCAGTAAATGAATGCATTTTGTATTAACATGACATGTCTGACGACAGGCTAATCTTTTTCACTTGTTTGTTTACACTTGCGTTTTCATAATTAAACTCCCATGCCATTATTCTCCAGTCCAGTAGAATGTGCTCACACCCTCAGCACTGTATATATGCCTACAATACGTCTTGCATTGAGAAAACACCACTGGAATCGGAATAAAGGAAATGATTATGTAAAACAGTTCATGAAAAACATGAACATTTTCAAAGCCATATCATTATATGCAGTATTAAAATATGTTAAAATATATCAAATCCACAAAACCAACAAAATATATATTGTATACTTTTTTATTTTTAGTGTTCTGTGTAACACGGGCCATCGTTTAACCTTGAAAAAAAATTAAATACAGTATCTGAAGCAGATATACACGGCTATCATATCAACAACATCGTGTGTTGAAAAAAAAGCAAAAATTGTGGGGGTATGCAAGAAAAATTCTGAAATGGTGGACAACGCATTTTATTTAGTACCACTTGCCAAGCTATTGCAAACTTTTGTCATGTAATCAACATTTAAATCTCTAACACCAGACTGATGTGTTGTGAGACAGTGTTCAGTACACATGGACTAATTTACATATTTAATATGTACATTTTAAATAAGCCCTGTTTAAATGTCATATAAACAGTTGGACGGTTACTGCAGTTTCTCTTTGGGATAAAAAAACAAAACATTTTTTAAACTAAATGACTAGCCTTTAACTAATTTTATTTCCTGTGTGCGTTCATGCCTACAAATCGATATTTTTATTTTTTTCAATGACCAGATTAAAAGTTTATTGTAACTTAAATACTATACAGAATGTATGGCCAGTCAGAAACTGAAGTATTGCCATGCAGTCTAATTTGACAAGCAATTACGTCTGGTGTGAGAATGTGAATTTTTAGCTTTCAATCTGTGAAAAAATATGGACTGTTGGCACAGTACTAGTACATTACTAGCAAAGGGTGATCACGACGAAATTAAAAACGCCCAAAATGTCTTGCGACTGAAGCTCTCTTCAGTTTCCTTGCCATCATCAGTGGTTTTTGTGGTAACAAGCAGGGATATCCATCACACTGATACTAGGTACTTAATTAATTAGTAATTACAATAAAATGATGTTGATATTTCTAGAAACCTGTTAAGGTACTATTTTTATCGAAAAATTAATTAATAATTTTCCATTACAATACTGTAACTTTATAATTGTATCCATCACACATCCCAAGGCTTGTGTGTTTTGTTGTATCATGTTATTGTAGACCTTTTTTTCTGTTCTCATTTTATTCTGACTCTCAGATGGGGGTGGACTAAAGTTTTTGGAAAGGGGTACACAACTTTAAAAGATTGAAAACCCCTGTTATAATGTGATTTGGTACAATGAATATCCTCTCCTCAGTGATACACCAGCATCACTGTGACACGCTATTATCACTGACATGAGTATTGTAGACACCTTGGTTGTATCTACAGCTTTACTGTTTTATTTTTTGTTCAGAAACAAAAGGTCAGTAAACTCTGTTGGCATATTTAAAACAACAAGAAGAAATGGTGGTTGGTTCTGAATTAAACATATTGACCCCCTCACTGAAGAAAATGTCTCCCTAAAATTTTGAGAGGGGGCCACATTGACCCTCAGTCTGTAAGTCCGGGAGCAAGCACTTGTCCGTATGGCCATCACTACCACGGTGGTTCATATAACCCACCAGGGCGGCCTCGGGTCTCCCAGTCTCCATCGCGTAGCCTGCAAGCTTTTGCTCTGGACCCACGAGAACCTCCTGTCACTGTGGGTAGTACACCTGCTCGGGATGATAAACTGGCGGAGGTGGTGAGCCTCATTTGGGAGAGGTTCAGGAGAGCAGAGATAGATCTCTTTGCCTCCCAGGAGTCGATCCACTGTCCCCTGTGGTTCTCCTTAACTGATGCCGGGGACCCGCTGGTGATAGATAACCTGCAGCTCTGGATTTGGCCCCTGAAGGGCTGCATTTAAGCCGTCTGGGTCTAATAGGGTAATTTTGACACCCTGCAAAATGGCAGGAGCAGTGCCCACATGTTCCCAGTATGGGTAGGAGAGGCCCGTCTTTCAGAAGTGGTAGCTGCCTCAGGGTTCTGACCCCACGACCTGCCACATGGCAGTTATACTACAATTTTTGCAAGACATGTTTGGCGAGGAAAATCCCCTTCAACTTTAAAGGTTTATCTGGCAGCTATTTCAGCTTGCCATGTCAAGATTGACTCTGTTTCCCCAAGAGCTCACTTACTGGCGGGGCCATTTTTTAAAAGGAGCTTGGCGGCTTCGACCACTTATGAAGGATATTGTTCATAACTGGAGGCTTAACGTAGTACGTGGCGTTTGATGCACTCATGAAGCCTCCATTTGAGCCCTTGTATTCAGCTGAGCTCAAATGTTTATTGCTCAAAGCAGCTTTCTTGCTTGCAATCACCTCTTTGTGCTGTGTAAATCAATTTCTTCTTCGTCTTCTTCGTCTTCTTCTTCTTCATAGTAGTAGTAGTCCTATTTAAGGTCTGTTTGACGGGACTACACCAGCTGTCCAAAGACAGCTGGAGGAAAATTCATATTAGCACCCTTGTGGGTGCTAAAAAAGACGAACTAATTAAACAAAATCCGGTGGAAAAAGGCTGCAAATTAAATATTCAAAACCAAAGGGGAGGTGATTCAGAGCACGCCCCCTAGAGTCCACTGGTCGACAAAGGCGGCCGTGTCGCCAGCAGACTCCGTGTGGGCGTGCTCCAACTGAACCCGGGAACGGACGAGGGCCCTGAACATGGCCCCGCAGTCAAAGCGACCTTCCCCGCTCATCTTACGCTTCCTGGTCTTGGAAATGGCTAGTTTAGCAAGAGCCAGGGCAGATTGACGAGGAGGTCTCTCTTCTTGCTGGAGCCACGAACAGGGTACCCAAATATGAGGAGGGTGGGGGAAATGCAGCCAGAACTGCAGCAGGAGGTTCTTTAGCAGCAAGAAGAACGGCTGCAGCCTGGCACAAAAAAAATAAATGTGAAATATCGACTCGGACTGCCTGCAAAAATGGCAAGCGGTGTCCGAGTCGGTAAAGTCACGCAGGATCTCTCCGTGCAGGACCCTCCACCCCAGGTTCCCGGCTCCCCTGGAGACCAGTGGGTAGTACTGGGCCTCGGTGTCTCGGGGGGAGATGAGGTCGGGGAAGTGGAGGGTGTGGAGCATCATCAGGGTCCATCAACAGGGTCCTCCTCAACGCCGATCGCAAGGGGGTCGAGAAGAACTGCGAGATCCTGCTCAGGTTGTTCTTGAGGGGAGGCCGGGGGCGGGGGCTCGGGCCTTGGGTTCGATCAGCAGGACCAGAGAGCCGGGGATGGGGGAGATGGGGGAGATGGCTCGCCGGTCCTGAGAACTCCCTCGAGATACCTGACAGAGTCTGGGTGCAATGCTGCTTTGCACTCCCAGATCGCTCAGCCGGCTGTCCGGATGGTCGCCCGAGCCGCCCTGGCTGCGAGCGACTTGGGCATCAACCACGCCGAGCGCTCACGATCCAGGAGATCCCTGACTCTGGTCACCTTGGCCGAGATCAGTGCGTGCCGCACCGAGGGGGACCCCAACGCCTGCGCATCTAGGTGCAGCAGGGGCTCCAGAAGGAATCCTTGGTCCTCGAGAGGCATGGCGTCTCGGCCAACGTTGACCATGCTCCGGGTCCTGAGCAGGTCCTGGTAGAAGACTAGCAGCTTAGGGAGACTGATTCCCCGGAGGTCGATCCAGAAGAGCTGCCGGTCGTAGCCTAGGTCGTGCAGCTGGCGCAAAAGGAGGGACGCCAGAGTGCACCACTGCGGGGCCGGGTCTGCGTACAGGTATCTCTGCAGGGTCTGATGGCGGAAGGTGTGCACCTGGCTCCTGATGCACACCAACCCCTGCCCTGCCTCGGTAAGAGGGAGGCTCAGAACTGCCGCAGAGACCCAGTGCTTTCCGGCCCAGAAGAAGTCTGTCAGCTTCCTCTGGACCCTGGTCACAAACTGGCCCGAATCCGAACACTCACAGTGTTCCGAAGAGATACTCGTGATCCACCTGGTCGAACGCCTTCTCTTGATCCAGAGAGAGGAAGGCGACCGACCGACCGGTCCTCCTGTAGTAGTGCAGGAGGTCCTGAACCAGGAAGATATTGTCAAAGATCAACCCGTTCGAGACTGTGTAGGACTGGTCGAGGTGGATCACGTCTACCAGCATGGACTTGAGCCTCAGGGAGGCGGCCTTGGCCACGATTTTGTAGCCGTGCAGAGCAGCGAGACCTGGCGCCAGTTCTTGAGGCAGCGCAGATCCCCTTTCTTGGGCAGGGGTGTGATTAAGGCCCGCCTCATTGAAAGGGACATCTCCCCGGTCTTGTAGGCTTCGACCAAGGCCCGCGCAAATGCGGGCCCCAGCAAGTCCCAAAACTTTTTGTAGAACTCCACGGTTAGCCCATCGATGCCCGGCGATATGTTGTAGGGCATCTGACTGAGGGCGTCGGTGAGCTTGGCCAGAGTCAGGTGGCCCTCAAATTCATCCTGCACGCCCTCGCCGACCGTGGGAAGCCCATCCCATAGAACTCTGCATGCGTCGGAGTCGACGGGATCTGAAGAGAAGAGGGCAGAGTAGAAGGCCCTGGCCCTCTCGTTCACGCTCTCCGGATCCGTCAGAAGGGAGCCGTCCTCCGCCAGGAGGCAGGTGATGTTCTTCTGGTCCCCCTTCTTTTTCTCCAACACGTAGAAGTAGTGGGTGCCGCGGTCCATCTCCCGAAGGAACTGGACCCGCGAGCACACAAATCCTCCCCGGAACCGCTGGAGCTGCAGGTTCCGCAGGGTGCTCTTCTTCTCCTCGTACGCGCTCTGCTCGACTTGGTCCCCGCGAGCCAGGCGGCTCTCCAGATCGAGCAACTCCCTTTCCAGGCGCTCGATCTGTGAGTCCCTCCGCCTGCTCGTGCCCCTCGTGTACTCCTGACAGAGGATCTTAATCTGTGCTTTCCCCACGCCCCGCCACTGACGCCAACTGGGGAAGCGAGATTGCCTGCCATGCCAGGCCGCGCCAGGCCGTCCAAAAGTCCCGGAAGGACCACTCAAAGCGCTCATCCTCCAACAGACTGTTGTTAAAGTTCCAGTAAGCCGCGGCGTGCCTAGCAGGCACCACGGACACCGTCACGGCCACCAGGTTGTGGTCCATTAACGGCGCCGGCTTGATGTCGGAAGTGCGAACGCAGTGAGAGTGGTTCTGCGAGACGTAGAACCTGTCGATCCAGGACTGAGACACTCGCCCCTCCCTCACCCGGGTGTAGGTGAAGGCCTAGAGGTCCGGGTGTTGCCACCGCCAGATGTCCACTAGAGAGAGCCGAGTGATCAGCTCTCTCAGCGCTGCTGACGAGAGCGGGTAGGGTTCTTGACCTACCCTGTCCGCGGCCTCGAGGGTGCAGTTGAAATCCCCCCCCCGAGGACCACGAGGTCGTCGGCGTCGATGGTGTTCAGGTGATCGGACATCCGGCAGAAAAACTGGACCCTTGCCGGACCCTTGGATAGAGCATACACTTTCAAGAGGTGAACGGTAGCGACCCTGTCCCAGATCTGGTGGTGTAGCAGATGACCTGGGAAAGAAGGACCCAGAGAAGAGCGTCGCCACCCCACAAGATGTCGCGGCGAAGTGGCAGAACAACACCCCCCCCCCCCACTCCAGCAGCCAGTTGGCCTCAGCCTGTGGAGTCGAGTGGGTTTCCTGTAGGAAGCACATCGAGTAACCTCCCTTTTTCAAATAGGAGATTACCTGGGACCTGTGGAAATGGTCCTTACACCCGTTGACGTTGATGGTACAGATGGAATACATGGTCCTCTGTCAGGAGTAGTTGGCGACACTCACGGGAGATCCTGAGATCTCCTGAAGTTCACCAACTGGTCGTGAAACTTTCGGGCATGAATGTGCATGCACTTGCCCGAAGATTTGTTGGTGTGGCTAGCCCTGAGGATCCCTATTAGCTATTAGCGGGGTATGCATTTTGTGCTATGTAATGTAAATCAATTTCTTCTTCTTCTTCTTCTTCTTCGTCGTAGTAGTTGTTGTTGTCATTTTAGCCTGGGATTTCCACAAGGTTAGGTGGTTCAGTATTAACAAAATGCCATGCATGATGATGCAGCTGTCGCTTAATTAAAAATAATAATAATAAAAACAAAAATCGTAATCTTGTGTCTAGTTTATAAAGCTTACATGCCAAAGTACTGTAATCTGTTTGGAATACTTATTTTACCAACACTCCTGTAGTATGTTAAACTTGCTAGGCTTGTTGCGAATGTTGTGTTTTCTTTTTCTTTTTCTGTTGACACTACCCAGGCGTAATTACCCCATGCATTCAGTTGTTATGCATAAGCTTTTACTGAACTGCAATTATATTAAAATGATAACGCCGTGGGAAGATCAATGCACTGAAAATGTATGGTACAATCATCGATATTTACTAGAACGATTATATTTTGTGTGCCCAATTAATCGATTGCTATTTTGAGGCTTAACTGACAGCCCTAGTGTGTACTTTCACTACCAAAAATATATATAGTGGGGAAATGCAGTATCATAGGATGTACGAATGTGGCAAAAGCACAACAAAGAAAGCAGGAACAACTACAAACACGCCCTTCTGTACTCGGCCCCCGGTGGAGTTAAAAAACATCAGCAGTCAACAAGCAAGGTCACTTTAATAACATACTTTTTTTTGCCTCCCTATACTGTCCTTTGTTCCACTCTCAATTATCGTATATAATTTCAATAAGTTCATTAAAGTGTACACGTTATAGGCTATTATGCCACCAGAAAAAACGGCTACCTCAGGCAAAGTTGTTAATGGTATTGAAATGTGTTTTTGTAAAGTTATAAATGAAATAACAACAAAAAAGGAATATGGATAAAGAACATCATGCCCATACTGCTCTATTCCATACTTACAGGTTGTATAGTACAATATCATTTATTTATTTTGCAGACTATTTGAAAAATAATTGAGAATAGTTAACAGTATGTGTGTAAAGCAAGTAATTTAAATATATTGAAAGAAATATAGATGCTTCATATTTTGTAATTATGTACTGTTTCTAAGTGCATTTAAATACTTGTGTAAATAAATCAGGACAAAAAAGCTTGCAGTCCCATTTTGACAGACTTAAATAAAGGTATTATGTTTTGAAACTATTAGATGTTAACATAAGGACCATTTCATTAAGATAGTTTTTCTTCCATCTGTGTGCTAGTAATTTTTTTCATTTTTGCTAGAATCTTGCTCTTTTTTTAAAGTCTGTAGCTTCCTTGTGTTGCAGACCATATCCCACAGAGAAAAAAATACATAACTTGTTATTTTTTCTTTTTTTCGTGGACATTTACTATTGTTTCATCCCTGCACATGGTATTTAGAAATGAACAACCCCAATAAAAATACTTCAACACTGATTTATTTTATTATTTTTTTTTTAAATTTGGAATTCTATTTATTCTGGATTTAAATATTAGAAATGAAGAGTAAGTGACATACAACCTGGACTGAAATGTTCAACCTCAAAACTTATAAAAATAACAACACCTCAAGAAAGACTTAACAGTTTTTTATTTACATTTTTACTACTCTGCAACTAACAAAACACTGTGCAGTATCTAATAATTAATTTCTTAAAGCTAGTTAAACCTCAAAACCCATTTGCACAAACACAGTAATTGGGAGTCTACTTATTGCTGGTATTTCTTTGTACATACGTGAGTGATACAGTCATGACGCCCACCACGTTTTACAGAGAAGTCTGTCTGGCAGTATTCACAGTAGACTTTAGATTGAGACATTTGACTTCTATTAAATTAATGGCCAATTTATGGTAAAT
The DNA here is from genome assembly GCF_017654505.1 of Polyodon spathula. Classification (NCBI taxonomy): domain Eukaryota; kingdom Metazoa; phylum Chordata; class Actinopteri; order Acipenseriformes; family Polyodontidae; genus Polyodon; species Polyodon spathula. The sequence continues at coordinate 52,333,973 of NC_054537.1, forward strand.
TCCTCTCGATATTTCTGACAAGCCAACCTTGATCTTTTTGTTTGAGGAGAGTGACATTTTTTGTTTGATTTGTGATTTCTATTTCAATAACAGATAAGTAAGACTGGGATTTTGTTGCGGAAATTTGTACAAAAAATCAGAGGAAGGAGGGAAATGGTGCGTGAAGTCACAGGGATAAAAATTCAACTTTCACTTTTTAAATACAATATACAGTACCTACATAAACATAAAATTGGTCTGTCTATAGAAGTAGGAAAGGTGGAAAATTAATCTAAATATTTATTATGATTGTCACAACATCAGGTTCAAGTTTTAATCTGTAAATCAGTAAGCTTCACAGCATATATAACTATAAACAAAAACGGTAGGTTTTACATACCTTTAAAAAATAGTTTGCAGTTGAAAGACTGTGTGCATCTGGTACTTGTGCTGTGTGGTACAGTTTGCAGTTATTTTACGTTTTTTTTCTTTCTGGCGTGCCAGTCATCCCTAACTACATTTTTTTAATGCAGAAAATGATTACAGCAAGAATCAAATCGTAGCAGTTGGCATCTCTGTTGGATGCTTTCCATCCCCCTCCTTTCCAGTCTGACGAAGTGGCAGCTCCATACGTTGTGCCCTGTGCGGGGTGTGTCCGTCACAGACATTTGCAATGCAGTGGTGTGGACTACTCCCCATACTTTTACGAGGTTCTACGGAATGTCGTGGATTCGCAAAACCTGGCTTTGGAGCCAGAGCATTAAGGGTGGATTTAGGGTTGACCTTTACAACATAGACAGAGGTGAGTTTCTCCCTAAATTCTTTAGCCCTAGGTACTGGTTACTGGCTTCCCAGTGGTAACACACAAGGTTGCCTCTGGCTTAGCCTAGGAGCATTCCAGTCTTTCTGCAATATTGCCTTGCAACGGCTTGGGTATACTTACTCATTAGGTAATGGTTACATTTCATACTTGATAGGGTACGTTAGGTTATTATCATAACCCTAGTTTCCCTGAAAATAGAAATGTAAACATTAACCTTTAAGGTCGCTGTGTCCACGACTGCAGCAGGCTTGAAGGAAAAGTTATGCTGTGATCTGTCCAGGCAGTCCTTATATGTCCTTGGGGGCGGCATGACTGTGTCACAGGCATTGCGTGCAGATTTGATATATCTATTTCATGTTTTGGGTATTGAGGAGGTAAATACCCATGAGGTAATGGTTATATTTCTAATTTCAGGGAACCAGGGTTATGATAATAACCTAACATTTATAATATCTTTTAATTACAGAATTTCTATTTGCCTACAAAAAGACAAGTAAACCTAACCTAAACAATATAAATAACACACTTCAGAATCAGATGGGGAAAATAAAAATGCCATAAAGATCAAGCAAGTAACATATTTTACAGACAGCTGAAAAAGATAAAATGCCATGTTAATTTTACTCACCTCTTTAACTGTCTTTTTAATGTAGTCTTTTCTGTCAGTCAGGTCAGTCAAATTAGAAATGGTTGTCTTTGAGGACAAATAAATAAAACCCCAGGCGACTAAACATCTAATGGTTTGTAAATATGAATTAAAATAACCCAGCGATTAAGTAATGTGATAGTGAAATAGTTCATGTAAACTGGACACTGGTACTGGTAACTTCAATGACAAAAATCTTGGAGCGAGACTTTTAATGAATAAATCCTATCAGAAGATTTGGTGATGGCACTCACATTGTAAAGAGACTTTGTGAGCGCTGGAAACATCTCTGCACTCTTCAATTGTTAATCTAACAGCTTTAGGTTTCTCAAATGAGCAACTGAAGACCAATGATTAAGGTACAAGAAGAAAACAGTAACTGTTTTGATTTCACTTCAAGGACAGCTGGAAACCACTTGCCTGTAAAAGAAGATGAGGATCTACAGTACAGTTGTGGACTTTCTGTAAAAGACTTTATTATTTCTGTTTTTTCATCTCATTCATCTAAACATCATTTATTATTTTTGCTCCAAATAAAAACACATACAAGACTACTTTTTAGTCCAGGTCATATTTTGTTTTTATATTCTTTAACATATACTGGTGTCTGATCTTTTATATTTGTGATTGAAATGGTAGACAGGCAATCACACCTTAATTGGGACTTGGGATAATTAGAGAAGGGAAAAGTCAGCTATGTTTTTAGTAATTGTTCCTACACTCCCCCATCACTCAGGGTATATCGTATGCATAACATTACTGCCAGTGTTCAGTTTTCTTATCCAATACCTACATGGTAATTTTTTCTTGTATAAACTTGACCTAGTCAATCATAGAATACAGCCAAGTACCAAGTATGATGCCTAAGAGTGCAAAACTTACTTTCTTGCATTTATGTTTCTTTGTGACTTCCTCCAGGTTTGCCTTTTCTAGCAGTTTTTTTTACTGTCTTTCAAGTCGTTATCAGTTGGTGGCTTCATCAACCTTTTTATCAGCGGTTCATTATCTGAATAATTTTCTGAAGTGTATACATGTAAAAAGATATAGACCAATTAATTTTAGAGGCACAACCTGTTCCAGCAACACTTCCTTAATTTGAGCTCCAACTTAAACAAACAGTTACATTACCTTGTTTTGCACTTCTCTGTTCTATCTTTGTACTGTCCTGGCTGCTGTCAGCCTTCTTCACATTAGCTAGCTTGGTGCTCTGTTTTTCCTTTGGCTACAGATTCTTCTGTTTTTACTACCTTTTTGGGAGGCTGCCAACAGAAGATACATCATTAAAAAGGGAATTGATAACAAAATGTTGATCACATAGCTTACTTAAACCTCAATGTAAAATATGTAAACAACAAATATCACGCACAGTAAAACTAATTTGTTTTAATAGTTCTGGTGTGCACGGAAAACTTAAAGACATTTGATAAAAGATAAAACTGTAAAGCCATAAATATTTTGAACCTTTTATGTATTTTCTTATGAAAAAAGCTGCAAACATTTTTGGCACAAAATCAAATTCCACTAACAATATATACTTGTTATATTGCAATAGGTTGCCAACATTTCTGGAGCAAAACAGGTTTTATGGGTGTGATTGGCCAAATATTTATGGCTTTACAGTAATCATGCACAGTAGGACTTCAAATTATCATTGACAAAACATGTATTTACCACTGTGATGAACCCTTTAATTGGGGCTTTTACCTTTAAGAGAACAAGACTTGAGCCCAAATCAAAACACGGTACATGTATTTAGTATTTGTTCCAAAACTACGAACACACAGTTAGTGCTCTGAACTGTTACGAAACAACAAATGAAAGCATTGCAGTTTATAAAGTCACAAGATCTTGATCTTTCTGGAAATATTCAGCACAAGTAGTTGGCTTTGTGGCAGCGTGAAAGTTTTTTTGTTTGTGTTTCTCGACAGTACAAGTTTCATCAACATGTCACTGGCAAGAAACAATGCTTACATACTAACAAAATGATAGTAATATCAGAAAAACAACAAACTCAATATGACACTACTTCAATAAATAGCTTTTAACACCCTGACTTTGCATAATTTCCAAACAGCAATTAAAGGCAACATAAAACATAGAGATTACAGTGAATAAATACATTCTCTTCCATGGACAACTATAAAATACAAATACATTTTTACATTAAGGAACAAGTTAAAAAGTACAAAACCTTTTTTTGTTGTTTTTAATGTTTTTAACTCTGTCCTTCAACAGTGCTGATAGTCAGTGTCTCTTTAGCAATCATTTCAACCATTAGGTTTGTTATTTGCCCCTTGGGGGAGTGCACTTGGTGGAGTGAGCTGTAATGCTTTGCTGTGGTTTACCAGTGCTTCTGCTGCTTGTGCAAGACATACTCTCAGCCTGGCAGTGAACAGAGCCTGATGCTTGCAGCTGGGCCTCTCTGCAGGTAGGTAAATACATCATGCTTATATCGCAGGTGGTAATCATTGTCTACTTTGGTAAAATGTCCCCAAACAAAACTTTTTCAAATCAGACTGGAATTTTTGAGGTTACGTGGCTGCACTATTAAATACATCATTATTTCTTTCTATGGCTGTAAATTTCTCAAGCATCTGACAGTTCTTAAAAGTGCAGTGATACCAATACTGAAGTTATGGGTAACGAAGGTGGCTGACTCAGTCATGTGTCATTGCTTCCAAACGTGTGGACCTGTCTCTCGCCAATGAAGTTCAGATTCTCCAGGCCCTATGTGAACCCTGTGCTAAGCAACTGTGAGTAGCAGAAAGAATTTGAGACATCACGCATTCTAAAGAATAGTGATGACATTCTGAAGACTTAAGAGATCAGCACTAACCGAGGCTGGAAGCACCAACAAGCTATCAAGGAAACAGATGTTCATGATGCCTTGTGGCTCGCCTCTCCAGGTCGATGCTGAAACAGGAAGCAACTCAGCTGGCAGCAGAGCAGGGGAAGGAGTTCAACCACTCAGATGACTGGCTAAGTCATTGGAAAGCCAGACACCATGCAACTACCCAGCATTCTGGACGAGTTCCAACTACGTAACATTTCCATGCAGGCAAATAACTGATACTGCTTTCTTAATACACAAACCTGACATTTAAAAATGCAGCAATCTAGTAAATAAAAAAAAAGAAAAAAACACAACACACTAGTCACTAAAGTATTAGCTGATTAGAAACTTTGTGGCCAAGCAAGTACTTGTTTGGATTTAAAAAAAAAAAAAAGAAAATTTGAAGTTTAAGGTTTAGAAGTTTACTGTAGTGACTTTTTTCTTTTGATTTTAGTGTTACTAAACTAGGTTTGCCATTTATCATTACCCATGTTTTTTTTATTTAAAAACAAAACAAAAAAAAAATTGAACTAGGATCTGAACAGAAGCAATATTAGTTATTTATTGGACATGCACAATCCATCGATTTGTGAAACTTAAAACATGAAGATTGACAGACATGTTTATAATGATAGAAATGAAATGTTAATATATGAGATTATCTGTACAATCCTGTATTTTAAAATGGCAGGTGTCTCCTCCGGTACACCCGGATTTCCACTGCCTGTCCACTGAATTTTGATAAACGAAGCTAGTTCTTATTCAGCAGCCACAGTCCCTCAAGCTGTTGTGGTGTGGGGCTGTGATAAGCTTTGGTAAGCCACAAAGATTCTGTTATAATTGCCCAGCCGTGCAGCAAAAGCACCAGCTGAGTAAGCCTTTTTAAACACTATCTTTGGGGCTTGCACCAATGATGCGATAGCAGCATCTACTGGTGGAAAATCAGCCAAGCCAAGCTTTTCCACCTAATGCAGGCTGTACAGCGCTCCCGAAGAAGTGAAGCAGCAGGTGCTGTAGCCAGGTGACCCCAAGATGAATGGACCTGAAAGAGGAAATCCAGACGTACCAGAGGAGACACCTGAGAGGGAGTGGGGATCATCCTCAAAAATTGTTTTTGAGTTTGTGAGTGTTTCTGCCAGTCATCTTCAGGCCATGGAACATTCAAAACGTCCGTGGCCCTCTTAAATCAGTGGCAAAAGCTCTGCTGATAATGACACATGCTCTACTGGTGTTGCGTCATCTGAGTCACCCTCCTCAGGATGGGAACTCTTGATCGACTGCCTCCTCAGAAGCAGCGACAGACAGCAGATCCTGCTATTTTTCGTGTATTACTCCCTGCGACTTGTGTTATCCTTGAAAGTCTTTCAGGGTAAAATGAAGAGAAAATATTATACCCAGTCATTCTGCATTGGCAGTAAGTAGATTATACTGTGGGGCAGACCACTCAATCTTTTGCATAAACTAAATAGGAGACAAGGTATTTAGTGAGCAAATAGTTCATGTTATCCAGCAATGAATTCCCCATGCCTAGTTTTATCACTTTCCTAGAAAAAGGGAAACATTTTGGGATACCAATACACTTGTAAGATGAATTGCTCAATCTTTACGTACTTTTTAAGTGGAGACAATTACCTATTCAGATATACCAAGGTTTTACTAAGTTTAGTGTCTGAATGAGGAAAAATGGCAATACAATCCACAAATCATTTGTTTCCATAATGTGTTGTTACCAACTCATTTGCATTAAAAAAGTATTCTGATAAGATTTCCCTTTCTGTTTCAGGTGTTTCATATAATCAAAACAACCTACAAAAATGTTTTAAACACAAGCATAACTCTTCCCTTGCCTGAAGATTTTGGCTTCATTAGGAAAGTCATTATTCTTGAGATCATCGTTTTTCCCAGACTTCTCAAGGTCTAGGGTACCACAGATGGTCTTTAGTACAGCATTTGTTTATCTATGAGAGATGCATACTTTGATATTTATATTTCCTACTCTTCTTTTTGCTGCACATAACAGCATTGTTACCAGTAAACTATTGTAATGTGTACAAAACTATCTAATGAATAATTACTTGTTTTGTCAGAAGAATACTCTTTCGTCATTCATTGTTAAATTAAACCAACTTTATCAGACTGAGCAATCAATGGTGTTTTTACTGGATAATCAGGACAAGAGTACCCAATACCTCAAAATACCACCAAAGTAAATTCCTGATGCCTTTCTGGTTTCTTCCAAAAGCAAGCAAGCTTTCCAGCTACTCACCTTTTCAGAACATCACACTTTTTCTTGTACTGGTCATTTTCCTCTTCAAATGTAAACCCACTGAAATGGCGAATATTTTTCTTTAAAGATGAAATCTAATGAGGGAACAAAAAACACAGGATGGTACAGTTGGTCACAAACTTTGCCTTCCCAAGCCATGGAAGTGGCAGGCCTCTGCAACACTCACTGTGGAATCTGCCAAAAGCAGCAACGTGGCACAGTAAGGACGCACACGGTCATTTCTTTACAAAGCTAGTCACTCAGGAAAAAATTACCGTTGTCATCTGAAGTAACTTAAAAAAATGATGGTGATTAAGTAGATTCAAGAAAATGCACAGAGTCCTTTTCTTCAATCAGTTGCCAGGTTTATTGAAATATGCAGGGAGTCTGGTCCCAGGTACAGGACAAACAGAATACTCATCATTACAATGTTTGCATAACATAAAATACCCTTCTGTATAGATGGTCCATCTCCCCTTTCTCTGACACTTAACCAATGGTCAAGGTAATTTAATTTATTGTGTGAGTGTGTGTGTCTGTGTGTGTAGTCTAGTGTGACAACCTCTAAACTAGGTGCATTCTTCACACTCCTGGAGACAAAAGGTCCATACATCTGTCTTTTGTTATCTTCTTGCGACCCCCTTTGATCCTAGTGGCATTATCTCTTTCGATCTCTCTGAAGTCTTTAGAGCCTGTTCCCTTCTAGTCCACAGCATTGTTATCTCGTTAGCTTGCAGTCAATGCTGGGCAAGAAACTTGTAGACACAAGGTCTCTATCAATTGTAAGCAGTACATGCAATTTGAACCAAACAGTCTGCTATCTGCAATATTAGTCTCTTTTCAGAAAAGAACACCAGTATAGCTCTGCCAGTCCACATGCGTAGCAAACTGCTAATCAATTCTCGATCCATGTTTTCCAGCATCTTCATATACACCCACCCCATCATGATACTCTCAATAAATTGTGCAGAATTCCTAGTTCTGTACATAAAAAACATGACAAATGGAAAGAGTAAAAGCAAGTTCAGTAGAGAATAGGGATGCAAGTCAGTTATAAAATAGACTCTTTTTTTTATTCACTCTTCCCGCCATGTTTCATTGCCAATTGGTTTGATAAAACCAAAATGACATTTTAAAACTGAAAAACATAACCTCCATTTATGCAGCTGTGGGAACAGAACATACCAATATTACATACACGCAGCGGATCAGATGAGCTGCGCACCAATTTCAACATTGCTTTAGAAATTCCGATTGATTGATAACGTGTTTATATACAGCATTAGAGTATTTATAACAGAACTAGCTGACAAGTAAAATGTTACTGACAGTGGTATTACTGAACCGCCACACAGGCCTATGTGCAGTGTAAGAAATAACGCTGCAATACCACATTGTTGTGTATCTTGGCTTTTTTAAATTGATTTGTTTATGATGGACTTATTGAATTATTAATATAAAGTAGGTGCCACAGCTCGTCCTTTGATGGCGAGGTCAACAATGTGCAGTACTAGCCTTTATTTTTGTTGTGTGATGAAAGTAACACCAAGCAACTGATTATGCTTTGCTGTCATGCAAAATCAACTACAGTACACCTGCACCAAATCAGCCACCTACAGTACAATAAGAAAGAGAGAATTGAATTTTGAAGCATGTCATGGTTGCTTTGCTGTTTGATATTCCTTTTTAAAAGCAATTAGGAGCGCAGCATCATAATCTATCATTCTACCAAATAATAGTGGAATAGTTGTAAGCCTTTGTCTTATGTAGGTATTCACTTCAATTCAGGCCACTAAGATTTCTATTTACAAAAGCCCTTATTTGCAAAAAACCCTCCCTTATTTTGAAAACTCAATGTTGACAGGTACAAAAATGGTTTGGAAACATCTAATATATATGACAATGTGTTTGCTGTGGTGTATATCATATTGTAAATAACAAAAAATTCACTCAAACTTGTTTTTACTAAACAAATAAACGGTAGAATGTAAACATGCTCTCAGATCAGGACTTTACTAACACTGAGTATGAAAGCTGCAGCATGCCGTTTCCCATATTCCATTGTACACAATTAAAAGGAGCACTCACCAAATCCATACGCAACACAATATAAACATCTATAATATAACATTTGAACGACCACACAATACTAATGTGGTGTTACCAAATTCTGTTCAATAGAGGAATCTGCTTTTGCAAAGAGGCATTTTCAAAACGCCCTTAACATCTGATAACTCCGGTGGACTGACAGAGGGCAATTCTGGTTACCTTTGTCATCTTCCTCCTCCCCCTCTGATGCATCTTCCCTTTCTATTTCCTTCTCTGTGGCTTCATTCTTTTTTCTTCTGTCTCTGTGTTCAAACTTGTATCTCCATCACCAGACATGACTGCAATCTGATTAAAATAAACCATTTTATTATTTTTTTCCACAGTTCATTCATTCCTTTGCAACTACCAAGTGCAGCTGGTTACAGTATCAGTGTGTTCTCGTTCAATTGGCTTTATTTAAAGCACAGGTTATTCTGGATAACAAGCTTGTGAGCAGAACTTTCAAAGCACATGGTTTTTGCATGAGAAACAATCAATAATGTTTGAATTCTGTGTGAAAGCAAGTTTATTCTGTATAATGTACATTTGTTAACTTTTGCCATTCAAGTCATCAAATTAGACAGTACAAGCCAATACTAGTACATTCAACAGTTTGTTGATTGATTGTTTTCGTAAAAATAATGCTGTAGTTATTTTATTAATTCTTATTTCAGTCGAACTATACCTTGGGTCACTGAGCTAGTGTTTTTACTGGCCCGGATGCAATTTTATCTGGCCCAATATATTTATATATTTTTTCATGATGGATTTTATTTTCAATATGTTTCTAACTGTGTATGGTAACCAAAGAGAGCCCACGAAGCCTTTTAACATGCACACATTTATGTGCTTGTCAGAAAATGAAAAAATTTAAGGTTTGAAAATGTATGTGTATAAATGATACTCATTTTTTTACAAGCAAACCCGCATGCAAGCTATTACCATATGGTCACAGCAATGCTAATAATAATAATCCTAATTAGGGATGGGTCAGTGTAATCAAATACACGATTGAAAAAAAAAAAAAAAAAAAAAAAAAAAACTTTGAATAGCATATTACATATTCGAGTACACAAAAATGTATACATTAGCTACTAGTAGAACCAAATGCGTCTTTTTTTAACATTTAACACACGGTGTCAATCTTAAACCTGTTATTTGAATATTAAATATAAGGACCCTAATTATGCAGTGCTTGTAATAGCAACATTCTACAGTAATCGTATTCTGTTTGAAAATATTGCCAATTTTATTGCCTTGTTTTTAGCTAATCTTAACAGATCCCTGCATGAGTTCCGCTGTAATGACTGTACACAGCAGCTTCTGCAGCTGTTGATAGCCAGTTATGAAACAGCTTCTGGAAGCATGGCATCTGCGAACTTTGAACATGTGAACTGAAATAAAATAATGTATATAGCAAGTGCTAAAAGTAGTAATCCAAACTTGGGTAACAATCGAAATTAGAAAGGTAATTTAGCATTATGATGAACATAAAAGACATACTAAGTGTTAAGCAGAACAACGCAGTGTCTAATAAGAAAGGGCAAGATACTTGGGGAGTTGGAAAGGAGTTATTTTTTAAACTCTGGACTGCAGTTCAATGTAAAACATCTGTTGACTTTCTGTGAATGAATGGAGTAACGTCAACATTTGCACTGACCATTAAAAGTACAACCAGATATCCTTGTTTTGAATTATTTTCAGGTTATTGAATAAACAAAGTAATTTGACTTAAATTCATCCGATGTGAGTATTTGATGCTTAGTTGTAATTAGTAATGTTAAAAACTATTGTAATGTTGGAATGTATTTTCTATTGTTTTGGCCAGGTAACAATATTTACACTATTAAGATTATTTTATAAATATTATTTGTTAAAATTAAACAGATGTGAATATTTTGGTTGCTATATGATGTGTGTAATTGTATACACTAAACCAAAATATGATTTGTTGGTTTGTGCAATATTATGCTACTGTTGCTTTAATTGGAAGAGATACACGCTGTGATGTTGCTGCTCATTGAGTTCTGTATTTTACTTCAGTAAACAAAAGGAAAAACATGTGCCTAAGGAAATAGGGTATTGAACGAAGAAATCTAATCCTGGACATTATTTGTACACTTTGAACCTGGCTAAACTTTACCAGCTTACACTGGTACATGCAGTCTGCTTGTGACATGCATTTGCCTTTACTCTTTGTAGCGTAAAGGACCAGAGTTCAGGTAATTGAATACACAAAAATGTTGCACCGTGTATTCAAATAGGAAACTATTCAAAATTCCCATCCCTAATCCTAAACACTATAAAAACAATATTCATAATACAACATAATAACAATTCTTCTCAGAGCGATGTCGCTTGTGTAGCCTCTCCAAGTCAGCGCCATCTTATTGGTTGTTTAGTTGTAGAAAACCCAATTTGTAAAAGATCTGCCATGTCGCAAGAACGAGTACCACCAACACAGAACTTCGGTACGCAGTCTCAGATTCTGACTGTACAGCAAATATGACATGCGACGGGAAAGTTAGGGTTAGTTCGTATTACCTTTTTAAAAAACGTTTGTAAATAAATGTTCAGCTTTTTGGCACACTGGCCCATTTTCCTGGATTCATCAAACAGAAGCCATGTTTACAATATATATTAGCTAAAAGTAACCAGCCCAAACTACCAGCCAAACTGTGCTCTCTACTGGCACTGGGCTGCCAGGCAATGGTTAATGTCGAACCCTGCCCTTGCTGTAAAAACTAAGCTAGAGTTAAACACAAAATGCAAGTGAGTAGCTTAAATGTAACTGAATTCATTCCTGTCCTTTTTTTTTTTTTTTTTTTTTTTTTTTTCTCCCAGCTATGTCCAAAGACAACGCGCGTCTGCACTCCACATTAATAAATAGTTAGTGAACTGGATGTCATGAGCCAGCTCGATCGCCCAAAACAGCGCAACAACATCCAACAAGTTGTTGCTGCCCTCTCAGAACTGACCAAATAAACTGCAAATGAAGGTATTGATTGTGTTTTACTTGTTTGCATCATTAACATGTAACAATGGTAAATCCAACACAACTTAAAAGAGAGAATCTCTGACAGCACAAGCCTCCTCAGATTGCTGCTGTCAAATTTAAACTGGCAGCTGAGGTAAACTTCACAGTTGCCAAGTCCACTTATAACAAGTGGAATTCGGCTTGTTTTTGAGTCGGTTGTAATTTGCATTTAAACCCACTAACTCTAATGGGTTGCGCTTGTTTAACTAATTAATGCACTTCAGTCTGTTTCATCAGTATCTGCCACCTCCCTTTCAAGTGCCCACTACCCATATTTGCCCAAGCATAGTGTTGAATCTCCATCTGCTGGTTTTCAGCCATAGTGATCTGCAATACATGTTGGTCAGTTTCATTTTATATCTCTGAATTTATTTTTAATTAATGAGTCGTAAGATACATTAGTTGAAACAGTATTCCCTGCTAATGACACTTCAAAAACAATTTGGGCAAGAGTTGTAAAACACATTAACCAGCAAGTCACCAGGTATTTTGCTTTGTTACATCAGCTTAGACTTAATCCTGCATGAGTTCTCTGCACATGGAAACCACATTCTCAAAAAATGTCACAAGCAATCTTCAAAAACTGCACGACTATTTTAGGCATAGCTAATTTACATATCATCTCCCACCTTTCACACTCATTTGCATGACGTCGGGTGAAAAGCCTGGTTTACTCGAGTAAACTAAACTGAACGAATGGAAACTCAAAAAAGCATTTTACACAAGACATTACTTGTGTAAGTGTCTCCAGTTAAAAAAAAAATAAAATAAAAAACTCGCATGGAAACCCCATGACTGATCCCGTTAGGGATACTGTCTATACATTCTGGTCTTTCCACCACTCATGCATGCAATTTAAAAAAGAAATAAATATAAAATAAAAATAAAAAGTTATTCACAGCTATCACATTACATCCACACAAAATACGTATTAACAAAAAATCCCAAAAACAAAAAAAACATCGATAACATTGTTTTAATGACAAGTCGGCACATCTAGCTTCAGTCTCCGGCATTCGCCAAGACTGTTGTGGTAATTTTATTTTCCCTGACCGCACAGGGCAGTTGGCCACTTCCGCTAAGCGGAAATGAGTTAGTAGTTAATATTAGGTGCGTTCATGTCGAACAGACTTTTTATCGTCTGCGTACGTCCTACGTAAAAACGACACTGGTATGCGCGCATACCCTGTCCAAGTTTGGCAACCTGCGTAACCGCAGACAGATCTGACAACAGACGTCACGCATCCTCCGGGCTCAGAGTCTGCGACTACCCTGCAGATTCTAAAACGAGCCGCACTGCAGCAGACCCGTCTTCAACACAATGGAAGAGCGCCACATGCAGGCTTAGTGATCGTGGTAGCGCCATCTGGAATGGGGGTGTGAATAACAAGAAAAATAGCTTGCACAAATTGCAACTATGAATTTTGAATGACAAATGCCGGTGCAATTATGCTTTTGTGTTTAATTTTCAAACGAGACTAGTAAAACTATGGATGGTATTCATTGCCAAAATTAAAAATAAATAAATACAGGAATGAATGAATAAATAAATAAATAAACAAATAAATGTCCATGCATGTATTTATTCATGTATTTATTTCAACATTTATTGTATTTATCCATGTATGTATTTATATGGAAATGGAATATCCTCTATAAAACTGATGCTTAAAATTAATTGCTTAAATAAATTCATAATAAAAGAAGGTCTTGGGGTTACTGAAATAAGACCTTGGTAAATAAATCATACAGTCTAGATATGATGGAGCCGTATGGGAACAGTGAAGAAAAAAAAAACTGTAGTCTTCTGCAATCGTAAAATCAGTCAAGTCGGTCTCCATGTTTGCTCAATCGACTGTGATGGGAAACCTCCCAAAGCTGTCCAAGTGCAGTCTGCCTTGACCGGTGACGTCAGTCGCAGACCCATTCTTTGTGCAGGCGGCGAAAATGCATCGTGAACGCACACATTGTTTTTAAAGCTGACAATTAAGAGTTTTGTTTTAAAAGAGAGATATATACATCGTAGGAAAAAAAATCAAATTGAGTTATTTGTACCGTAGGTTCCTGGTGCGATTGTTAGCTTGTTTCAATTAAAAAAAGAAAAAAAAAAACTCATGAACTGGAAATGGGGTTAATGATTTACACTTAACTACCAATAACTGGGCTCTTCACTGATTCGTAGTCGGGTTTCGTATGACATACAGATCTCAACTAGTAGTACCATTTTAAAATGTGTCCAAAATACTTCAAAACGTGCTATAATCATTACTGCAGCGGATCGTGTAAAAATAATATGGAAGCCAAATATATACCAAATATATGCAGGGCAAAAACAAATAAAATATGTCAGTAATTTCAGAGACTTAACGTTTACATTTTTTAGTCTCTGGATATATTGTTCAGCTTCAGACCCGTCCCCAGCTCGGCGCTCTGTCAATTCCAGCAAACTCCGTGGAAGGGCAGGTATTTACACCGCAGACAGGGAATGAAGAAAAACAGCATTTCAGGATAGTTTTTGAGACTGCTGCATACAATGACGTTTAAAACCATAACAGTTTATAAATAAACAAAAGAAAAGTAAACAACAATCATAGCGTGAGCCTGATTTCAGTTTCATTTTCTCTTAGCGTTTCTATTTTGTTAGTCACGTGCTTCTGTTAACGTCAGGGATTTAAATGTTTTTCGTTTGCCGTTAACTGCACGTTAATACTCTGCTAAACCACCGTGAAACTTAAGATTGAAATAGTGAAACCGTGCGATTTAACATTTTTAAAATGTTATCGTGAAATTTATGAAAATGTGGTAGATCCCTAGCAACCAAGCAAAGACACTAGTGGTTTGCAACAACACAATACAACATTGGAGCGTGTTCCATGCATTGCTGAAAACTGAAATATACATACATAAACAAGTGACATTATATACATATATATATACACACACGAGTTTAACATACAGCCTGCAGCACTCAGTATTCCCATGGTTAGATTAAACAAAGTAAACACTAATTTCAGGCAATATCAAACCCCCCTTTCACTTGTTTGCACTGCTCATAATTTTAAAATGGCGGGTTACAAGGGAGGCGGGAAGACATTAACCTATTCGAGAGGGGGGGGGGGGGGGGGGGGGGATGGGCGAGAGCCAATCCGAGGCAACAGAGATTTTTTTTTTTCCTACCCATATACCTGAAGAGACACGCCCAATGAATCTGGGAGATTGATGAGGGTGTGTGTTTCAACTGAGAGACTTCTGTGATTGGATACAAACTGAGAGGCTACGGCTGCTGTAATTGGGCGCGGTTTTGAAGCAGCGAGGGAGTGGAGGCGAGAGAGAGGATGGCAACAGACAGTGAGAATATCAAATTATATAAATATTAGTTCATTTTTACCTAAGAGTATAATATTGTGGTTTTACACATCTTTTTTTTTTTTTTTTTTTTTTGCAAACGGATGCACTTCTGTTTCAAAACCTCCGCCTCATTCGCTCTTAAGCGGCTGCAGTAGGGCTGGGAGACGAGCTGATTCTGGAACAAACCATTCAATATACGAGATGGGGGAGTGTTACGCATAGGATTATTATTATTATTATTATTATTAATATTATAATATTATAATAATAATAATAATAATAATAATAATAATAATGACAGCGTTTTAATCATGTGTGTATTAGTTTATGAAACTCGTTGTGAAAATATTGTATCATGCACAGGGGAAGGCAGCAGCAGGGCTGGTAGGTGACGTAATCATATACAGATATATGCCTGATATACGCTCCTTACAAAGGTATCTGCGCTATGCTTTAGTGCGAGAGGGCCCGGGCTTGGACTCGCCCTCTGCCTGTGTGTAGATTGCTTCGCCATGTGGGATGCGCCTGCCTGCGTTAACCTATTTCTCTACATTGGTGTCAGCAGCGGACACAGGTACCCCGGCATGCACTCGTCGGACTGTACCTTGGTGAGTAAGTCCGGGAAAGACATGAGGCTGGCAGGGGAGAGTGTAGCGTTCATGGGGGTTGGCTGCAGGTCCTGGATTCGCGCCCTCCGTCTGCCTGTGTGTGGAACATAATATTAGATATATCTAGTATAGATTATTATACATAAAAATGCCACCATAAAAATTGTATTAGATTCCAAGTGTAAAAATGAACTAGTATTTGTATAGTTAGATATTATCTCTGTCTTATTATGCTGTGTCTACTCTTTTGCCTCCTCTCCCTCCCTGCTTCAAATTCCATGGCCAATAATAGCAGCCAAAGCTTCTCAGTTTGTATCCAATCACAGCAGTCTCTCAGTTGAAACCACACCTTCATCACACCACTGGCTTTATTTGGGCGTGTCTCTTCAGGAATACGCATATGAACTAAGTGACACACTACGAGCTCATCCAGCATGCCTCATCGCGGGTATGTCACTCATGGTACCCCAGCATGTGCAGTTTTTAATTATAATCCTTCTAGCGGTACAGCACAATCACGACGAGGGTAATCGCAACAGGGTGTTGCTATTGACTAACAATCGGTGGGTACATTAGGTTAAAAAATAAATACAAAATAAATAATACATTTATATTTAGCCATAGGTATTATCCCGCTTAAACATTATACATGTGTTTACTAATAAGTGATTTATTTAAGTTTATAAAATGGCTTGGATAAATTAAGTGTGTGATTGGCTGAACAAGATTACATGACCACAGGGACATCGCTAGGCCTATTTTAGGGGGGCTTTAGGGCTTTAGCCCTAAAATATTCATTAGCCCCCCCCTAAATAAATCAATATATCAGTCAATATATTTTCTCTGTGATTTCTTTTTTTTTTGTCAACCGTTCCATCACATGTTAAACTGCTTTCCGGGCGGGCACTAGGACCTGGGGGAGGCTGCTGCTACAGAGGCTGCTGCACGCGCTAGTGACTGTTAGGCCTACTTGTAGCTAACTTGTAGCTTGAGACTGCTAGCTAACAGTAAACGGACAGGAAAAGGCTCTGACAGGTCGGATTCATGCGGATAGACTACGATGTGAATTTGTGGTAAGTTAGAACAGAGAGAGAGAGAGAGAGTATTCACTACTATAGACTTTGGTCGTATTCAAAGCTTTGTTAACCAGTACGTTTTTATGTGAGTCTGCCTGTAAGTTACAGTGTAACAGACGTTGCGAGTTAGCTAACGGTAACGTTAACGGTGTCTTTTAAATTCGACATAAGTTATGTGGCGATGACATCTAATTAACGTTGTATTTAATGTAGTTTTGCTATCTCTGCCAGGCTGTAAATGAGACAGATGATGTAACATCATGCACAAAATTTTTCGAGAGGCAGTGCCAGCAGCTCTGCCGGAGGTCAATCCTGTGAGAAATTCTCTGCTGGAGGTCAATCCTGTAAGATTTTACCAGTTCAAACAAACAAATTAAAACTTAAACTGATTAATCACCTATTAAGCCTTGAGTTATTGTAAATATGAGTTTAGTAACAATACATGTCAAAACACAGCAGACAAGAATGAGGGAAAGAAGCTGGAGGCTGACAGAGCTGAGGGAGCATGTCTGATGAAGGTTAGTGATAAAAAAAGCGAGTAGATGTTTAAGCTTTCAGTTAAATTTGTACAGCATATGACAGCATATGTCTTACTTTTGTTAGGCATAAATAAATGATGTTCATGATATCTTAAAGGGTCATGCAGAAAGAGAGGCTTCTGTGCAAGGCAGAGATCAACATGCGAGCTGTATAAGAGAGAGAGAGCAAGCATGCCCAGAGAAAGAGGGACAAGAAACAGATCCAGAGTGGGAGGAACAGCGAACAAATCCAGAGAGGGAGGAACAACAAACAGATCCAGATCGGGAGGGACAACAAACAGATCCAGAGAAAGAAAGTAATCAAGCCGCTGCAGCAAGTCCTTCCAGAGATAAGAGTGATTTAGGTGACAAAGACACTGGGCCAAGACAAGTGAAGCTGAATAGCTTCCCACATGAAAGTTTTGGTACACAGAAAAGGGCATTTCAGCACTGCTGGTTTGAGAAATACAATTGGGTATTGTCAGTAATGGCTGCAAAAATTGGAAAAAAGCTTTTTTTTATCTTCGGTAAACATGAGATGGCACAAACACAGAGACAGTGTTGTGGCATGGCAAAGCTACCATGCAACTAGCAATCATGGGAACATTGCTCAGATGTCAACATCTGCCCATGCTAGTGATATGGCAGAGAGAAGGGAGTATCTGAGGAGAATTGTTGCGGTCACCTCAATATTAGGAAGACGGGACTCTTTCCGTGCCAATGATGAATCTAGTGAAAGCACAAATAGAGGGAACTTTCTTGACTGTATGGAGTTTTTGAAGGAGTTTGACCCTTTCCTGCAAAGGTACAATACCCCATCAAATGCGACGTATCTCTCTCCAGAATCTCAGAATGGCATGATCGAATGCTGTGCTCGAGATTATGGACACAATAGCCTCTGAGATGTCAAAGTCTGGAATGTATGCCATTATGGCGGATGAGGCCAGGGATGGGCAGTCTGAACAGTTGGCTCTGAGTGTTAGGTATGTGACAGAGGGGACAGTTAAGGAGTGTTTACTAGCACTAGCAGAAATCAAGTCATTTGATGCCCGATCGATAGCAAATGAGTTGCAATAGCAGCTCCAAATGAGAGGGGTAGCAGGCCTAAAGTGTGTTGCACAGACCTATGATGGTGCAGCTGTCATGAGTGGGTCCAAAGGAGGTGCAAGCACATTTCAGAGTGCTGCATCCGGAGGCAATTTATGTACATTGCTATGCTCATGAGCTTAGTTTGGTGTTGTGTCATACTTGCAGGGCTATTCCAGAGGCTGCTGAGTTTTTCGGTTTCTTGGAGAATGTGTATTTGTTTTTCAGTACATCCCTAGTTAACTACCACAAGTTCAAAGAAGCTCAGTCCAAACTTGGAATAGCATCAGCTGAACTTGTACAGCTCTCAAACACTCGCTGGGTATGCCAGCTGCGGTCCATAAATGCAGTCCTGGACACTTTAACTGCTATTTTTAATTATCTAGCTGCCATTGGATCCCACGTGGCTGTTGGTCTGAGAGCTAAGTTCTCCACTGTGTATTTGCTACTGATGTTTCAGTCCCTTCTTTCTATAACTGAGGGACTACACAAGTTCCTCCAGAAAGAAACTGTAGACCTGGTAGAAGCTTGTTTCGGCAAACAAGCTGTATGTGACTGTAACAGGGAGAGATCTGTGCTGACTCTGCTGGCGTGTTCACGGACTGCAGGAAGAGGGCGACAGTTGTCCAACAACCGCCTGTGAGTCATGGCAGTGACACGGGGAGGTGGAAAAGTGGGTGTGTGGACTTTCCCCCTCTCTGAGTGGCTGAGAGGCAAGTCTTGGCAGATTGCTAGCCCTATAAAAAAATGCTCTGCTGTTTCCTCAGGTCTGCCCACTTAGACGCAACGAGAGTGCGGAAGCTCTGATCCAGGACTGGGAATCAGGCGAAACAAAGAGTTTCATAGCGAGACAGAGAGAGCGGGGAAACCTTGGGCAGACCCCGGCATATTGTGAAATAACAGGCTAGTTAGCCTACAGAGCAGGACGGTGATCCGGGTCGTGCGGGTAGCGGCGACCGGGATAACGCTGCCGAGTACAGCACCTTTTATTTGTAGTTTTATTACTGTTTTATTTTTCCATTGTTCTTTTCGCCTTCTGTTTTCATTATTATTTCTTTGAGCACCTGCGAGTGCACTTGCTGTTCGCGTACCAGCTGTGGTATTTCCATGGTGCTGTCTATCATCGTTGATAGGCAGCCCACGGTCAACAGTGCCCTCTGCCGGAAGAAGCAAGAACTGTTTGTAAATAAAACTGGACACCTGTGTGGTGTTTTCAAGTACACTTGTCTGTCTCCTAGTCAGTGAATTACCCACACCCCTTCCACAGTGCCACACTGATAGGCAAACGCACAGATGCATTTGCCACAGAACTTTATGACAGAGCTTTATGACAGAACGAAAGCACTCTGTGAAATTCACAATATTCCAGAGGCAGATGCAGCAAGAAAGTGCAAACAAAGGAAAATGGGAAATTTTATGGTGGAGACCTCCTTGGGTTTAGGCACAGAATTGTCATGTTCCCAAACAATGAAAACAGAGTTGTTGCTCCCCTGCTTGGACAGGATGGTTTGTGAGCTTGACCGGCGATTCTCGACTAGATCTGGTCTGCTCAAAGACATACAGGCATGCAGCCCCAACTCAAAAAACGTCCTAGATACATCATGCTTAACTGAGTTTGCCAAGCACTACGGTATTGATGTTAAAACAGAAGAGATGTTGGTGGCCAGAAACTTTCTTGCCTGGAAAAGAGAGGCTGAATGTCCTCCCAAAGATATGCTTGCTGTGCATATGATGATGATATGTTTCCTTCTCTGAAGGAAATCATTCAGGTTGCCCTCACAATTCCTGTGAGCAGCTGCTCCTGTGAAAGGTCCTTTAGTGCACTGCACCAGTTGCACTCCTGGTTGCATAAGACAATGGGTCAGAAAAGGCTTGCAAATCTTGCAGCCATGTCCATTGAGGGTGAAGTGCTTGGACCACTAAGCCACAGTAGTGTCATTGACCGCTTTGCCACCTTTAAAAATAGGAGATACACTTTGATGCGTCCACCCACAAAATAAACATCAAAAGAGAGAAGCAGGAGGAGCAGTTCTGTAATATAGGTTCTAATATTTGTTTGGGATCTTACTATTTTATCAGATTTTATTCCTAATTATTTTTCAGTTTTTTTTTTATTTAGTTGAATTTAGTTTTGCCCCATTGTGGGTGATACTGTTTAAGATGTTCCATGTGTCTGAATTATTGGGTTAATTTTGAGCAACAATTAACAAAAGGGTGAAACTTAAATACATTTTTTTATCTAATTTTATAATATGACCTGCATGTCTTCTCATTTCTCTCTCTCTCTCTCTCTTCTCTCTCTCTCTCTCTCTCTCTCTCTCTCTCTCTCTCTCTCTCTCTCTCTCTCTCTCAGCCATTTTTGTGCCTTTTGTTGGTGTTGGATGGATGGGGACAGAGTGTACTTTAATTTCTTTATTTGAATAGAATTTAAGTAAGTCATATTAGTGTCTAACACAAACTATGGGACAGGTATACTTTTAGCCAACCTTGACCAAAAATAACCTTATTTTGATAGATTTTACACCCATTGTTACTCTAAAAATACATGATGAAAAGACTTTTTGGAGGCTTTAAAAAAAATCCTGGGGGAGTATGCCCAGAACCCCCTAAAAGAGGCTTAGCCCCCCTATCCATGAATCTCTAGTGACATCCCTACATGACCATGCAGTAATAATTGTCTTACCTCACGACTACGACATCATAGACCAACTTACTTACCTGATCTATAAATATTACTACACCTTAATAGTAACAATTATCTAAACAGTGTTTCTGCAAGTAAAAATGTCAACATACAACTGAAACAGCATGCACATTATTATTATTACTAATATATTGTGTTTTGGGCAGCCGGATGAAAGCCGCCTGTCATTGTTTGCTGTTTTAGACCGGCGGAAAGCCAGTCTCAAAGTGTGGATGGGGTTGAATCCTCATCCCTGTAAAGCTTCTGGGAATGTGGCTGGAGCCTTAATAAGGTAATGGGTAATTAAGGCTCCAGCAACGATATAAAAGACACACTCCAATCTCATTAGGGAAGAGGGTTCAGTGTGGAGAACGAGTGAGGAGTTGAGAGGTAAAACTAAAGTCGAGAGATAAACAATTGCTATACCTGTTGGCTAAAACCAGCACGATTCTTTTTTCGTTACTGTTTTAGTTTATTTGTTTGGCCAGTGCGCCTTTTTGTTTGGTCTCTTCTATGTTTGTTTAAATATTTGTTATATTATTTAATAAATATACTGAGCAACCCTGTGCCTCAGTTTCACCCGCCATTCCTTGTTTTGGAGTCTGTTTCTGGTCTGACGTTACCACTGCAAGCCACCCTTTCACAATCTGTCACTAAGAATTACAGAAAAATTGGCAAATATACTGTGGTATTTATTTAGTCAGGGAACAAACAGAACAAAAAAAAACCTCAAAGGTAAGCAGTAGCAGTAACACTACAGTACTGAGAAAACCCTTAGGATTTTCACATATTTCAAACCTAAAATGTTATTATATTTTAATCTAAGTCATAATAATAGATCAATATAACCTGATTAAACAAATTAGACAAAAACATGATACTTTTTCAACATTTATTTATCCACAAATGTTTCAACATTCAATATCCATGTGTGAAAAAGTATATGAACCTTTAGATTCAGTAACTAGTGGCACCCTGTGGCAGAGTGTCCCGCCCCTTTATGTTTCTTAGTGTTTTATGTTGTATGTAGTGTGTTAATGTTGGTGTTTATGTATAAATATATAATACATAATAATTATATACACGGGATATAAATATGGGTTACAAGTGTTTAAAATGGATATTTGTATTTAGGCACGAGGATTGCACAGCACTTCACGTGCAGGTAAAATGTAATAATACTTGAGCACGGGGAATTGCACTTTATTATTAATTCACATGCAGTTGTACCGAGACGCCAATTGAGTGATTGATTAGCAATCGAGTCTCGGTACAGCTGCATAAAAGCAGCATGTTGTCACTCACTCGGGGTTGTGTGTTCGGTGAGTGGAGAACTGGATTGGAGACGGAGGTAACAGTTATAATAATAGTTAAATAGGCAGCAGGAGAAAGCAACAGCAGCGCAGGGCCAGTCGCAGGTCCCGTCGTATCTCTACCACGCCGGATGTTTGACTCGCCTGTCTGGATGAGGAAGGGTGGTGCTTCCTGTGTGGCGAGGTCAGGTACCGCCCACTCAGCCAGAGCCACGTATGGCAGGAGATGGAGGCGCCTGAGCGTCCAGCATCAGTGGGAGTGGTCCCACTGGCTCAGAGGGTGACAAATTCCCTTTCTTCTAAGGGAATCTGGGGATGGCTGGTGGAGCCTGGGAGGAATGCTGAAGAGGCCATCCCTGATGTGATCAACCTCCTGTGGGCCAGAGATGGAGAGTGATGGGAAGCCTGGGAAAAGCAACATTTACAAGGACATGGTAATCCGTTACCTGGCTACAGATATGGCAGGGCTACCGGTATCTCCAGCTCCATCTGAAAAAGACCTGCCGCTGCCATCTCCAGTGCAAGAGGGAGAGGAGCCATCGCTGCCGTCTCCAGCGTCAGAGGGAAAGGAGCCATCGTTGCCGTCTCCAGCGCCAGAGAGAGAGGAGCCATCATTGCTGTCTCCAGTGCCAGAGGGAGAGGAGCCATCGCTGCTTTCTCCAGTTCCAGAGGGAGAGGGGCCAACACTGCCGTCTCCACAAGCAGAGGGAGAATGCCTGCTGGTTTCGCCTCCACAGCCTGAGGGGCAGGAGCATGAACATCCACAGCCCAAGAGGGAAGACGCAGAATGTCCGCAGCCCAAGAAAGGGGAGCCCCCAGGCCCACAGCTCAGGATGAGAACAGCGGAGGAAAAGTGCCTGCTGTTCCCACCTCTGCCAGCAGAGGGTGAATGCCTGCTGGTTCCACCTCCACCACTGTGGGAGGACTACATGTCAATCCCACTACCACAAGCAGAGGGAGAATGTATGCTGGTACTTCCACCACCAGCAGAGTATACCTGCTAGTTTCACCACCACTCTCACAAGGAGAGGAACAGGAGCTGCCTCTGCCTCCATCCCTACCACGCAGGGAAGAGAACCAGGAGCTGCCGCCACAGAGCCAGCACTACCCCCTGAGCACTATCTTCCACAGCACAGCATAGCACTGATACAGGCACCACTTTACCGGGATTAAAGGGAGAGCCACACCAGTTCCCTGCAAGTGAAGAAGAGCCGCACCAGTCCCCTGCAAGTGAGGGAGAGCCGCACCAGTCCCCTGCAAGTGAGGGAGAGTCGCACCAGTCCCTTGCAACAGGGGGAGACTACACGCTGCTCCCACCTTGATCACCAGGAGACTACACGCTGCTCCCACCTTCTTCGCCAAGAGACTACACACTGCTCCCACCTCCACTGCCGCCACTGCTAGGAACAGAACAGCAGGAGCTGCCTCCACCACTGCCAGGAGCAGAGCAGCAGGACCTGCCTCAGCCACTACCATAGGAGTACTGCTTGTAGCTCCCACCTCCACCAGCAGAGGGTGAATTCCTGCTGGATCCGCCTCCACCACTATGGGAGGACTGCTTGCAGCTTCCACCTCCCCCAGCAGAGGGTGAATTTCCACTGGTTCCGCCTCCACCGCTATGGGAGGACTGCTTGCAACTCCCACTTCCCCCAGCTGAGGATGAATTCCTGCTGGTTCCTCATCCACTGCCATGGGAGGATTGCTTGCAGCTCCCATCTACACCAGCAGAGGGTGAGTACCTGCTGGTTCCATCTCGACCGCCCAAGGTTGCCTGCCATGCATCGCCTGGGGTTGCCTGCTGCTCCATATCGCCTGGGGGACTACCGGTTACAGGGTACGAGGGAGAAGTGGCACTCCCGCTGTTGCCTCTATGGCCAGAGGCTCCCTTCCTGAGTTCGCCTCCCAAGGGTCCGCTGCTGCCATCGCCTCCCGAGGGTCTGCTGCTACCGTCGCCTACCGAGAGTCCACTGCTGCTGCTGCCATCGCCTCCCGAGGGTCCGCTGCTACTGTCACCTCCCGAGAGTCCACTGCTGCCTTCGCCTCCTGAGGGTCAGCTGCTGCTACTGTCGCCTGGGGTCGCCGGAACTGCTTCGCCTGGGGTTGTTGTCAGCCCTGCTTTTCTGCAGGAAATACTGTGGCTGGAGCCCAACAAAGGGGAGCTGTCAGTTATGAAGAAGGGGGGATTGGTCAGGAGGCCACCTGCGACCGGGACTTTGGGACTGAAGGGGGAGGTGGTATAAAATACAAGGGATATAAATATGGGTTACGAGCGTTTAAAATGTATATTTGTATTTAGGCACGAGGATTGCACAGCACTTCATGTGCAGTAAAGTGGAATAATATGTGAGCATGGGAAATTGCACTTCATTAGTTCACATGCAGTTGTACCGAGACTCCAATTGAATGATTGATTAGCAATCGAGTCTCAGTACAGCTGCATAAAAGCAGCATATTTTCACTCACTCAAGATTGTGTGTTCGATGAGTGGAGAACGGGATTGGAGACGGAGGTAACAGTTACAATAGTAGTTAAAGTAAGAACAGCTCACTGTGATTGTCTGTGTAGTCTGTTTTGTTTGTATATTTATTTTGGCTAAAGTGCCGTGTCCTGTGTTTTGTTTGTCTTGCAGCCTTTTATTTTCTGTTTGTTTAATCATTAAATGCTGAGCTCAAGCAAGCGCTCAGCTTCACCAAAACTCCACGTCTCTGTCCTGTGTGTTGTTCCTCCAGGTCTGACGTCACCATTGCAGTCATCCTGGTCACACCCCCCCTTGACCATCAATGACTTCAACTAAGCGTTTCCTGTAACTGTTGGTCAGTCTCTCACATTGGTTTTGACGAATTTTGGCCCATTCCTCCTTACAGAACTACTTCAACTCTGTGTCATTTGAGGGCTTCCTTGCATGGACAGCTCGCTTCAGGTCCTGCCACAACATTTCAATGGGGTTTAGGTCCAGACTTTGACTAGGCCATTTTAAAACCAGAATTTCTTTGTCTGCAGCCATTCTTTTGTAGATCTGCTTGTATATTTAGGATCATTGTTTTGCTGCATGACCCACTTGCGGTTCAGCTTCAGCTCAAAGACAGATGGCCTGACATTCTGCTCTAGAATCTTCTGATACAATGTAGAATTCATGGCTGTGTCAATGATGGCAAGCCATCCAGGTCAAGCGGCAGCAAAGCAGCCCCAAACCATCACACTCCCACCACCATGCTTGACGGTTGGGATGAGGTTCTTCTGTTTGAATGCAGTGTTTGGTTTTCACCAAACATAACGTTTCTCATAGAGGCCAAAAAGTTCTACCTTTGAATCGTCAGTCCAGACAACATTGTTCCAGAAGTCTTGTCTTTGTGCTCTTTGGCGAACTTCAGACGGTCAGCAATGTTCTTTTTAGACAGCAGTGGTTTCCTCTTGACTATCCTTCCATGAACACCGTTCTTGTTCAGTCTTTTTCTAATAGTTGAGTCATGAACACTCACATTAGCCAAGGCGAGAGTGGCCTGCAGATCCTTGGATTTTACTCTGGGGTTCTTTATGACTTCCTTGATGATTTTTTGGTTTGTTCTTGGGTAGAGTGACTGGGTAGAGTGACTGTGGTCTTGAACTTTTTCCATTTGTAGACTGACTGTCTAACAGTGGACTGGTTGAACCCCAAATCCTTAGAAATGGTTTTGTAACCCTTTCTAGACTGTTGAGCATCAAAACATTTTCTGAGGTCCTCAGAGATTTCTTTTGATCGTGGCATGATGTGTTTCCACACACCTGTATGGTGAAGACCAAACTCACAAAGTTTCTGATGATTATATAGGGTGGGGCCTCCCAAACTAACCCCTGAAGATACACCTAATTATTTAAACACCTGATTCTAATTATCCCCTTAATTGAGCTGATAAAACCAGGGGTTCACTTACTTTTTCACATACCCTGAATCTTAATTACTCATTGTTTGTCTAATTAATACAACAAGGAATTGGTTAATATGAACCCTATCGGATATTTAAGAAAAGACTTTTGATTCAAGAAAGCTATCGTGGTAGAACTATGGAATTTCCATAATTATCATTGGGTTCACAAACTTTTTCTCAGCACTTTATATATATATATATATATATATATATATATATATATATATATATATATATATATATATATATATATATATATAATATATATAAGATTATACTTTGATTAATCAATTTGCTTAATTGAGTGGAATGTGGATATGTCTTGTTTTGCAAGAAAACAGCCCATGGATACATAACCTGCTGCTGCAAAACAAAAAAATGAACAATTTTTAGAGATTCGGTAAATTTAGATTTTGTTTCATTTAAAAATCTTATTTCTTTAGTTTTTCTATTTGAAAAACACCTAATGTGGAATCAATTTATTTATTCAGAAAAGCACAATAAAAAATGATCATTTACCAAAAATAGGAAAAATTGATATATCTGGTTTTGCATCTAAACTCTTATATATATATATATATATATATATATATATATATATATATATATATATATATATATATATATATATAGCGCCTTTCATAGTGGAACACCATCATAAGGCGCTTTACAAGAAAAAAAGAAGCCAAGTTAGAAGCAACAATTGTGTGAATGTTGGGCCCCAGCACTTTCCAATTGTGCCTATTTCTTTGATGCTTGACAAGGTTACTACAATTACTTCTCCTAACTTGGGCTTTTGTGTTTGATATCCCCACTTTAAACGGCTGTTGTGTTTTTCTAACTTGTTTTTTTTTACATTGACAATGTTTTTTTATAGATAACCAGTATAAAAGATTTTTACTACAACATTAAAACCTTTCAACTTAAAGCAAATTCTTGACACTATTGCTGATTTCCATTACATGAGAGTAGATTAAACTTCATGCTGATTTGAACTCGGCTTTCGCAAGATAAGCACCAACTAAGATGTAGCTTTACAGTAAATTAATGTGATCCATCTGCATCTCCATCCACTTGCGTTGCTTTCCATCTGATGATGTAGATATCCTTCAGTTGGTGTTGATTGCTGAAGTGTAATGCTGGCTCCAGGGATCAGTTTATTTTGCCTCCCCAGCGCATCAGTACACACAACAGCTGTGATGCTGGCTCCGGGGATTAACCCAATGCGGTATCCCCAGCGCATCAGCATGACAACCGTCTGAATTGAGCTAAGTAGGATACATCTCTGGGGTGTTCAAGTGGGCACCTTCCATCCTCGGTGTTTCGTCGACTAGCCCACAACACCTCAAGAGGGCTCAACAGTGATTCTGGCGTCTCAGCATCAGCCCCATCCATCCCCCACTCAGCTCAGCCCAGCTTACTTACCCGTACATCAGCGTTGCTTTCTTTCTATTGTGCTTGAGATCCCCATCCAGAATCTTTTCTTCTCAACCACAGACAGTTGCTGCTCCTTCTGCTTTAGTTAAGTTCTTCACTGTGCGACGCAACTCTTGGCCACTGAACCCAACATCTCTAAGAAAGTGGAATAATATGTGAGCATGGGAAATTGCACTTCATTAGTTCACATGCAGCTGTACCGAGACTCCAATTGAACGATTGATTAGCAATCAAGTCTCAGTACAGCTGCATAAAAGCAGCATGTTTTCACTCACTCCAGGTTGTGTGTTCGATGAGTGGAGAACGGGATTTAGACGGAGGTAACAGTTACAATAGTAGTTAAAGTAAGAACAGCTCACTGTGATTGTCTGTGTAGTCTGTTTTGTTTGTATATTTATTTTGGCTAAAGTGCCGTGTCCTGTGTTTTGTTTGTCTTGCAGCCTTTTATTTTCTGTTTGTTTAATCATTAAATGCTGAGCGCAAGCCTGAACAAACTGGGTTGTAGAGTGTGCCACAAATCCTCGATAACCCACTTCCACTGGGTAAACTCGGACTCTCCATCCTCACTGTTCCGCTTCAGCAGCTAGTTTAGCATACCGAAGTTTCTTCCTCTCATACACCTCATCCACAGCATCCTCCCATGGCACTGTTAACTCTACCAGATGAACAAGGTATGCTGATCCACACCACAAGATAATGTTTGGTCAAAGGTTAGTGGTGGCAATCTCAGGTGGAAAAATAAGCTGTTGACCAACATCTGCCAGCATCTTCCAGTCTCTAGCAGCTTCCAGTTTTCCCTGGCAAGGCTTAATTTTAATACCTTTTCTTGATGGTTGCTCTCCTGGACGGAGGGATATTGTCTTTTATGTGTATTGCTTTGATGGAACTGGTGGCAACTTATTGGTTAAGTTACGATTGTCCTCTAATGCTAAGGCCAAACATTGCAACACCTAGTAATGGCGCCAAGTAAACCTTCCTTGGCTAAGACCCACCTTACATTCTGTCAAAATGTGCCTTAATGTTGCAGGTGATGAACACAAAGGACAAGAGGGATCCTCACTCACCCAAAGGTTTAGGTTCCACTCGCTGTCGCTTCCACTCGCCCAGCGGCAGCGAGTGGAAGCGACAGCGAGTGGGAGAAGTACAGGCGTGGAAAAATACAGAGCAGTTTCGAAGCAGAAAGGAGAAATTGCATCTTGAATTGCTTTAATCAGAAAACAGAGGACATTGGGAAAACATAGCAGCAGCTCAAAGTCAGACAGACGCGTGTGTTTTTCTGATAACAAACAAGCTGAAACTCGGAGCAGCTGATTCAAATTCAGCGCCGTTTTGAGACACGGGCGAGGGGAGGAGCCAACAGCACAGCAGAACAACGCAGTTAAACGAGGCAGTCTTCCCAGCGACAGCGAGTGGAAGCGACAGCGAGTGGGAGAAGTACAGGCGTGGAAAAGTACAGAGCAGTTTCGAAGCAGTTGGAAAGCAGGTTGACGGCTGCAGAAGAAACTAAACTTCAAAAAAAAAACCTCAACATGGTCTTCAAGCCTGTAATCTGTGACACCTGCTTGATGTGGGAAATCCGAGAAAACCCAGCGGAGCTAAACCAAGTGTGCGTAAAGTGCCGCACGATCCAGGATTTGCATAAACTAGTAAGTATGCTAGAAATGGAGCTGGAAGAAGTGTGACAGCAACAGGATCTTGAGGAACTGGCACACCCACAATTCATGGAAGTCTGCATCACCCCTAACAGACTGAAAGCCACCAGGGAGATAGGTCAGAACAGCTGGGTTCAGGTGGGCAGAAGCAGGGAAAAAAAGAAACTTCGTCAAACACCACCACCAGAAATCAAAACAACCAACAGATTTGAGTCACTTCAGAATTGTGATGAGCAGAACCAACAACAAGAGAATGAAAGGAACAACATCCAGGACCCTATTGACAGTGGTGACCAGACAGCAAAAAGAAGGGAGGTCATGATTGTTGGGGACTCCATATTGAGAAACACAGCAAGTTCAGTTCGCAGTTTGGACCCCCTTACTACAACAGTGTGCTGCCTTCCGGGAGCCTCGGTCAAGCACATCACTGAGAACGTGGACAGGCTCCTAGAACGAACAGGAGACGACCCGGTAGTAGTCGTCCACATCGGTACAAACAACATTGGAAGAGACAGACCAAAATCCCTGCAAAATAAATTCAGAGAGCTAGGAAGGAAATTAAAAGAGAAAACCAAAACTGTGGTATTTTCTGGTATACTACCCGCACCTTGCAAAGGACCATATGGACAGCTGGAAATAATTAATCAAAACGAATGGCTGAAGACGTGATGCACACGGGAAGGCTTCACCTATCTTGATCATTGGACCACATTCTACAACGAGGACTATCTGTATAGACGGGATGGACTGCATTTAAATAACAAGGGAACTAGTCTACTCGGAGAAAAGATCCTCGAGCAGGTTCGGAAGCATTTAAACTAGAAAGGAAGGGGGGAGAAATCAACAAAAAAACAGAAGGGAGACCGCATCAAAACAAGAACAACAACTCAGGTAAGACAACCATTAAATGTATTTATCTAAATGCTAGAAGTATCAGAAACAAAATTCTAGAACTTGAAGCTACTGCACTAACAGGTAACTATGATGTGATAGGTGTTACAGAAACGTGGTTATCTGAGAGTGATGGGGACGAATATAATATTTGTGGGTATACACTGTATAGGAAAGACAGGCAGGACAGAAGAGGAGGAGGGGTAGCGCTATACATAAGAAACAGTCTTGAAGCCCAGGTGTTAAACCTGGACAAAGAAAATAAAACCGAATCAATATGGGTCAGAATAACAGACAAAAATTCAAAAGGCATAATAATAGGAGCATGCTATAGACCGCCAGATTCAGACGGTGTGATGAATATTCCAGCAGGCTGGAAGCCTATCAACAATCAGCTTCAATATATGTTTATTAAAACTGTAGATAAAACCCCTTTTCTATAATGCAATTGCCAAAGGGTAAACAAATTTCACCTGAAGGAGTCAATTAGACAAAATAATCATGTATATTGTACGTCTACAAAACATACACATGTCCTGTTTCTAGTCCTGTCTCAGATTGTATCTGCTCAGTATCTACCATCATAGTTACGTCCTGCTTCCCTGCATCACGCATCCATTCCTGTGACTTATTCCTCTTCCCAGATTCGTGTTTCCTCATCTGGCGCTGCTCCCCCAATCCGACCAGCTTCATCAAAGTCATAATTTCATCAACACGAGCCGCTAGTCAGTCATGGAACCATGTCCTATGATTTATCAACGTTCCAGTCAATGTCCTCCTATCCTCACTAGACAATAAACTGCTCCCGACCAATCAATAGGTTTTGCAGACGCCTCGGAGCAACACATTCTTCATCCTCTCTGGTTCTGCAGCGGTCTCAGATCTCTGCAATCTTCATCTCTGCCCAAAAGCTCCCCATCTCTGGCTCCATCTAAATCTGCCTTAACACTGAAAGACCAATATCTACTGCATTCAGCTGATCCCTACTCTCTGCAGCAGACCAATGCACTCTACCAATGGTAGTCCTCTGTTCTCTATTGCAGATCTCTGCTTCAGCAGATCTTTGCTCTCACAGCTGGGTCTCTGCACACTACTGACAGCACTTTTTTTTTTCTTCCTCAGACCTCTGCTCTGTTCAGCAGATCCCACCCTCTACTGTTAATTTCTCCTCACTACAGCAGATCTCCACTCCCTCTTCAGATCAGTTCGCTACTGCAGCTGCAAAAGTCGCTCTAGTTTACTGTTTAAATCTGCAGCTGCACTTCTCCAGAGCCTACAATGCTCCAGCCTTCCTCCAATATGCAGATCGTGGCAGCATTCTCACAATCAAGGCTAACGCTAATCCCCATCTAATCAAAATACAGGGCACTTCCTCAGCAATCCTATTCATATCTCTGCTCATCCTCCCAAATGTTATAGCATTAATACTTGGTTTGAGACGTGGTACGAGACTGGAAATCTGTCTTGATTATGCACTAAGGATTTCCGCTATTAAGAGAATAACTGGCGTTGCAAAACCCAAATCTCTGAATGTGAGTTTACCTTTTCCATTTCAAGCAGACATAACAGTAGCAAACCGCTGATCGATCCTGTATTAACTAACACATAGAAAGGTGGCATCTCATCTCTGCCCTCATTTCTAGAATATATGGCACAAAGGCGCCGTGCTTCCCCAGTAGCCAATTCATGTTCGTTCAGTCCAGCTGCCACCTCAGCCCTCAGTTCCAGCTCTCCTTCTGCCTCTACTTTTGGTATCCAAGTTCAGTCAGTCGGTCCCATTTGATTCCACAACCTCCATCCAAAATCCTCAGCTTCTCCAGATGCTATTTGACTGAAACCTACTCTCAGTAACCTCCTTCAATCTGCTCAGCATTACATGTCTGCAGCCCTCCACCTTGTTCAAGAGCTCCTATTCTACAGCCTGCCCAGTGTCTTCAATCCTCTGCGCCCAGATTCGAATAATCATAGCCCTTCAATCAAAACCTGGCTCTCATGGTCCGTGCTAGGGATTCTCTCCAAATCCCTCCAGTCTCTCCATATCAACATTCCACCTGACCTTTCCCCCTGCCCCACCTTCCTGTCTGTCTATATCAACATATATTCTCCATTTGCTAATTTCCACTCTTCAGAAAAGCCACTTCTCCCCCTACAATGATTTACCCATGGAGATTAGCTGCCTCTCGGCCACCTTCCATGCTTACTCCATCACTTGGCAACACACCTCAAGATGGATCAATTCAGCGCGGTCAGTCCACTCACACATCAAGTATCAAGTCCCCTATCTCCCTTTTCAAGGTATCTCCACAGCAGGAACCCCCCCCCCCCCTTCTCTCTTCCACCCTCACCTCCGAGCAGACCTCCCTCTTCTCCACCCTCGCCTCCGAGCAGGCCTCACACCTCGACTCCACCCTTGCCTCCTCACAGGCCTCTCTCCTCTTCACCCTCGCCTCCTCACAGGCCTCCCTCCTCGACTATCCCCCCTATTGTTTCGGTTGCTGGGTCCTTCGCCCCTGGGTTGTGTTGGCATCGCCGCCCTCAGTCAATGACCACCTTCTATCCTAGCTTCCATGTCCAGCTTTGCTGGTCTGCTACTAGAGTGGGCCTCTCCTGCTCTTCTATCCTAGATCCGGCCCTTTCTAGCCGGCACTCTGTCTTACTTACCGCTCCCTTCTGCTTCTTCTGCCCTATCCCTACCCCCCAGCTCACGCCCCGTGAATAAATTTATTTGATACATTTTTCTTTCATTATGGCGATCAGGCTGTCTAATTTCATAATTCAACTTTCCTATAGCCTGAATCACTTCATATGACCCCTGCCATTTAACACATAATATCTATTCTGAGGAGGAAAGTAGCAGCATTACTTTGTCTCGTGGTTGAAAAGTTAAATTTGTGCATTTTGATTGTAATGCTGCTGTTGCTGATGCTGAGCTGATTTGAGGTTGTCCTGGGCCAAACGACTGACCAAACCTAGGCGATCTCTGAGTAGGAGCACATTCACTACAGTACAAGAGCTCGACGGGGGATAACCCTGTCAACCTCTGCGGTACCTCTCTCACTGTAAAAAGTAGGTAGGGAAGAAGTGATGACCAATGTTTTTGCTCTTGATTCACAAATCGTCTCATCATATGCTTCAAGGTCTGATTAAAGCTTTCCACCAAACCATCTGTCTGTGGATGATAAAGAGATGTCCTGATGGGACGTATTCTTTTTTAATTTCATATATGTGCTGTAACATATTAGACAGGAAGTTAGTTCTGTGATCAATTAGGATTTCATATCCACACTTGGGTCTCAGGGCCAACCACATGGCAAAACTGCTGAATCACAATTGCCTCTCCCATCTGCAGGCTCGTTTTCTGGGCGGGGTTGAGCCAATGTACCATGTGGTCACATAACTTTTGTGCAACCACCCTGGGGCATGTATATGAGGACCTCTTGTACTCCCGGAGCCTTACACTGTGGGTTTCCTCTGTAATGTTGAGACGGCGGAGAATGGCTAGCTTCACCAGGTCGTATTGAGCGGCGTCATCATCAGCCATAGCCTAGTAGGCTGCCTATGCTTTCCCAATCAGGCAGGGTCCCAGTTGGCTTGTCCAAAACTCTCAGGGCCATGACGCAGTGGTAGCCAGCAGCTCAAATGCAACTAGGTAAGCCTCTGGATCATTCTTCACTGTCATTTTGTGCATCCTCGCTTTTTGGGCCTTCATTACGGGTCACATTGATGCTGTGGGTGGTATTGCCAGCTCGACCCTCTTGATCATCGCCGTATACCTCTCCTCTCTCCATCTTTCCTTGGCCTCCTGTTTTCTGTCCAGCTGCTCCAGCAGCACTGACAATGCTGTGTAGTCCAACCCAGTTCTAACAACCACATGTGGCAAAGTGGGTAAGTGTGTGCAGGTTAAGGCAATACAGTAGTGCAGAAGAAACAGACAGACAATGATATCCAGGTACAAGGGTGTTTTTTGATTTGTAAATGTCCAGAGCCTGATGGCAAACAACAGTAAATAATAATGTTGTAAAGTGATACAGCGGCATGTATCACTTTAGTTATAATCCCTGGGTTTGACCCGTAACAAAAAGTCCCGTTCTTTTAACACCCACAAGTAACACAAAACACATACACAGTTCTTTTAGTGAGTGATTTTAGTGCTCGTGGTACAAAATACTTTTGGTTCTGATAAAGGACGTGCTTGTGTCTGGGTTTGATCTCAGTTACAGCTCCAAATCATGTTAGTAATCTTAGAAAACAAACAAAACAAACAGTTTACTAGACAAACGAACAAACACACGGGTTCTCCTCTTAGTTTGTTTTAACCATTTACAAAGGAACAGATTACTTTCACTACGACCCCTATTTATACCCTGCCTCATAACCCCTTGGTTAATGAGCACATCCGCTCATCCAATCCGCGGATGCCACACCATTTCCCGTCCGGGTCATTGAGTTTGGGTACCATAGCTCTGCCCCTTTTCTAAATGGCTGACTTCCACCTAACCCTGGGAATAAACTGTCATGCCATTTAGTCCAGGGTACTTTGTTCCCTTTACACAGCAGCCTCGTAGGTCAGAAGGGAAATCTAACACCAACAATCATTCGATCTCTGTCTCAAGTCCCCAGCATTTTTGTGCCAGAGCAGCAGTACTAAATCTGTCAGCACATGGGTCCCAACATCCATGTCACAATTTCTCATGGCACTTTTCTGATGAAGTCCACTTGATGTTTTTGTGTCATTGTGATAACATGCATGAATGTCCCTAAAACAATCAAACTCATGTCTCCAACTATATGTAGAGAATTCTACCAATTTTTCTGATATTGGCATTCTGCATTTCATTGGTATTAATGGTAAATATTAACACCTGCTATCTGCTAGTTACTAAAATAATTTATTTAGGATTTCTGGATCTGCCTTAGGACATTTATACAACTATGGCATTATCTAAAAAACCACCTTATTTTATCATACTGCTGAACATTCTACACTTTGTACATATTGCGTCCCCAAAGCCAAACTGCTGCTTTTCATTAACAGATAGATATGAAATGTTGTGTTAGTGGTGCAATACATAAAGTACAAAATATTCTTTAATTTATTTTAAGAAACAACAATTTTCAAAATGTAACATTACTTATAGTGTAGTCACCACTGCTCTTTTATAATGTTAATGCATAATTAATTTATGCTGCATTATCCCTGCTTTCGGAATCTACTGAAAATCATTGCCTCTTAAATTTTATTAGGTTAAAACTGCCCAACCACAGAAAAATTGCAAAGTTGAAGAAAGTCTAGTCCAGCAAAACAGCACTGCGATGTCCAGCCTATGCCTTATGATAAACAAAAGTACATTTTAGAGCGACAACAATTGCTAGATTATGGGTGTTAATTGATCCCTCATTACTGCTGCTGAGCCCTGTAACTGCAGATTTGCAGATCATGGCCCTTTTTATTGCTATCTGGCATTAATGCACGTGTGTGACGTCCATAAATATATTGTATACTGTTAATGCAAGCCCAGACTAATGGGGCTAATGCTTCCTGAGGAGTAGCCCAGAGCTGCATTAGGCACGGATGTTTGATTGATTTAAAACAAAGAGTCTGACCACCAAGCAGCTCTATATGGGCTTGTGACAGGAAACAAGCCCACAGGGTTATCTCTGAAATGCAATTAAGATGCTTAAAACTAAAAGCACATTTTCAGGAAGATGCGGAATTGATGAGAGAGAAGCTCTGCCAATGGATAGTCTCTGATAGTTGGGGCCTGTATCGTGCTCTATAAAGGAAAAGGACAGGCCAATAAAAAATCTAAATTTTATAAATTTATAGATTTTATTTATAGCAGCCTTTATAATAACAGATTTCATATAGTGGATTATATCATTTCCCATATATAAACGCTATGCAATAGTTATATATTTTATAAAACCACTTCCCTTGGTTTGGGCTAATTGGCATCTGTGGGTTTTTTTTTTTCATTTATTGGCACCTGCCAATCAGCAATTGACATATTTACAGTTAGCAAAAAGCAACCAAGCCACTCTACCACTGTAAATAGGATCTCAAGTTCTAACGCATTAGAGACATAAATATCGATATGAATCTAGATTCAAAAGTGCATAACATTTTGTTGTGAAGTGATTTTGATGTGGCGCAAAGCTGGTGCTGAGTGCTGTTTGTGTTTTGAAAGAAACATATCAGTCAGGCTTAAACATGGGAAAACAAGTGATGCAGAACATAATGCCAAAATGTAAGTATCATATTACTTACTGTAATTACAATTTGGAGCCGCCCTCGAATTAAAGACGCCCTCATATTGATGCCACAGTCATATATCAGCTTTATAATAGAGGCCGTCTTCAAATAAATGCCGCTATCAATAAAGAAACATTAAGGTTTTTTTTTTTTTTATCCTCCTACTAAAAAAACACAAACAATAAACAAATAAACGCGCAACACTGATTATGTAGATGTAACGCCCTCGAAGAGACAGGAGCCTCAATCTAGCACCTAAATAACAAACTAACATACACACACATAGTAAGCACATTTTATTTTACAGTAGTACAGTTCTGAAAGAAAATGCAGGATAAACTACGTACTACGTATTAATGAATAGCAAGCTGGAAACACTAAAAGCAAGATGGTCAGGAAATAGGCAGTGTAAATACCCCGGGTGGAACTATGTTTCATGGTGATGTGGGCTGAGGCAAACCTGAAAAGCCTCCTCTAGATCAAGGATAATATATTATGTCTGTTTTTATAGTATTATCCAAAATGGGTCTCTCCTTTTTTGTGATTGGATGCTGCAGATTTAGAGAGAATTTTTTGTAGAGAGAATGGACTATGCATCAGCATTCCTGCATCGAAGGGAGAGAAGAAGCAAACAGCCAAATACAGTTTTCCGAACCTGTGTCTCTTTTTCACGGCTATCAGACAGAGAATGCATTAATCACCTCTCACTAAAGGCCTGGAGACACCAGTGCATGCATCGCTTTGCTTTTTTCTGATGCATGGTAGTCAGTGCCACACCAGAGTGTCTATACCCAAGCGTCAATTCCCTTTCCTGGGTAAAAAGTAATTTATAGCATTCCATTTAGCATGAAAATCCCTTCCCTCCCCCACTGCTGCTCTTACCTAATACAAAGGAAATATGGCTGTGTTTTGGGAAGACATGGAAAATGTGACATCAACAGAAGAGGAGGAAGAAGAAATTTATATTGTACATAAGTTTGAACATACATTTCCATTTGACTTGAGCTTCTTAAAAAGGGAATTTAGATAGGCTTTTAAAATAAAGAACCTTAATCTTTAATCATCTTTAGTACCATTGTAGTGTTATAAAGTGGTACATCATTACAATGTGGTATGCATACCAAAACCTGACCTCTGTAATGTTAGAAAGTGGCACACAGATTTTGGTACAGGTGCAATCAATTGCAATGTGATGTGTTTTCCTATTGTCAAACAGAGGTACATTTAATATTAATTATACATTAGTTTTTTGCAAACCATTAATTAAGCATTATGTTTTTGCAAACTTAAAGGAAACAGACAATCAATTTCTCTAATAAGAAAAAAATAATTAATGACAAACAAGACAAAATGAGAAGTCCACCGTAAAGTTGCAGAAGTCAAAAAAATGTACAAGCCCCAGTGTATTGCATATGATAAATATTCACATACTATTTTCTTAATGTTGGAAAAATATGATATGTTCAATTAAAAAGACCAAAAACAGCATAATGTCCCAGATTTGAATGGGTACTTCCATGCTTTCTTAGTGGAAGCTTGTTTAGAAGATGTTTTGGCAGCGCGAGCAAGTCCAGTGTGCTGCGTACCACTTTTTACCCGCAGACCTGAAAATAACACTACACTGGTATAGCTTGAGATTTTTCATTTAATAAAGACTGAATCAGCAAAAGAATAGCACATACATATAAGATAACCAACAGTCATATTAATTAATTGCACAATGCAAATACTGTTTCCTGAATCAATTGTATATGTTTTTTCAGATCGATTTTCTAAGTCAATGCATAAGATATTTTACAATGCTATAACATATACTCACTGTATTTCGTACACTTTGAGTAAAATTAGAAAACGAAGGCTGTTTGTTTTTTTTTTTTTTTTTTTTATTACGTATGGTATGGTTACTAACTCAGGTGTATGATTGTACTATACTATATATAAGTATCCTCTCTGAGCCAGAAATGGAAAGAGAGGAAAATTGTTTCAGCAGAATTCATTTGAACCAGGATGTATTTATATATAATTTATTTTAAAAGAAGTCAAGTGTACAGAACACTATAAAGAATAGAGAATAAAGAACAAAACAACACACAGTATATGAAACAGACTGGGATGTCGATAATTCACAGTAGTGACTTTTTTTTTTTTTTTTTTACTTATATCAGCAATGACATGATAGCAATTTTTCAGTTTTAACACACCTTTCAACTTCTCATTTCATAGGATTGCAGTGCAGAGTGTGTGACATTAATGACAGGCTTTAGTTTTAGCTGTGTTTATGGATTACAGTTTTATGAAAGATGGAGGAGGCAGATGATGTGACAAAACCCCATTCAATTTCCCAAAGTAATTACAGAACTATAAATAACTCGCCTGGAATGTCCATCTCTGAAAGTCACATCATGGTGAAGTCACTGCCACAGTCAGGTGAGTCAGTGTCATGGTGAGGCAACTTCTAAGGCTGGGCGCACAGCACCCTCGAGGACATAGAGTTAGTAAATAGTGAATACATATAGAAAAGGGGTCCCCGTCTCTTGGGGGACCTGACATACACAAAGGATCGCCATCTTCCCCATCCCCCATCATTCTAAAAACTGAAAGTGGGTTAATGAATACCCTGGTAAATGATAATGGTTTGTTAAATAAGGGTGATTAAAAGTAGTTAAATCTGGTTTAAAATACTTAATGTGCAGAGACCATACATGGGGGGCATTAGGACCTGGAGGTGGTTACAGGAGTCAGGATCAACTGTAGGTTTATTTAATTGACTAATTAGGAGATTAATTAATGTTTAAAAGGGTGTGAGTGTGTGTGTTTGGTGAGGGTGATAGTGGGGGTTTGTTTTGGAGAGTTGGAGAGCAAGTGGATTATAGTGAGACTGGAAAAACGAACTATTGGAAAAGGTATTTGGGATTACGATTTGTATTGTGAATTGGTTTTGATGACGAGGAAAAAGGATTAGCCTGCCTCATTATTATATGGAGAAAGAACTGTTAGCTAGGGCCCAAGAATGGGTTAGGTTTTGTTTTCTTTATTTTTCTTTTTAATATTGTAAACAATAAATATGCGCTACGGCGTTTCTTGGCATCCTGTGTTTAAAGCATTTATTTGAAGAAGGAAAATGAGTGATTGGAGGGCAAGCCATCACAATATATGAACAAAGAAAACAATTAACACAACAAAGAAGGTTAGTAACTGGCTCCCTACTATCTACGTAAAGACCCTCCACTCAGGTAAGGAAAAAAAAAAAAAACTTTTTAGGGAAAAACCTTGGTGGTCCCGGCGGAAAGGATGTCCCCACTCCAGACATTCTAGCAATAGACTGTGCAGATGATATCTCAGAGGGGTAAGAATGTATGTATTAGGGATGCACCGAATCCAGCTCTCAACTCCCTAAATTACTGGTGGTGCACAGACTAAACACACTCAGCTGCTGAATGCAAACACCCCCCTGTATGCAACAGCACCTTTTCATGGCGTAAAGTTATGCAGTAAACCTGTAATATATAGTAACAGCAAACTTGTGTAGATTTTTGTACTTTGTCTGTTAAACATGTTCTATAGATCAAACTGAAATAAAAAAATTGGTGCACAGAAATTATATTTTTTTTGTAACTTTACAACTGTCAGATGTGCAAGAGTAAATTAAATTTTACGTTATTGCAATGTGCCAATACAAGTTGAACCATATGGGAACTGCTGTGTTTTATTAAAATATTTTTAAACTGTTTCATAGCTTATTTGATATGTGTTACATATACATACACTGTGCATTTAAATCTATGTGGGTTTTATTCTGGTCACTCATCACGGTAATATTTTCCTCATAGCTCTCAGTCTCAGATCAGGTGAGACGGGTTGAAACATCATTAAAGAAAATAATAGGTTATGAGCAGTGGGGTAGTCCTAAATCGTAAAGTACAGGGACACCAGTTAAAATATAGATTTTTCTAACACAAATTATTGGAATTCAATTTTATGTGTAGATTGAACTTGAGGGAACATTTGTTTTAATAGGTAATGCGTCCGTCTCGCTTGCGACGTTGGGCTACTCTCCCAGTGCTGAAAGTGCCCTTATTCCAGTCAAATTTGACCTGTTTTAAAAGCATCTAGCGGGTTAATGTTGTCTTTGGTGGTTTGGTTTTTTTAGCTATTTGTATCATGCATGTTTTGTGTTCTATTCTTTTCTATTATGTCAAGTCCAGTGCAGAACTTCAATCGCCACGCTGTAGTATACGTTCTCCCCCCGTCTTTTTTTCTGGTGCTGTGCATCCAATACAATTATGAATCACTTATGCTCAGTATTTTTAGTCGTCACAAATTTAAGAACTGTACCAGCACATTTTTTAAAAATGTATTTTTAAAGAATATTTGCCGACAGCTTTAAACAATTTAATTTAATTCTAAATTAGCTAAAAAAAAATACAAATAATAAACAGCAGTTCTGGTATTGTAAGTTGACCTACCAGTGATTTTTTAAAATTTTTATTTTAAATACACGTGTAGCACTTATTTATGGTTTTGTAATATATATTAAATCTTAAATGCAAGAGCAGTCGTTCAACCCCCTGGTCTGTGACCGATGTACAAAACAGCTTTAAACCCATGTTTACAGCCACAAGCGTAGCATGCACTTCTGCTGTCAGCTGTCGTTGTCAGCATTTTACAAAAAAAAAAAAAAAAATAGTACTGTAGTTTGTAATAGAAGTACTAGTGTTCCCTTCAGTGCATCACAAGGACGACTGAAACATAATTGTGCGGGAGATTTGACTACACTCATTTAGAATACGCACTATTCAGAGACTCGATTTCTGAATGTACCATCAAAACTAGTATGTAGGGAATCGAGGACACTGATTTATTTGTTCCTAGTGCTTTTGGAAAGTCAAAAAATATATTGCTTCATTGTTGCTTAGCCACTGAAATTAGAGTGGTCTGGCTCTATATAAGTTAATTCTTAAGTCAAGATTCTGCCTATAGAAAAGCAAGTACCGGAACGTTTTTCTGGAGGGTTCCGGCTCGAGTACACCACTGGTTACGATGATGCTCTCCTTTCTTGTAACAGTAAAGTAAACAGTTCTTTATTTTGACATTTCTATTGTGGGCGGTGGGGGCTAGCGGTAAATTGTGTATGTTTCAAACTGAAATCTTATTCAGGGATATATTTCCATTCAGTAATAAAAATACTATAAACTAAAAGGCTCAAAAGTATAGATTGTGCACGTCCCTTGTTAGTAGCTGCCAGTCTATTTTTCATTCAACAGTTTCCTTCAATTTTCTTGACAGTTTATGCAGATTCAGTATTCGGCCGAATCCCAAAAACTTGGATTTGGTGCATCCCTAGTATGTATGATTCAACTGCTGATGAGGTCCAATGACCCATTTTTTAAATAAGGTTAATCTTTGTTCTTGTTGCCCTGGAAACCAATATAGACAGATGAGATGTGAACTAATGACTGGATATAACAATCCAGCTTGAATCGATGAACAGGGGGTCAAGCATATGGGCATAGAGGAGAGTCAATTTTTGATAGTTGAATAAATTGACCTTGCTGAACCTGTTTTGGAAATGCTTAGGAAGAGGATAAAGTGTGAATCTAAGATTAGCGTGAGATCACTGCAGTGAATACCTAGCATATGAAAGCTGGTAATAGAAGGAACTACATATTCTGAGCATCTTAAAAAACAAAAAAAAAGTGCAGTTAGACATATAGTTTCCATTGTTAGGTCATCAAATTTAGAAAATATCTTTAGCTATTAAAATATCTATGCTCAGAATATCTATAGAGATAGAGGCAGACGATAAGGAAAAGCAGTTGGAGAGCTCTTAGAGATTCTGCATAGGAGGAGATGGACAGCTGGCATTGATAAGAGAGTTGGGGAGGTAATGGACATCAAGCGAAATTGTATTGTATTCCTGACAGATAGGATTTGATTGTAGCTGGTGCAAGATGTAAAGAGTCCTTTGCTTGTACTGTAAAAGCCATAATCCAGTCCTGGTTGAATGGGGTGGATTAATCCTGCTTTGAGAGCAGAAAGTCAAATAGGTGGTTTAGCCAATGGAATAAGAGGATCTGGTGGAAGGAAAGAGTGCTGTGCATTAAGTAGTCCGCTGATTGTTGGGTTCAGTTGAAAATTAGCTGGCTAAACTGGGGTGTCACTGCTGGAGTTAGCAGAGCTGTAGGGACCAGACTGTGAACTCTGGAAATC
Organism: Polyodon spathula; assembly: GCF_017654505.1. Lineage (NCBI taxonomy): Eukaryota > Metazoa > Chordata > Actinopteri > Acipenseriformes > Polyodontidae > Polyodon > Polyodon spathula. The sequence continues at coordinate 52,376,625 of NC_054537.1, forward strand.
TGAAAACGAGAAAGAGCATCAGCTGCATTATTATATATATATATATTATTGATCACGTTTCATATCAAAATGTAAGAATTAATTCAACTTCCCATTCAGAATGGAATCCAACATTCCAATAACTAATTCATCAAATTAGTTTTACAGTGTTAATTTAGTTTAGACATGATCTGTCAAACTGACAATATGTTATCAATCTCAATTGTTTCTATATTCAAATTAACTCAGAAATGGGCAATGATCAAATTCTCTGTATTTATGTGTCAAACAAAATACATTCCTCGCACACTCCAAAAGAGGAAGTTATATTCTATTCCTAGAACAATGTATCCACTAACTAACAACATTTGCTACAGTAAATGTCTCAAGTCATAAAATGTTTAATTTTTGATATGGTTGAATACTTATCGATTTTCAACAAAGGAGTCAATCTCCTTAGCAGCTTCTGCCATCTCTCTGGGTCTGACATTCCACCAAAGGAAAAGAAGACATACTTTGCTTGTTGTAGGCATTGTATTGCGTCGTTCAGACATGCTCACAGTTCAATGAATGCCTTGCAATTGAGAAGTTATGTAGTTTGTAACAATGTTCTTGTTGCAGTTCTTTGGTAAGGCTAATAGCTCTTCCAGAGGTACAGTTGCTGGCTAGTTGCTTCAGTTCGTCTTGTCGTTGATTTCAAGCAGCAAATTAAAACAAAGACAAGCTTTTGGATCTCTGTTGTTTCCTGGTTCAGTCTTTCGCAGGGCAGAGAGCAGGGCTCTCTTCAGAGCTGATTTCAGCCTTCTCTGGACATGATTTTAAAAGAACCGCATCTAAAAGAACCACTTTTAGACCGACTTCTCTCTCATCTGACCATTTTCTGAACTCTTTCAGAACAGCCCATTTCTTTCTCAGCCAGCTTCCTTTTCTTGACCACTTTCAGCCCACTTTCCAGACCGTTCCAGCCTTTTTGAATTAATCCTCGACCTGTTTTGATTGGATTGTTGAATTCATGGGTGGTGTTTAACATCATGCAAGGTGCTTAAACACTGGTTAACAGTTTGTTCAAAGTTTCTGCGTTCTCGAGGAGGGAAGAGGACTGGTTCATGTCAATGTTTGCAGAGATCTCAGTTTACGCAAAGACATTTTTACGTCTCAGCTTCACAAAGCTGCATTTGTCTAACTTTGACCAAGAGATGGGAGGGAAGAGAAAAAACATTAGCTTGCAAGTTTAAACAGTGTATATTACATCCAGCAATAACTTGATTTGACTGCACTGTCCACAACACTGATAATAGTAACTAGATTTGTTGTTACAAAAGAAAAGTATTGATTTCTTTGACCAAAGATGACCCCATTGATTTGGTGCCACAAGTATTGGGTACATTTCAAGAAGAGCTGTGGATTTTAGATGTGGTGATAGGTTTTCAATTTCTAGTGGCCATGCATTTGAAAATCATTGACTGTTTAAAAGACCTCCGATTCCCGTAAATGAAGTGTCCACAAATAAAGCCATATCGTGCCGTGCTGAAATTTTAAACCCCATAGAACATTGACGGAGTGTTCTTATGCTGTATAAGAACAGACCACATTTTAATGTCTTTCTTGGCTTCTGATGAAATATTGATGTAGGAATGTGGCAGTGTGACCCACCCATGTGTGTGTCATATGTTGTGTTGCGTGTGGTGTTTTAATGTAGGTGTATAGATATTGGTGCACGGGATATAAATGGGTCTGTGTAGCACAAGTGATTTAAAATATATAGTTGTATTTAGGCACAGGTGTAGTGAAAAAATTAAGCTGACAAATGTTTTTTGATCCACAAACACTTTATATACAAGAAAGGTATACCTCCAATACTATCATATAAGCACCAGATTTAAACTGACTTCTGATAAGGCTTCAGTACAGCTCAGTGCATACGTTCGAAAGAGATGAAAAGACTGACAACACTTTACAATGTTGGGTATTTATACCTTTGTAAACAAGTGTTGACTCCACTCCCATTTGTCTTACTTCTGTCCAATGACAGGGGTTTCCACTCTCCTGTGAAAAGGGGGAGGGGAGGGGGGGTTGCATATCAAGTTGTGCCTAGCAGGGTGCATCCATCTTTTCTTTCAGTTCCCCTCCCCCATCTCACACTATCTGTGTTAATCTCCTGCCTTTTGGCGTTTAGCTCAAGACAGCTATCTGTGACAGAATCGTGTTGGGCTATGCAAAACTGCACACAGCTGGTTTTGCCGATGGAAAATGAAAGAACTCACTATATAGAAACTTAATATAAAAGCATATTAAAGAAACTGAATTAGTAAGTACATTAAAACGACTATAAAAACACATTCAAACACAAATTAAACATAATGATTAAAAACAAAAACTTACCTATAAAGACACACACGTAAAACTTATAACTATTAATATGATCAATACCTCATTCAGAAAGTCATTACTACACGGGGATTGCATAATCACTTAGCATGCTGATAAAGTATGTGAGCACAGGGTTGCACAAATTAGTTCACGTGCTGGGATTCAAGTGAATAATTAATTAGTAATTGAATCCTGGCACAACAGTATATATAGATCCACGTTTTACTCACTCGGAGTTGTGTGTTCAGGGAGAAAGAACAGAAGAGAATTTGGAGGTAAAAGTAATAAATAAATAATAATAATCAATTGCAACATCATGCTGGAGGACCAGCACGATCCTTGTTATAATAATAATCTTTATATAGCGCCTTTCATAGTGGACCACCATTACAAAGCACTTTACAATCAATGACTGGATATAACAGTCCGGCTTGAATCGATGAACAGCATATGGGCATAGAAGAGAGTCAATTTTTGATAGTTGAATAAATTGACCTTGCTGCACCTGCGTAGGAAGAGGATAAAGTGTGAATCTAAGATGAATGTGACATTACTGTGGAGGTTTTTGCTTTGAAAGGAGGAGGGAGGGATTTTACTGAGTCCAGTTGAAAACCTGTTTTTTAGACACAGGGAAGCTTCAGGCGGTGGCAAAGGCGATGATTGACCTAATAGGGGAGTTAGAGCAGGCATCAGGTAGGTCGCTTGCGGCGATGGTGGTCGCTCGCCGGCATTTGTGGCTGACGCAAGACAAGGTCTTAGAGACCGAAAAGGTGGCGCTACTGGATGCCCCCATTACACCAGGGCAGATTTTTGGGGTGGCCATTGATGTGTCACCTCAAAGTTCTTCCGGCTGACAGTCAGCTCCCAGGGTGGTATGCACAGCCTGCTGTTGTAAAAGGGTCTGAACACCTCCATCCACCCCAGAGTAGGCAAGCAGGCAGTGGAAGAGGCAGGGCCAGCGGCAAGGGACCACCGCAGGCCAGGGGCAGCCGTTTCTCCTGCTGGAGACCCGTCCACTCCCAAGCCAAAAGGAGACCGCCCCTGAGGGGCCCCGGCTGCCACCAAATGCCCCACTTTGCCTTTCAAGGCAACGCATATGAATTTTGTGTGCTGCCATTTGACCTCTCACTTGTGCTCCGCACATTTTCAAAGTGCATGGATGCAGCACTGGCTCCACTCAGGCTGCGGGGTATTCGGATACTAAACTATCTGGATGATTGGTCGGTTTGCATGCAGTCAAAAGCATGCAGAGACGCGCACACAAAACAGGTCATAGATCATGTGGCGAAGTTAGGGCTCTCAATTCATCAACAGAAGAGCAATTTCATACCGTCTCAGTCCACAGTGTTCCTGGGGATCAAACTGAACTCTGTGAGCATGCTTGCCTCACTGTCGGAAGACAGGATTCGGTCGTTGGAGACCACACTCTCCCTATTCAGAGAGGACGCTCTCCTACAGGTCAAAGTATGTGAAAGGTTGTGGGGCTGATGGCAGACTCCTCGAGAATCCTTCCACTAGGGCTGCTGAGAATGTGCCCACTTCAAGACTTATACGAGTGTCCAGACAATACCGGAAGACACTGGAGTGGTGGATCCGTCCCGGTAATCTGCGCCTTGGATCTACCATCGGATCCACTCATAGAATGGAAGTGATCACTACAGATGCCTCCAGTCTTGGCTGGAGAGCGATCTGGAACGGGAGAAGAATAAGAGGTCAGTGGAAGGGACATTGGCAGCAAGCACACATAAATGCGCAAGAGCTGCAAGCAGTGAGCCTGGCGTTATCTCCTTTTCGCCAGCAATTAGCAATAATACCACAGTGGTAGCCTACATAAATCACCAAGGAGGCCTGCGCTTACCAGGCCTTCACCATGCAGGCCTGTTATGGATGCACAGAAACTTGCGATCCATCAGGGTAGTCACCTCCCCGGGGTGGACAACAAGGCAGCAGACCTCCTGTCCTGTCCAGACAGCTCGGAGTGGAGGCTGCATCCTCAAGTGGTGAAACAGATTTGGGAGAGGTTTCGACCGGCATGAGTCGACCTCTTTGCCACAGCCGAGTCCACTCATTGCCCCCTATGGTTCTCCATGGAGAGAAACGGGGGCCCCCTGGGAGTCGATACGCTAGATCATCCCTAGCCACAGGGACTATTGTATGTGTTCCCTCCACTACAATTACTAATCTTGACCGAGACACCCTTGGTTTGCTGTCCTCTCCGACATGTTGTCCTGAGCCAAGCGGAGGGGCTATAATGGCACCCGAACCCAGCCCAGTTCCAAGTCAAGTCTGGCCATTGAACGGAGCCATCTATTCAGATGAGGCAGTAGTAGAAAAACTATAGTCTGCTAGGGGGCCGAGCACTACAGCCCAGTACTCATATAAATGGAAAGTTTTCAAAGACTGGTGCCTTGCCGAAAGTCACGATCCTGTGACTTGCCCTATTGAGACGATATTAACCTTCTTACAACAATTGTTTGACGCAGGAAAATCAGCGTCCACTTTGAAGGTATACCTGGCAGCAATATCAGTATGCCATGACAAAATTGACTTGGTGTCCCCTGGGGCACATTTCCTGGCAGTGCAATTTCTTGAAAAGTATGGTCCCCAAGTGGGATCTAGAACTGGTACTGTGGGCCCTTATGGGTCCCTCATTTGAGCCTATGGCATCAGCAGAACTGCGCCTTGTTTCATTGAAAGTGACATTTTTAATAGCCATTACGTCTGCCAGATGTGTAAGTGAGCTCCATGCTCTGTCAATGACATGACATCAATAACACATGTATGGCTTTCACTGGGAATGACTCGCAGGTAATATTAAGAACAAATCCATCCTTTTTGCCAAAGGTGGTATCCTCATTCCATATTAACCAATCGGTGGTTTTGGAAACTTTCATACCTCCCCTGCATGAGTCAAAGGAGGACAGTAGACAGCACATGCTTCGCCCAGTCCGAGCTGTGCGCTGTTACCTGGATAGGACAGCGTCCTGGAGACAGTCCAACCAGCTGTTTGTCTGCTATGGGTCCTGCTCTAGAGCTCAAGTCCTGTCAAAGCAATGTCTAGCGCACTGGGTGACAGATGCGATACGCTTGGCGTATGAACAGACGGACTCCCCATTACCAGGGGACATTATGGCCCATTCTACCAGGTAGTCAGACATTTGTGCGTTTTTACCGCCTTGATGTTACAAACTGAACGAGACCCACTCTGGGCTCTAGAGTTTTGCAGGTGGCGTCATGTGGGCTCTGTTGCTATCGCAGTGGGGCTGTACTGTCAGTAATCTGGAGCCACGACAGCTTTGGTACAGCTTTCCATTCGGTAGTGGTTGTCATTCAAATTGAAAGGGAACGTTAGGTTATTATGGGTTCCCTGAAAAGAGGTTATTATCGAATGACAACTATTACCCTTTGAGGTCGTGTCCCCAGCTGACCTCTGTTTTTGAAAGAAAATGGCAATGTGCTACTGTGAGGACGTCCCTCTTCAACAGGAGGTGGGCGGGACTTTCCCCTCACAGCAGGGCCCTGATAGGGCAGCTTTTGTATATATGCTCAGTGATTGATGGTCAGAGAGGCTCTTCCCATTTGGTAATGGTTGTCATTCTCTTTTCAGGGAACCAGGGTTATGGTAAACTGGTAACATTTTCATAAAAAACTTGTTGTTATTAAAAATGTTGTTTATTGAAATCAATGTTCAACTTTCATATTTTGTTGTGTACTACTCATTTAATCAAACCAAGTAGTGTAGGTATTTGCTTGTATTGTTCAATCCGTTTTTCAAATCAAGTAAGCTTATTTCATTTGTGTATAAAAAACGAGAATAGCGTCACCGTCTTTTTTTCGCAGCCAGTGTCATCTTTACGGCACATAAATAGTAAAGTAATTAAATGTCCCTGGCAGTGGACTGTCTCCGTTTAGCGCACACAAGAAGTTGCAGAATGGATAAAACTGTGTTTACAATTGTAAGAAAATGTATTTGAGAGAAAAACATTTAATGACATTTTTAACTTTCATATCTGAAGAGGATGCGGGAGCCACATCAAGCCCAAATAATGCATCTTTATTTTGCAAAAAGTTATGATGGTTATATACCTCGAGAGAGTTGAAATTGATTTTCTGTGTCTAATTAATTTATTAATTTACGCACCGCTGTGATAATTGCAGTTTCTCCTTTTAGATTTCACTCAGAGTTGCGAGAAAGATGAGAAAAATTGCAAGATCTTTGAATATTTGCCCCATGGTTCCTACATATCTGACAGACAGCTCGACTATGTAGAATTTGTAAGAATGTAATTCTTGTCTGTGGTTTGGGTATACTGAACACATCTCCGTATATAGCAAAGGCAAGGATGAATTCTCCCAAAGTTACATTTTCAGGGGTCTCTTGATTTCACGGTGACTGACAAGTCTCTGCAATCCACCACTCTATGGTCCAGAATCTCCAATGTAGCCATGTGACAATGTGGCTGAGTGAATGCAGGTGCAGGGGTGATGCAGTGCGGTAATGAATAGACAGAGAGGTTTTATCCAGGTTGGAAAAGTGTTGTTTATTTAGTTTTATCTAGGTCTGGTGACTGATTATAAATGATAATGTGTTTGCAGACCCAAACAATAACAACAACCCAATATGTATTCGCCCCACAGTAGCACATACACGGTCACCAGTCCTGGGTGAGTGCAGTAATGCTCATGGTGGGTGATACAGGTTATTTGTGACAGTAGTGCAATGCTGTTCCAGTTTAAGTGCTGGACCTCGGCGTCAGCTCCGAAATTGTGTTAGCGATCTAGTGTGGTGTAACAAACAAGACAATTACACAAAGACAAACAAACAAAACACTCACAAACATTATTTCTCTCGGGGTCTCTCACAGTCCTTACAGTTTCAAAGCTCAAACCAAATGAAGGAACAGATTGCGATTGTCCATCCTCTTTTATGCTGTCATACATGACCCTTGGTAAACAAGTGCAACCGCCTCTCCAATCTATGGGTGCCACTTTGTTTGCTTTCCAAGTCAATATGTTATTCCAATGGAGCCTCGCCCCCTTCCAGACTGGCCGACTTCCTTTGAACCCTGGGAAAGAACTGTCAGACCAGCCTTTCCAAGAACTCTGTTCTCACTGCTTAGCGCCCTCACGGGTCGGGAAGGAGATTTACAACCAACAATCATTGTATTTCTGTCACAAGTGTAAGCAAATTAGCTATGTTTTATTATTATTATTATTATTATTATTATTATTATTATTATTATTATTATATTGCAGGAATTACACACTTGACAATAACCACCAAAACACTGCATTAAAAGGTAAATATATGCAGTATTATCTGTAATCCTTGAACACAATTGAAAGCTAGTTTTTATGTACTGTATGATGTTGAAATCAGATACTATTGAATACTAGTTTGTTATACTTATGTACAATAAGATTGAACGTAAGAACGCAAAAGCATTAGTCACACATGCTGTGGTACATTTGACAATCATCTAGTCGCAGCGTGAGCCTAGACTGAGTGGAGCCAAGCTCTGTAGTATTTTGACCAATCAGAGAGTTTTGAGATGGATGCCTAACCTTCTGTAGGTTGCCTGCTACAGGGACTAGGGGCAGAGCTAGGGCTATTTAACCCTGGGAAATGTGAATGAAAGCATGTACTGAGGTCATTGTCTGGAGTCAGATCCAGGGATCCTTTTGATTCCTGTATTGAAGATTGTTATTTTGTGTGTCTTTTACTATTTGAATAAAGCATTTTAGAAACCAAACAAGATAAAGAGCTTTCCACTAAACTCAAGGGTGTAAAGAAGAGTTCCAGAATCCAGTGTTCCCTGAGTCAGAGACAGGGTGGTGTGGTAAGGAGCGGCAGTAGCGGATCCAACGCGTGAGCAGAGTAAGCAGCCAGCGTTTCGTGAGTCTGAGAAGGCACATGTGGCGATGCGACTCAGCAGCAGCGGATCCAGAGTGGAAGCAAATTGAGCAGTCAGCAATTCTTGAGTCAGAGATAGGAAGGGTGGCGACGCAACTCATCGGCAGCAGGTGAAGCAGCAATTCCTGAGTCGGAGACGGAGCGACGCCCATGCAGTTCTCATTAGAAATACAACACAAAACACAATAAGCAGCAGATCCAGCGTATGTGCGGTGAGGGAGTAATTCCAGAGACAAAATGGCACCGGATCCTGAGTCAGAGACGGCATGGCACTATTCCTCATCAGCAACAACACGCAATAAAATAATATAAGTAAATACACCACATCTAACAACAATATCACACTACACAAGCCATTAATAGAGAAACCAGATTAATGTCCTTACCTTCAATTATGATGTGCAGGAATTGCGGGGATATTGGGCTGAACCATATGCTGTTGAGGCTCTACTGTAGGGTAGTATATGTAACCAGAAGTGATGGTAGCTACTGCAGTCACTGCGTTTATGGTAGGCATGGAGGAAAATACTGAAACTGCCAACCTTGCTTCTCTCGCTTGATGTTGGACACCTGTTTATCCAAATTGCTAAGTTTGGTATTGACTGAGGATAAGGTATCTGAGACTGGTTGCATGAATGCTTTTATTTAATTGAAAATCTGAGAATGTTCCTGCTGGGTATCGCTGACTGGAGAGGCTGCCTGCTGGTCTGATGTGCAGGCTGCTGGAGTAGCTTCCTCTGAGATAGTCTGCCTGCTGTCTAATCTGGGCCGCTGAACAGCCGAGTGAGTCTGGGGAGTTTTCTTCGGTGGAAAAATTGGTTCTGTCGAGATGGAATTACAATAAAGAATGAAAAGAGATTCCCGATGTAGTTTTTGAGGAGGGTTTTTATGAGCTTACTGAGGGTCCATTCGTTAAAGTACAGTTACTCAGAGAGGTATCCTGAGTTCGGAGCCGCTTGGATCGGTGAGGATTAACTCCTTGGATGGCAGGTAGTGGTATGGTATCCTGCTCGGGAAGCACATGTTGCAGAGATACCTGATAGAAGATAGAGTGGTGGGCTGATCAACCCCTGAGTTGAAGCTGCTGGAGAGTGCTCTGATACAGATGTTTATCCTCAGAATCCGAGGCAGAGAGGTGGTGTGAGTATTCCATGTTTAATTCTTGCTCTTACACAAGAAGGTTTTTATATGGATCTTGCAGTAGCTCTTCCCTACCTCTCTGTGTCACTGCCATGATGGGCAGGCAGATCCCACGGGGTTGCTGCCCTCTTCCTGCAGCATCATGCATATGTCAGATGGCCAGTCCAGATCTCCCTGGTTACAGTTAGTAAAGTCAGCCATATTGTCTTTTTCAATTGATAACATGACTAAAGCATTTAATCGTTCAGTTTCCATACATTAAAAAAAAAAAATGTGTATACAGTGCCTTGCAAAAGTATTCAGACCCCTGACCAATTCTCTCATATTACCGAATTACAAATGGTAAATTGAAATTTCGTTTTGTTTGATATTTTATTTTTAAACACTGAAACTCAGTATCAATTATTGTAAGGTGACATTGGTTTTATGTTGGGAAATATTTTTAAGAAAAATAAAAAACTGAAATATCTTGCTTGCATAAGTATTCAACCCCTGTGCTGTGGAAGCTCCCAGTTTGCACCTATGAAAGAAATTGCCCTAACAAGGACACAATTACCTTACCATTGGCCTCCACCTGTGAACCATTAAAGTTGCTGTCACATTTTCTGGATTAAAACCCTACTGTTGAAGAATCATTGGTAAGGTTGTGAATCTGAAAGAAAATGAAGACCAAAGAACATTCTACAGAATTTAGAGATAAAGTAATACAAATGCATAGATTAGGAAAAGGGTACAAAATAATATCCAAGTGTTTGGATATCCCAGTGAGCACAGTTGGATCAATAATCAGGAAGTGGAAGTTGCATCACACCACCCAAGCACTGCCAAGAAAAGGCTGTCCCTCAAAACTCAGCTCTCAAACAAGAAGGAGACTTGTGAGAGAAGCCACAGAGAGGCCAACAATCACTTTGAAGGAGCTACAGAGTTCAATGGCTGAGAGTGGAGTAATGGTGCACCAGTCAACCATATCAAAAGCTCTGCATAACACTGGCCTGTATGGGAGGGTGGCAAGAAAGAAGCCATTACTCAAAAAGTACCATCTGAAAGCACATCTGGAGTTTGCCAGAAAGCATGAGAGTGACCCAGCTGCGATGGGGGAAAAGGTTTTGTTGTCAGATGAGACCAGGATAGAGCTTTTTGGCCAAACCTATCACTGCCCATGCCTCAAGACACACCATCCCTACAGTGAAGTATGGTGGTGGCAGAATCATGCTGTGGGGATGTTTCTCATCAGCAGGGACTGGGCATCGTGCTACAATTGAAGGAAGAATGGATGGAGCAAAATACAGGAAAATACTGCAAGAGAATCTGCTTCAGTCCGCTAAAAAACTGAAGCTTGGGAGGAAATTCACCTTTCAGCAGGACAATGATCCCAAGCACAAGGCCAGAGCAACATTGGAGTGGCTCAAGAACAAAAAGATGAATGTCCTACAGTGGCCCAGTCAAAGTCCTGATCTCAATCCCATTGAGAATCTGTGGCAGTATTTGAAAATTGCGGTCCACAAGCGTCGTCCAACCAACGTGAACAACCTGGAGCAAATCTTCCAAGAAGAATGGACCAAAATCACTTTGACACTGTGTGCAAAGCTGGTACATACTTACCCCAAAAGACTTAAAGCTGTTATTGCAGCTAAAGGTGGCTCTACCAAATATTAATGTTTGGGGGTTGAATAATTAAGCAAGCAAGATATTTCAGTTTTTTTATTTTTCTTAAAAATATTTCCCAACATAAAACCAATGTCACCTTACAATAATTGATTTTGAGTTTAAGTGTTTTAAAATAAAATATCGAACAGAACGAAATTTCAATGTACCATTTGTAATTCAGTAATATGAGAGAATTGGTCAGGGGTCTGAATACTTTTGCAAGGCACTATATATATATATATATATATATATATATATATATATATATAAGGACACTGAATGAACTTGTTTATTAAAATGTGTGATTTACTTATATTTAAGTTTACTCAGAATCTAAATATAAATCCAACAGTTCTTAGGATTTAGGAACAGGAAAAAGTTTCCTTGGTCCTTGGAAGTCATTTGGAATTTACAAAGTGGGAATTCCGGTTTCCCCTTTTATAATTAACATGAATTGTTACTACCATATATATATATATATATATATATATATATATATATATATATATATATATATATATATAATTTTTTTCAAAGTCTTTTAAATACATTTTCCCATAAATAGCCAATGGACAAGTAAAAGGCTGATCTTTTTCGACAAACTAGTAAAAATTAAATAACTGTATGATACTTGCACACGGCATTGTACATCACCTCCTATAAAACCACTCCTTGTGTAAAAATTGCTATATTATTGTATGTGCCCGCTGATATATATTGTTATAAATTTCACTCATATAATGATTGTAACAAAGTCAGCCCCTGTGTATTATCTGTTAAAGTGATAAATATAAAGGGTCACCTGTAAACGGGTCTGAACACGAGTGTTTAAAAATGTATAAATGTATTTAGGCATGAGGATTGCATAAATTCAATATTAAAATAATACAAAGATAAGATACAAATTATAGACATGTGACATTAGACATGTGAATTTTACTTTAATATTTAAACAGCTTAAACGTTCTCTGTCTTTCTGCAAAGTAACGTACTATGCAAGACTGAGAAGAGCCGAAGTCGTGCTGCTCATATTTATAGCCTGTGTTGTCTTGGCTCATGCATGCTGATCTCCGATCACCGTGTCGCTAACTGGCTGTGCTCCAGTCTAGACATTTTTAAAGTGCCGTGTAATGTGGAAGGGTGGTGGGTAATTCACTGACACACCGGAGACAACAGGTGTCTTCATCATATTTGAAACACCACACAGGTGCCCAGTTTTTATTTCACCCGGGTCAAATGTCTTTCTGCACGAAAGTAACGTACTTATGCAAGTCGAGAATTGTATTTACTGCTATAATTTATCCAGTCTGATGTTTTAAGCTTGTGAAATGCCTGTACTGTAATCTGTACACTTAAATGAAACAGGTAAATTTGTGTCGAATTTGCAAGAGTACACCCACAGGTTCATTGCAGAAGTACGGTTCTTGATCTCGTCTCGGCTCAGCACGACGAGTTATAACTTCGGACAAACACCACAGAGGTTGACACGACTTGTCCAGTGGGCTGGCTCCAGGTTGGAGACACGAGGTTCTGTAAGATAGACATTTTTAAGCTGTGGAAGGTTGACCATGGTTTGCCTATCAACGATGGTAAAAGCAAAACCACGGAGATACCACAGGCGGAATAGGCCAAGTGCAGACGCACTTACAGGTGCTAAAAACAATAATCAAAAACCAAAGGCGAAAGAATAAAGGAAAAGAAAACACAGTAATCAAAACTACAAATAAAATGTGCTGCGCTCGGCAGCATTATCCCAGCCGTCGCTACCTGCACGGCCTGGGTCTCCATTCTACTGTGACTGTTCCTCACCCTATTACAAAAATACTCAAGGGTCTGCCCATGGCTTCCCTGCTACCACAGGTGGTTCTCTTCTTTTTCCGTTTTGTTCCCGGCCGTTCTCAGTTCTCAACCCAAGCTTCTGTAACTCTAGAGACTGGGGGTTCAACGAGCAAGCGAACACTGTTAACCTACTGCCCCTGAGTAGTTGCTAAGCTTAAAACTGTGAAACTTGTTGTTAACTGTCACTGCGGTCGGATTGGTAATACATGCTGGTGCTACATTAATCTTGCTGAAAGGACCTGAAAAAAGTGAAAATCCCAAACTAAGCGATTCCAATACATTTTGTAATTTATTTACCTTTTGCACTACACAACAAACAGTTGAAAACTTTTTAAGGCTTGAAGAACTCTGAATGTCTGAAGGAGTTTCGGGTTGTCAATTGGTTTGTAATCCCACTGAGAAAGAAATTAATGTAATGTATGTCTTTGCTATACATGAATTACCAACAGGGACATATTCAATAATCAGGAGCCTGCAGTACTGGCACTGAAACCAGTGAGCTCTCTAGTTTGTATTGCAGCATTGATTTACATTTATAAATATATTCCTGGTCCTAATGATTTAAAAAGTCGCAGAGCCAAGTACAGTTAAAATATGGTTTAGTTAAATCGAGCAACTCTAACAGTGCTGTCTTCCCAGTGTGTCAGTAAGGTTTTTTTTTGTTTTTTTGTTTACAATGCCAGTAGTGCTTATATAAAGTCATTTATAGAGATCTCCTTTCAATACTTACTATTACATGTTTTCTCTGGTTTTTACATTCAAATGGTTTTCATAATTTGCCCTCTGGTTTGTTTGTGGCTTGTCTCCTTTGGTTTTATGTTCCAGCATATATTGATGAATGTGGCATTATAACATCAAGGGCTTTATTCTTAAAATAGTTTGTCAAAGGAGATAAAAATAACAAAGTAATTAAATCATGTGTTGCAGAAAGATGTTACTTCTAAGTAAGAATGAGGGATGTTTGCTGGGGGGGTATCTGCTATACAGTTCTGACAGGTTTGGTGTTTGGGGCTAGGGGTTAAAGATATCTGAAGTTTCCTTGTTTTCTTCACTTCAGCTCCCTATGGCTAAGTGTTTGGCAGAGGAACCAGGGATGGTGATTCAGCTATTTATTTTATCTGAAGAATGCATTCATTTGTTGCTGTAGTAGAAAATCTATTGCTATTCAAAATCCAGTGCTATTCTTAACATTGTGATACAGCTGTAGTGTCATTTTCATTAGGGGATTGCATCTTTATAAAAATACATTATTCTGTCATATAATATTACCAAATCATGTAGTATCCATAAACTGGAGTATTTTTGGGGAAACTTTAGCATTATTTAAAACCTATAATATTTTTTTTTTCTGCATGAGCATCTCTGCTTTTTTGGGATTCCACTTCAATTAACCTTTAGCTGGGAAAAACATTTAGGAAGATAGCCATTCATGCAATAAGCAACACGTTTGAGAATTTTTTTTTTTTTTTAAACTCTGTAGTGTTCAAATACATCCAAATCCTCAATCCTAGACTGTTTAACAGCACTAACCTTTGCCTTGTGCCAACAACATCATATTTGAACACTTTCGTATCCACCACCATAATGATACACTTCTTGAATTACTTAAATCAAAGCACACAATGAGTCGTGGTACCTTGTTGTCTAATGTGATTTTATTAGCAGTTTTTACATGTTTTGCCCTAAAATGCTATTAGTATAAAAACACCAGAAGGCTCTTTTTAAAGGTGGTTGCAGTAAACAGAGACAATTTATACCTCTCATTGCCAGGATTACATTATCACATGTCTCTTACTGTAGTTTTTCTGTTTATCTTTTTGTTTTCTTGCACTTTATTTGAGGTGAAGGCCATGTATCCTGCCACAACACTGTAAGTGGATATTTAACATTTATATACTGGTTTATATAGGTATTGAACAAAAGGGATTGTATAATGTTTCAATTGGTATTTAGCTGGATTCACTTGTACAAATTGTGCATTTTACTGTTATGTGTTATGTTTCATTCAACTCATGGGCTTTATAATATTGAAATACTGTAGATAGTAAAGCTTTAGAATTAAACAAAATAAATGTATAATTACAAATTGTGTAGAGTTTTTCTCTCCGTACCCACTTAAAAGGGATGATGCAATATGTTTCTTCCTCTTTTCTGTTCAGGAAACACACAATGTCTATAACTTATTTGAAATGCTTGAATTACTTGGAGACTTTAAAAACATCCATACTTGCTGCTGATGAATTACAAGGTTAAATCATTAGCAGGCAAGTTCTCCAGCAAGTACTTAGGAGACATCCTCCCTGTTAAGGAATTCTGTCAAAAGTATTCCTTTTGTTTTGAAATACCATGTATTCAGTGTGTAAAAAAGTGACAAAAGAAAATGCCTACAGAAAAATGCTTTTTTGAGATGTTACAAAAAAAAAAAAAAAGCTTTGTAAAGGTTTTTTTATGCTTCACCTACACACCCCTAAGATATTTCTGTGTTTGTTTGAAAACAATTTTCAGCATTGTTGTTTATCCTTGTATCCTGTGGGTGGATTGCCTCGCCCTGTGTAATGTGCCTGCCTGCGGGAACCTAGATCGCTGCAGTACACATATGGTGTGTGACAGTGGGATGTGGAGACCAGTCAAGAAGGAACCTGGAGAGGAGTCAGAGTTGCCAAACAGGCAGAGAGCAGTAAGACCCCGGGAGCATATCCGATGGGGGACCGGCTGCGGCAATCCCGGAACTGCCTTGCGGCAGATGGAGCGTTGTAAAGACCCACTGGTTCAATGGGAAAGTGGACTGGGACTCATTCCATGCTCAGTTCAATCTGGTGGCCCGCCTGGAAAGATAGACCGAGGAGGAGAAGGCTGTCCAACTCGCTGGATGTGTGGCGGAGGATGTGCTACCCTGCCTGCTCACTCTGGCTCCTGAGCAACAAGCGGTCTTCGTGGCACTGAGTGAGGTGCTCCAGAGCTGGTTTGGCAGCAGCCAACAGCCAGAGCTGCTGTGCAACGAGCTCCAGGGAAGAACTTAGAAGCCGGGTGAGACCCTCCATGAGCTAGCCATGACGATAGAGGTCTTGACACGCCTGACCTTTGCCCACATGCCTCCCGCAGTGCAGGAAGAGCTGGTCAGGGTCCCGTTCATAGAGGCCATTGGGACCGGAGAACTGTGAGTACAGGTGGAACTGCCGTATGAGAGGGAGGTGGACTGGGCCATGGAGCGGCGGGAACCCACGGGAGGGGGTCCACCATGAGTCTGGACAGCATAGATAGAGACAGAGAAGGCTGTGCCATGTGAGGGTCTGTATGACTGGCTCCCCAAGGTCGTCACTCTTCTCAGAGCGGTAGCGACCCAGAGCTCAGGAGTCAGTCTGCGACCACCCCTCTTGTACTGGAGATGTGGACAGACTGGCCATCGGTGCGCTGAGAGTCGAGAGTCACTGTGGCGTGAACGCCAGCAACTGTCGGCCAGCATCGGGAAAGCGCCCAGGGGTCCGCTTAACTAGGGGAAAGAAACCCCATCACAACGAAGCAGGGTCCCTCAGTGATGGTGGTCGGGAGGACCATCGTGGATGACCATTGCCATGTTATGGTCTCTGTAGAAGGAGTGACCTCTACTACCTTGGTGGATACCGGTTCAACTGTAACCATTGTGCGGGCAGACGTCTTGAAAAGGCATCAAGGGAGATCGTGGCTGATGGAAGAAACCACTTGGGTACGAACTGTGACAGGGGAGATGGTGCCAATGGAGGGAAAAGGAACAGTGACGATCCGCATTGGGGGGCAGTTGCTAAAGCACCCTGTGTGGATTGCACCAGTCCAGGACTCTTGCATTCTTGGACTGGATTTCCTCCGTCACATCGGGGCCCAGGTGGACTTACGGGTGGGTGTGTTGCGTCTTTCTGGAGTTCCAGCCCTTATGCTGGCTGCACCTAGAACATTGGGTCTGTTGGCCAACGAAGCACAGCCTCCGAAATGCCCCCTCTCCCCCGACTCGTCAACTGTGGCTAATCCCTGTTCCGGCTCTGGTGGTGTGCAGCAAGAGGAAGCGGCCGCCCCGACGATCGCCCCGGAAAAAAGGTACCCTGACTTCTCCCCCTCTCCCCCCTGCCGAATTCCTGTCACCGGTCCTCGCCACCACTGAGTCCAGCTGGCCACCGCCACCTGTTCCTAGGCTCCAAAGAGGGGAGGAGTAACTCCAGTGTGGCAATGCAATTGTGAGGGGTTTTGCCCGGAACAACGAAGCCACAGCTTCGCCACCAAAGCCGAGCAAGTAGGGCAGACACACCTGGTCCAGCACAATGTCAACATGGGAGACGCTGTGCCAATAAAACTGTGACCTCGTCGGATGCCGCTGGCTCAGCAACCAGAGGCGGAAAATATTCTGCGGGGAATGGTGGACGCTGGCTTGGTGGAGCCTTCTGAAAGCCCTTGGACGGCCCCAATAGTCATGGTGCGTAAAAAAAATGGCAAGTAGAGGGTTTGTGTTGTCTACCGGCGGCTGAACGGGGTGACTAGGAAGGACTCTTACCCCCTTCCCCGCATTGACAAGTCCATGGACCTTGTGGCTGGATTGTCCTGGTTCAAGTCCCTAGACCTGCGAAGTGGCTACTGGCAGGTCACCCTTACCCCTGAAGCCCAGCCAAAGACTGCCTTTTCCACCAGGCAGGGACTGTGGCGGTTCCGCATGATGCTGTTTGGGCTTTGCAAAGCCCTTTATACTTTTGAACGGCTGATGGAAAGAGCTCTGGTTGACATTCCCCGGCAGTGCTGCCTTGTCTACCTGGACGACTTGCTGTTGCATGGCCCCAGCTTTGAAGAAGCCATTGTCTGCTGGTGGCAGGTGTTGCAACACTTGGAGACAGCAGGGCTGAAGCTGAACCCAGACAAGTGTAGCTTCCTACGGAAGGAAGTTACTTTCTTGGGACGCCGGGTTGGGGGCAATAGCATCAGCACTGAGGCAGACAAGGTCAACATGATCCGGAATTGGCCCACCCCCACTAACCAGCAGCAGCTGCAGTCATTTCTGGGACTGGCATCCTACTACCAATGGTTTGTGGTGCATTTCGCAGACATTGCAGCTCCCCTAAATTGCCTGCTGAAGAAGGGTGAGTCTTTCTGCTGAAGCCCCAACTATCAGGCCACATTCAGATGACTGAAGGACGCCCTGACCAGTACTCCCATGCTCTCCCCGCCTGATCCAGAGCTGCCGTACCTGCTGGATATGGAAGTGTCAGAAAGTGTTTAATTTAGTTTAGCCTAGTGCTGCTGTGTGTAAGGACGTCTCCCCTATGTTTCACACTGCATCATCACAGTGCGACCAGCCCGACTTAGTTAGTTGTTAACCCGCACGTTCCTGCTGGCAGTGTGTTCTTTTGTTTGTTTTATTCCTCCGTCTTTGGAGAAAATAACCACAGATCACGGTAGTACATTTCTAACTATCCTTAAGACATTGTTTGTTAGTACAGATTTTACCGTTGCTATAACATAAAGGAGAAGTGAATCTCTTATTTTAGTTATACCGTATTATTATTTCTGACAGTCTGTATACTACCGCGTGGACCGTCCGTGTAATAAATAAAGAAAAGGAAACTGCATTCGGAATCTACCTTCCTCTCTTTATCCAGTCAACTGACCGTGGCTCCTATCCTGTTGTCACTGTTTAAAACCTAACTTAGAACCAGAACTCCCTAAGAAATGTTCCTGTCCCTTTCTTACAGCCAGCAACTTGGCGATCAGGGCAGTCCTCTCCCAGCAGGGGCCTGATGGAGAGCGCGTCTTGACGTACTACAGTCAGGGTTTGTCCACAGCAGAGAGGTGATACTGTGTCACCCGACGGGAGTTTCTGGTCATGGTGGCGGGGGTGCACCACTTCCACCATTACCTCTGCAGCCTTCCATTCACCATACTCGCAGACCATGCTTCACTGCAATGGTTACTGACACTCAAGGAGCCGGAGGGCCAGGTTGCTCGGTGCATTGAGCAACTGCAACCCTTTGACTTCACGGTGCAGCAATGTGCCGGGATCTGCCACACCAATGTGGATGCCCTGTCATGGTGGCCCTGTGCGCAGGAAGGCTGCCAGCACTGTCGGGAACAGGAGTTGCTCTCCGAGCAGCAGGGGGAGGAGTCCCGCTGGCTCCCAGCTCATCTAGCAGTGGCTTGGGACCTACCTGCAGGCAGCTGACCATCACCGATGCAACAGAATGGCATCTCCAGGAACAGGATCCCGACATCATCCCTGTGTTGCAGTAGGTCAAACAACGGTGGCACCCCCCCCTTGAGAGGCCATCACCTTGCATTCCATGGCCACCAAGGGGCTCTGGTCACAGTGGCCCCGCATTGCAGTCAGCAGTCTCACTGGCAGGTGATTGTTCCCTGGGGCCTTCAGACCACCATGCTGCAGGTGCACCATGGCACCCCTGGTACAGGCCACTTCGGAGTCAACAAAACATTGCAGTGACTCCAACAGGGCTTTTACTGGGGGTGATGCCGCCGCGATGTGGAGGACTACTGCCACTGTTGTGACAGCTGCACTGCTAAGAAGGGAGCAGCAGATTAGTCCCATTCTCCTCTCCAGCAGTTTCCTGTTGGCAGCCCTATGGAGCGGGTTGGGGTTGACCTCCTGGGCCCGTTTCTCCACGGTGGCCAGAGGGTGGTGCTCCATCGCAACTGGCTTGCTCTCTATCGTGTACCAGCCAGCGATGTGCAGGGGACTGTGGATGCACCTGCTGGCCAACCCAGCGGCCTGCTTGCCGAAGCCACCCCAGCAGCGGACTCTCCCAGTCCGACAGCTGCCTTATAAGGAGCTGTTACACCAAGGCCACAGAGGGTGAGAACAAGATCTCGCCGTTCCCTAGATTGAGGAGCCTCTTGGGACGATGAGGACTGTGTAACGGCAGATGACGCCCACTTCTACTAGCAGGGACTTTCCAGGATCCCTGGGCTGGGGAGTGTCCCCACAGCTGCCAGGCAGGGACTTTCCAGGATCTATGGGATGGTAAGTTTCCCCACAGGGACTTAACAGGATCTCTGGGCTGGGGGGTTTCCCATCGCCATCTGCCTCTACTTTCCCTCACCAACTGTCAGGCAGGGTATTTCAAGCCATGTGCGTATTTGCTGGGATGGGCACTGCCTCCCTCCAGCTCCCCTATAAAAGTGGCTGTGAGCAGGACCTTGAGGTTAGCCTAGAGAAGAAGG
The DNA here is from genome assembly GCF_017654505.1 of Polyodon spathula. NCBI lineage: Eukaryota > Metazoa > Chordata > Actinopteri > Acipenseriformes > Polyodontidae > Polyodon > Polyodon spathula. Next base: position 52,396,702 of record NC_054537.1, read on the forward strand.
AACTGTTACAAGAATCTGGATTGTTTAAACTGGCTATTTTGTTTGTTTTATTTGTGTGAGAATAAACCAAGTGTTTACTTTAAGCAACTCTGTTTTGTGTCCTTCTTGACATCGCTACATTGGTGTCAGAAGTGGATGCAGGTACCCCAGCACGCACTCGTCAGACTGTAGCCTGGTGAGCAAGTTCGGGGCAGACTTGAGGCTGGCAGCGGAGAGTGTAGCGTGCATTGGGGAAGGCAGCAGATGGGCTGGTAGGTGATTTAATCACATACAAAGACATAAGCCCGATATATGCGCCTTGCAAAGGAGCTGGCTCTTTTGTACAACGGTATCGGGGCTATGCTTCAGTGCAAGAGGTCCCGTGTTCGCGCCCACCCTATCCTGTGTGTGGATTGCCTCACCCTGTGTGATGCGCCTGCCTGCGGGAACCAAGATCGCTACAAAATGGGTATTTTGTCATGGTTTTTTAGGGTCTTGAACGCAGTCTGATGGAAAACAAGAACTCTGGACAACAGTATTGTGTTGTAAACAGGGCGGGGCCTGTATGTTTATTTTCTCATGATGGTGTTCTCTTTATCCAGAGTCACACAAATCAAATATCAACAATGTAAACAAAATAAACCAAAAAAAAACAAGCTCTTTATTAAGGAGCACTAACTAAACCTTCTGGTTATCTCCTAACTACTCCTTTCTACAAGTCAGACTGACAAAACAAAACACAACTTAAACTAGGCAATCCCAATCATCAAACCTGGTGGAATATTGCTTGCCATAGGTAAAACATCAACCATCAATCTATTTCCAGCACATATCGGTCTCTCTGTATGTCGTATCTTTTACACAGCTCACGTTTGAAAAATGTTCTGTTATGGCTGCCTAATTGGAGACAGATGAAAACCCTTGTCTCAAAATGGTCGCCCCTATGGAACTCTGGAAATTTTAGTCTTTTCTGACATTGTCAGTCAAAGACTACAATTTACTTGTGTGACCCAAGTTCAGTGGAGAGGATACAGGCTCACTGTCACTCTTGGACCAATATCCACACCTTCCACTACTTTCCCACATATTTTATAGTTCACGTTGTCACAAGTTTTATAATCATAAAAGACACCAATATATTTAGATACAAATAGAAATTTCAATATTTACTAACCCACAGCATCCTTTTAAATCCTTTATAACATGTGCTTATCCAGACTGTACTGTGTCATCATGAAATAACACATTTTGTTTTTATACAAATGAAAGTAAACAGCAGAAGTATTCCACCATTTAAAAAATGATGTTGCTTCCTTATAACCCTTTCATTTGGGGACAGTTTATCAGGTGCCTAATCCAAAAATTTGCTTACCCTGCCCTCATTAATTACAGTGCTCACAGTCACAGCTCAACTGTCTTCCAATTTGGCGGCTTATTAGTGCTGGGACAAATATCCAATATTTTGAATTCATATTTTTAACCATGTATTGAGATATAAAAATCTGATGTTCATATTAGCTAGAAATGACAAAAATACCTTGCACTTATTTACCACCTCACCAGAAGAGACCTGTGTAATATGTGTGATGTAATATATCTATATAAAAAACATTACAAACAAACAAACAAACAAAAAAACACAAGATCAATGCAGCAGCTCAAGTCTCTATTTAAAAGTTTTAGAAAGCACAATGTAAACAAACCAGATTATGTGTGTGTATGCATAGTGATCTCTATGGAAAGCCATCTGGGTCAAAAAAAAATTGCGCTGCTTTAGAGCGAGTCAGAATCTCATGGTACAGTCTCATGGCTCTGACTCCGGGTAGACGCATGTATTAGTAGTGGTAGATTATGCAATGCGATACCCAGAGGCAGTTCCATTGAGGTCCACTAGTACCATTGTGATAGCCACAGAGTTTGTGTAGATTATTGCTAGAGTAGGGATCCCCTAAGAGATTTTGACTGATCATGGAACCAACTTTATGTCTAACACGTTACAGCAGGTGTACAAAATATTGTAAATATTGAAATATAAAAATTAAGTCCCATCAGGATGTCTGTGTATCATCCACAGACAGACGGTTTGGTGGGACACTTTAATCAGATGTCGATGCTGAGAAAGTTTGTAATGCAGGAGCAAAAACATTGGGCATTGCTTCTTCCCTACCTCCTTTTCGCAGTGAGAGAGCTGCCACAGAGTTCGACAGGCTTCTCCCCCTTCAAGCTCTTGTACAGCCAACAGCTTCGCGGCCTCCTCGATCTGTTGAGAGAGGGGTGGGAGGAGCACAAAGGCTCATCCAAAAATGAGCAAAGCATGTGCTCCTACTCAGAGATCACCTAGATTTGGCCGGTCGTTTGGCCCAGGACAACCTCAGATCGGCTCAGCACCGACAGCAGCAGCATTACAACAAAAATGTACGAATTTTAACTTATCGACCAGGAGACAAGGTAATGCTGTTACTTCCCTCATCAGAATTGAAATTGTGTGCTAAATGGCAGGGGCCATATGAAGTAATTCGGGCTATAGGGAAGGTGAGTTATGAAATTAGACAGCCCAATCGCCGTAATGAACGTGAAATTTATCATGTAAATTTATTAAAGCTCTGGGAAGCAAGGGAGGTCTTGTTTATAGCCCCAGGCAACATAGAAGATGATTTAGACCCATGTCCAGAGACTCCTAACACAAAAATCATTCAGGTAGGGGAAAAATTGGTTCAAGATCAGCAAAGAGAGCTGTGTAAGCTTATTGAGGAGTTCAGCAATGTTTTTTCTGATGTGCCCGGCAGAACAAACTTAGCTGATTATGACATTATCTCTCCCTCAGGTGTCACAGTATGAGAGAGACCTTACCGATCCCAGAAAGTCGATGAAGTGGCTTTCACAAAGAGGTATGGGACATGCTCGAATTTGGGGTGATTGAGCCTTCCAGGAGTGAGTGGTGCAGTTCAATCGTCATAGTGGCCAAGAAAGACAGCACCAACCGCTTTTATGTGGAATTCCAGAAGGTAAACGCTATTGCCAAATTTGATGCCTACCCTATGCCTCGGGTCGATGAACTTCTAGATAGACTGCCGAAGTTTATCTTGACTCTGGACCTGACAAAGGGATACTGGCAGATCCCCTTAACCCGCAGTTCTAGAGAGAAAACCACATTTTCAACACCAGAAGGGCTGTTTCACTTCAAAACCATGCCGTTTGGGGTACATGATGCGCCCACTGCCTTTCAGAGACTGATGGACCAGGTTTTACGCCTACATCATGAATATGCAGCAGCATATATTGATGATGTGGTGATTTACAGCTCCACCTGGCGAGAGCATTAGGGTAGATTTACAACTGTCCTTCAGTCTCTAAGGGTAGTCCGGCTGACAACTAACTTGCGAAAATGTGCTTTTGCCAAATCAGAAACTCAATATTTGTGATTTTTAATGGGGAATGGATAGATGAAACCTGTTGTCACCAAAATCCAGGCTTTGGTGGAAGCGCCGATCCCCAAAACCCAGACTCAGATGAGGTCGCTACTGGGATTAGCCAGTTATTACGGCAACTTTATTCCTGAGTATGCCACAGTGGTTAACCCTTAATTTGACCTCACCAAACAAAGTGCACCAAATTTAATTAAATGGTCACTAGAGTGTCAGGGGGTGTTTGATACTGTTAAGTGAAGACTCTGCCAGGCCCCCACTCTTATCACACCAGATTACACCAAAAGATTCATCCTCCACAGCGATGCGTCGGATGTGGGTTTGGGTGCGGTTTTGTCCCAAAAGGTTAGGCACAAAGATTGCACAGCACTTCACGTGCTGGTAAAATGTAATATGTGAGCACAGGAAATTGCACTTCATTAATTCACATGCAGTTGTACCAAGACTCCAATTAAATGATTGATTAGCAATCGAGTCTCAGTACAGCTGCATAAAAGCAGCATGTTTTCACTCACTTGAGGTTGTGTGTTCGGTGAGTGGAGAACGGGTGTGAAGGAGAGTAAACAAAGTAAAGTAAAATAACTTAAATGGAACTGTTTTGACTCACCGTATTTGTTTGTCTGTAGTCCACTGTTTGTTGAAGTGTTAGTCCATTTTGTTTGTTTATTTTGGCGTCAAGTGCCATGTCCTGTTTTGTTGTACAACTGTTTTATTTTCTAATAATAATAAACCACAAAGCAGCGCATTCATTCATCATTTCATCTCGCAGTACTGTGTGTTTCTTCTGGTCTGACATCACCATACACGCCATCCTATTACAGAGAAATAAACTGGTGGACCACAACACCTGCTACCAATAACTCAGGAAGCATCTTCTGGTACCCCTGGTATATTCATTGTTTGTGCTGAAGATAGGTACCTATTCAATTGGTCAGCTCAGGGGAGGGTTACATTAGTAAAAAGATTCACACTCAGGAGTGTTTGGCCATTAAATGGGCTACTCACTCCTTACGATACTACCTGTTGGGACATTCATTTGATCTTGTCACAGACCACGCCTCTCTCAAGTGGTTCAGCACAATGAAGGATAGCAATGCCCGGATAACTCTGTGGTATCTGGCATTGCAACCCTTCATGTACCACATGGTACACCTTGCTGGGAAAGACCGTCAAAATGCAGATTATTTTTCAAGGGAGGGGGGAGTAATGGGAAAGATAGATGCAGTCAAATGTTCCTTCAGTTTCACTCAGAGCAGTGGGATATGTGACAGAAATACAATGAATCTTGGTTGTAAATCTCCCTCCTGACCTGTGAGGGTGCTAAGTGCTAAAGCTGGTCTGACAGTTCTTTCCCAGGGTTGGGAAGTCAGCCAATCTGGAAGAAGGTGAGACTCTGTTGCAAGAACATATTGATCCGGAAGGGAAACGACGTAGCATCTGCAAATTAGAGAGGCAGTTGCACTCATTTATAAAGTGGTCATGTGTGACAGTATAAAAGGGGACGGAGATTCATAATCTGTTCCTTCACTGTGGTTTGTGTTATTGAACCGAGAAGGACCATGAGAGACCCCGTAAACCCTGTTTCAGTATTGTCAGTGATTTGTTTGTTTGTCTTTGTTTATTTCGTCTTGTTTGTAAAAGCACTAGATGGCTAACACGATTACGGAGCTGTCGCCGAGGGTCAGAACTAGCTGGAACAGCATTGCAATACTGTCACAAAATAAACTGTGTCACCCACCATGAGCACTACTGCACACACCCAGGACTGGTGACCGTGTCGGTATTATTGTGGGGCAGAGCCGTATTGTTTATTGTTTAGGGTCTAGAAGCCCATTATTGTCTACCTCGTGCAGTACACATTGTTGTGTATTGCTAGGGGATTATTGTTTGTCTGTTGCTTTCATGCAATGCATCACTCCTGCACCTGTATACAATCAACCACTTTGCCACAGTTTTTCATTCACAAGGCACTAAAACTAAGGGAGGAAGAGAAAGAATAAAGGAGTAGGCTTTTTGGCTATTCTCTTTGAAGTTTAAATTGTGGGAAAGGAATGTTTAGCTAAAGGTCACTTCCCTAAGAACACAGAATACAGTGCTGTCAAGTATTCTCATAAGTTGACAAGTTGTCATAACATTTTGGGTACAATAAAGCTTTTCTGCCATCTGGCTGCTTCACTTAATATTGAAACCAAATTGCCTTCATACTAGCTGTTTATATAACCTAGCCAATTTTAAACTATCAGGTTTCTCTAAAGTATATGTTCATCCAACACTCTACAGTTGAGGTAAAAAAAACACCTTTAACAGAAACAAGTTCAGTGCATTTTCTAGTTCATTACAGTCCCTTGTTTTTTTATGGATGTCTTCCACCATCTTTATCAAATCTCTTAAATATGCTGCCGCCCGGGATCATGTTGTTATTTTAAGTTACCAATTGTCCTGAAGGATTTTGGAATACACTATGCACATATTACAGTAGAGCGAATGACCAGGCCCTTTTTGTACCGAGGAAACTTCACAAGCTGACATGACACAGGTCATGTAAGGACAGCTGCAGGCTAGTTTACTTGGCAGAAAGAACACATAGTTCTGTTTTGGGGACAATTCTGTCTCTGTGCATGTTTGAAAAAAAAAATTATATCTCGAGGTAATGTTGTTATACATCAGTATGTAAATATAGGAAAAGAAGAAAAACACAAATGTCATGTGGGGACTCGTGACAATGGTAAGTAATATTTAATAAATAGCTAATGTTTCTCTTTTCCCCCTTTTATAGTTTTTTTGGATCTCGAGGCGACCAACCAGACCACTGGACAGTGACAGTAGAGGGCCCACAACAGGTAAGATTCAAATGTTTTTATTTTCCAACACACAATACTGAAAAACACACCAGAAATCAATTTCGGTTAACAGCCACAAGAGGGCTAGGGTCTAATTGAAAAGGCAATATAAAACTAACTAATATTTAATACTTTAAAAACCCACTGTTATTCCTAAAATTATAAATACAAATCTCAAATTTACACTTAATTCCTAACATCGAGTTATAATTATCTTTATTCTATTTACATTTGTCCTAGCATTAATTCTTTAACATACAGATTGTTATAATTTTATCTACTAACTAAATACTTGCCCTGTCTAACTACACTGAACAAAAATATAAACGCAACATGTAAAGTGTTGGTCCCATGTTTCATGATCTCAAATAAAAGATCCCAGAAATTTTCCATTCGTACAAAAAGCTTATTTCTCTCAAATTTTGTGCACAAATTTGTTTACATCCCTGTTACTGAGCATTTCTCCATTGCCAAGATAATCCATCCACCTGACAGGTGTGGCATATCAAGAAGCTGATTAAACAGCATGATCATAACACAGGTGCACCTTATGCTAGGGACAATAAAATGCCACTCTAAAATGTGCAGTTTTGTCACACAACACAATGCCACAGATGTCTCAAGTTTTGAGGGAGTGTGCAGTTGGCATGCTGACTGAGAATTGAATGTTCATTTCTCTACCATAAGCCACCTCCATGTTATTTTAGAGAATTTGGCAGTACGTCCAACCGGACTCATAACCGCAGACCACGTGTAACCATGCCAGCCCAGGACCTCCACATCCGGCTTCTTCACCTGCGGGATCGTCTGAGACCAGCCACTCGGACAGCTGATGAAACTGTGGGTTTGCACAACCGAAGAATTTCTGCACAAACTGTCGTCCTCACCAGGGTCTAAATCGCCAACTAAATTATCTGTACCAGTACCAAAAGTCTGAAACTTTCTTACATCAAATGATAAAAAAAAAAAAAAAAACATAAATAAATATTAAGTAACTCGACAAAAAGCTAAATAACTTGACATCTACCAATCCAAAATATACCAGGGAACGCAAGCAGTTTGATATCCACACCATGTATTTTAACGATGTACTTATGTTTTAAAACAGCACATATCGCACACAAAAAAAAGTTATTTAAACTTGCAACATGACGTCCTTCAAGAGCACACAGCCTTAGCCCGCTGCGCCACTGTGCTGTTGTTGAAATACGTTCATTTTTTAAGCTTACATCCATGCCTGACCAGCTTTCCCTGAAAACCTGAAGGTTCTGCTCGATTCTAGAAATACTCTATTTCCTGTTCGAAAATATCCAGTTTCCTGTTTGGTAGATACCATAGAATGGAATTGTACACAAGAGAGGCATGTAACTTCCTTGTCTAAATCTCTGATCTCTGATAAACTGTTTCTTGTTTAATTAAAAATAAAGGAATAATTTATTAGGTAAAAATAAATAAATGATTTTAAAAAATGCATAGAGGAATAAATATATTTATAAAAAAAATATTTGAAAAAATTCTAGAAATTCTTGTTATATAGTACAAATCATGTTGTGTGTGTGTATATGCAATCTTTCGTGAAACGAAATGTAGAAAATTATGTTATATATAAATGCTGTGTGTGTGTAGGTGTATAACATGTGTGTGTGTGTATATATATATATATATATATATATATATATATATATATATATATATATATAGTGAAGGATTGGTTAAGTAAAGGAGAAAAATGTGAAAGGAGAACACAAACTAACTGGGGTGTAAGCAAGGAAATTAAATAATGTAATGGTTTTGAGATTAAAACTAAAGATGTGTTAATGAATACACTGGGTAAATGATAATGGTGTGTTAAATAAGGGAGAGTAAAAGTAATTAAATCTGGATTGGAATAAACATGTCTTGTTTGGATGAGAAAACTATTGGAAAAGGTATTTGGATTACGATTTGGTTTTGGTGACGAGCTAACAGGCTTAGGCTGCCTCGATATTAGTAAGGAACATCAATTGTTTAGCTAGGGCCCAAGATCGGGTTAGGTTTGGTTTTGTTTCTTTTCTTTTCATTGTAAATTATAAAAACACACTACAGCATTTCCTGGCATCTGTCACAGGGCAATCTGTCACATTGTGTACCAGAAGTGGGGCATTGTCTGACAACAAATTCAGGTTCATACCCTGGGTTTTCTACTGTGAGAACTGGATCATGGAGGCAGCAGTACAGGCACTGTTGAAGGCTAGTGCGATGCAGCACGAGGCAAATCGGACGATACAGCATCAATTGACTGTGATGCAAGAACAAGTTGCTAAACTGTTTGCAGAACGGGCTGTACCAACCACTCAGCTCCTACAAAAGATGACTGACCAGGATGATGTGGAGGCTTTCCTGCTAACCTTTGAGAGGATAGCAGAATGGGAGAAATGGCCTCAGATTCGATGGGCAGGGATCTTAGCAACACTCCTGATAGGGATGCCCAAAAAGCATATTCTGACTTGGATCCGGATGCTGCTGATATAATCAGTTGAAGAAGGAGATATTGGCCCAGGTGGGAGCTACTACAGTTGTACAAGCTCAGCATTTCATGAATGGCTGTTCCAAAAGGATAATGTGCCGCTGTCTCAAATGTTTGACCTGATACATCTAAACCTAAAATGGTTGCAACCAGAGTTCAAATCATCAGCACGGGTAGTGGAATTACTTGTCATGGACAGGTATGTGAGAGCTTTGCTTTTTTCTTTGAGGAAAACAGTTGAAAAGGCCAACCCAGGCAACGCCGATGAACTGATATCTCTTGTTGAGAGACATACAGTTGCCGACCTGTTGATTCGTTGTTCCCTGGAGGGACAACGGTGCTTCAACCAGCGCACCCCATTCCTGAAGAAGCAGGAACACCCAGACATGGGTAAGACTGTGTTTGGGGAATGGGGTGACAAAGAGCAGCCCCGCGCTGTGAAGGGACCTTGGGGTGAAAAATATATGGGGCTGGATAATCCTGACATTATATGTTTGCTAGACAATGTAGAAAATACAGAGAAGTATAAAATATGGAGTGTGATTGGGCTGGTACATATGGGAGCTGTGACTATACTTGTAATTATGTCACTACTGTAAATAACTTGTTCACCTCACGAGCGTTGGAGAGGGATTATTTGTTTATTATTAAAGTAGCCGGTAGGGGGACTGTAGCGCTTTTGGATTTGGGCTGTGAGCAAAATTTGATCACTGCGTTGCTAATTGAACATTTAAATTCACTGGAGTGTAATGAAGTTAGGATCAATTGCATTCATGGATACATTAAAATCTACCAGCTAAGTTAGTGGAGGTAGAGATTTGGCGGAGAACCAGTATGATGCTATAAGTTTGGAGTATTTCCTTGTCTTCCCTACCCGGTAGTTGTGGGGAGAGATTGTCCTAATTTCAACACTCTGATAAAGAACCAAAAGAAATTGTCCTCAATAGCCATTGGTGAAAACCATAATGAGGGAGTTTCTGTGGGGCATACATTGTTTGATTTTTTTGGATGAGTTATTTGCCGAACCGGGCAAAATAAAGAAGTCCAGGAAATGAAAAAAAGAAGGGATTGTAGAGAAAAGGGAAAAAAACAACCCTTTAAAGTTATGGTAAACTCCGGTAATGAGTCTGGGAGTGGTGGGGAAATTGTACCTGAGAGCAGGGGTCAGCCTAAACCACAAAGGTTACCTTCGGGAAAGTACACAAAGAAAAGTGAAACTTCAAAACAGGAAAGGCTTAGAAAAGCCGAAACATTGATTTCACAAAGAAATATGTCAGTGGAAATGTGGAATGAGTTGCCAATATCGCAATTGGATTTTAGGAAAGAGCAGGAAGCAGATCAAAATTTAGATGCTGCTTTTAGCCAAGTCTATGAAATTGATAAAGATTATGAAAATATCTAAGCCAGCCTACCTATTCCACATTTTATCACATGACTTATTGTATCGAGTAACCAAAACTGATCAAGGTGATTGATTAGAACAGCTAGTGGTTTCTGGAACATTTAAAGAACTGATTTTCCATTTGTCACATAGTCATGTGTTGATGGCCACTTAGGGGCTCATAAAACTAGGGAAAGGATTTGAAGTAGATTCTTCTGGCCTAGGGTTTACCAAGAAATTCTTAATTGTTGTAATCAAAGCAAAGAACGTCAGTTGGTTTCAGAAAGAAAGCCTGCACCCGCTCCTTTGATTCCTTTACCCATAATTTGAAGTTCAATTTTCTCGAATTGGCATGGATTTAGTGGGACCATTAGAAAAAATGAGTTCAGGAAACAAACATGTTTTGGTTACAGTAGATTACGCAACTAGGTATCCGGAAGCAATTTCACTAAGAGTCCCCAGCTCAAAGAAGCATTAATTTTATTACCCTCACATGTACACAAGTTTTTAGCTAAATGGCAAGTGCTATACCAGGTAGTGGAAAAAATCTCTGATGTCAATTATTGATTGTTTAGACCAGGCAAGAGAAAATCATACCAGCTGTTTCATGTCAATCTGCTGAAAACGTGGAAGGAGGGGGATCTGACAGGGAATAATGCACAAACAGAAGTGTTGAATGTGAAAATAGAAGATGTAAAGATTGGGGAACAGTTATCAGAGATTCAGTAAAAGGAAATAAAGCATTTAATAGAAGCAAATATAGATGTTTATTCAGAGATGCCAGGAAAAACTAATCTTGTGGAACACAAGATTATAACACCACCAGGGGTAGTGATCAGGAAAAGGCCATACAGAATTCCACAAGCTAAGCGAGAGGCTATGAAAGCAGAAATACAGAGCATGTTAAAAATGGGACTAATCGAGGAATCAGACAGTGACTGGTCCAGTGGTGATGGTTCTGAAACCAGATGGTACATTAAGGTTCTGCATTGACTTTAGAAAGGTTAATGAGATATCAAAGTTTGATGCATATCACATGCCCAGAATAGATGAAATGATTCAGAAACTAGGCAGGGCTAAATATATCACCATGCTAGATTTGACTAAAGGATATTGGCAGGTTCCTTCAGAAGAAAGTTCAAAAGAAAAATATTTCGCTACTCCGGAAGGTCTGCTTAAATTTACAATGCTTCCATTTGGTCTTCATGGCGCACCAGCCACTTTTCAACGGCTGATGAACGAAGTTCTTTGTCCACATCAGCAGTATGCTGCTGCATATCTAGATGATGTGGTAATTTTTAGTAAGGATTGGGAATCCCATTTACACCAGGTGAGCGCAGTATTACAGGCTTGCGAAACAATAAACTGACCGCAAATAAAAATAAGTGTGTGTTTGCCTTGCAGGAAACTAGGTATCTGGGGTTTATACTGGGGAATGGGGAAATAAAACCCCAAGATAGAAAGATACATGCAATTCAAGCTTGTAAGCAACTAGCAAATGAAAAACAGCTGAGGGCATTTCTGGGTTAGTAGGTTATTACAGACGGTTCATAAAAAATTTTGCTACCCGAGCCGTTCCCCTGACAGAATTGACAAAAGGAACAAAGTCAACCAAAATGGTCTGGGACTTGAAAGCGGAGAGGAGCCAGTTTTGATCAGCCCAGATTTTAGTAAACCCTTCATTTTGCAGCCTGATGCTACCGCTGTAGGTTTAGGGGCAGTGTTGTCACAAGAAAGGAATGGAGAGGAACACCCAGTCTTGTTTTTAAGTAGGAAGTTGTTGCCCAGGGAAGTCAAATATGCCACTGTAGAGAAGGAGTGTATGGCCATCAAGTGGGCAGTAGAGGCTCTGCGGTATTACTTATGGGGTAGAAAATTTACTTTTCATAAAGGACCATGCGCCCCTAAAATGGCTCTACCTGCTGCTGCTTTTCTTTGCAACTGTATTATTTTGAGCTCAAGTACAGAAAGGGCAAAAAGCACATTAATGCAGATTTTTTTTTCAAGGTACCCACAAACAGATTAATTTGTTTGCACAACAGGGTGGGCTTAAACTGAGAGGTTTGGTTGAAAAATTGTATTTGTTAATTTTGCAGGTCTACCTGGTTGGTATGCCCGATCCCACGGGATCATGCAAAAGGGGGGAGGGGGCGGGAATTGTGAAGGATTGTTTAAGTAAAGGACCCAGTAGTGGTTGCTGGAGTCAGGACCAACTACAGATTTAGTCAATAGACTAATTAGGGACTAATTAATTAGTTAGGTTTAAAATGGTGCAAGTGTGTTTTTGGGTGGGTGATGGTAGGAGTTTGGTTGGGAGAGTTGGAGAGCAAGAGATCTGATTGTTAATTTGAGACGGGAAAACTAACTATTGGAAAAGGTATTTGGATTGCGATTTGGTTTTGGTAAAGAGGTAACAGGCTTAGCCTGCCTTGATATTAGTTAGGAACATCAGTTGTTTAGCTAGGGCTTGAGATCGGGTTTTTATAGTACTTTCTATAGGCACTGTGTATATATACACAGTGCCTATAGAAAGTCTACACTCCCTTGAACTTTTTTTCACATTTTGTTGTTTCAGTGCCTAAGAGTTTCATGCATTTCAATGAGGATTTTTTTCCTCTTATCTACACACCATACTTCACACTGTTAAGAGAAAAAAGTTTTATTGAGAGAAATATATACAGTGGCTGCAAAAGTATTCAGACCCCTGACCAATTCTCTCATATTACTAAATTACAAATGGTACGTTGAAATGTTGTTCTGTTTGATATTTTATTTTTAAACACTGAAACTCAGTATCAATTATTGTAAGGTAACATTGGTTTTATGTTGGGAAATATTTTTAAGAAAAATAAAAAACTGAAATATCTTGCTTGCATAAGTATTCAACCCCTGTGCTGTGGAAGCTCCCAGTTTGCACTGATGAAAGAAATTGCCCTAACGAGGACACAATTACCTTACCATTGGCCTCCACCTGTGAACCATTAAAGTTACTGTCACATTTTCTGGATTAAAACCCCACTGTTGAAGGATCATTGGTAAGGCTGTGAATCTGAAGGAAAATGAAGACCAAAGAACATTCTACAGAAGTTAGAGATAAAGTAATACAAATGCATAGATTAGGGAAAGGGTACAAAATAATATCCAACTGTTTGGCTATCCCTTTGAGCACAGTTGGATCAATAATCAGCAAGTGGAAGCTGCATCACACCACCCAGGCACTGCCAAAAAAAGTCCATCCCTCAAAACTCAGCGCTCAAACAAGAAGGAGACTTGTGAGAGAAGCCACAGAGAGGCCAACAATCACTTTGAAGGAGCTACAGAGTTGAATGGCTGGGAGTGGAGTAATGGTGCACCAGTCAACCATATCAAGAGCTCTGCATAACACTGGCCTGTATGGGAGGGTGGCAAGAAAGAAGCCATTACTCAAAAAGTACCATCTGAAAGCACGTCTGGAGTTTGCAAGAATGCATGAGAGTGACCCAGCTGCGATGTGGGAAAAGGTTTTGTGGTCAGATGAGATCAAGATAGAGCTTTTTAGCCAAAACTCAAAGCGCTATGTGTGGCACAAACCTAACACTGCCCATGCCTCAAGACACACCATCCCTACAGTGAAGTACGGTGGTGGCAGCATCATGCTGTGGGGATGCTTCTCATCAGCAGGGACTGGGCATCTTGTTACAATTGAAGGAAGAAGAGAAAATACAGGAAAATACTGCAAGAGAATCTGCTTCAGTCCGCTAAAAAACTGAAGCTTGGGAGGAAATTCACCTTTCAGCTGGACAATGATCCCAAGCACACGGTCAAAGCAACATTGGAGTGGCTCAAGAACAAAAGGGGTGAATGTCCTACAGTGGCCAAGTCAAAGTCTTGATCTCAATCCCATTGACAATCTGTGGCACTATTTGAAAATTGCGGTCGACAAGTGTCATCCAACCAACCTGAACAACCTGGAGCAAATCTTCCAAGAAGAATGGGTCAAAATCACTCCGACACTGTGTGCAAAGCTGGTAAATACTTAGCCCAAAAGACTTAAAGCTGTTATTGTAGCGAAAGGTGGCTCTACCAAATATTAATGTGTGGGGGTTGAATACTTATGCAAGCAAGATATTTCAGTTTTTTATTTTTCTTAAAAATATTTCCAACATAAAACCAATGTCACCTTACAATAATTGATTCTGAGTTTCAGTATTTTAAAATAAAATATCAAACAGAACGAAATTTCAATGTACCATTTGTAATTCAGTAATATGAGAGAATTGGTCAGGGGTCTGAATACTTTTGCAAGCCACTGTAAATATATATATTCAAAATACAAAACTGAAAGATCATAACTGGATAAGTCTCCACCCCCCTGAGTTAATACTTGGTGGAAGCACCTTTGGCACCAATTACAGCCATGAATCTGTTGGGAAAGGTCTCTACCAACTTTTCACACCAAGATTTGACAATATTTGACCATTCTTCTTTACAAAACTGTTCAAGCTGTGTGTGAGGATGCAACATCGATAATGAATAATTGCAAAGCATATGACATGGTTTATTTAGATTTCCAGAAAGCTTTTGACAAAGTCCCGCACAAAAGATTAATTCTCAAACTGAACGTAGTTGGGATTCAAGGAAACACATGTACATGGATTAGGGAGTGGTTAACATGTAGAAAACAGAAAGTACTGATTAGAGGAAAAACCTCAGAATGGAGTGTGGTAACCAGCGGTGTACCACAGGGATCAGTATTAGGTCCTCTGCTATTCCTAATCTACATTAATGATTTAGATTCTGGTATAGTAAGCAAACTTGTTAAATTTGCAGACGACACAAAAGTAGGAGGAGTGGCAAACACTGTTGCAGCAGCAAAGGTCATTCAAAATGATCTAGACAAGATTCAGAACTGGGCAGACACATGGCAAATGACATTTAATAGAGAAAAGTGTAAGGTACCGCACGCAGGAAATAAAAATGTACATTATAAATATCATATGGGAGATACTGAAATTGGAGAAGGAATCTATGAAAAAGACCTAGGAGTTTTTGTTGACTCAGAAATGTCTTCATCTAGGCAATGTGGGGAAGCTATAAAAAAGGCTAACAAGATGCTCGGATACATTGTGAAAAGTGTTGAATTTAAATCAAGGGAAGTAATGTTAAAACTGTACAATGCACTTGTAAGACCTCATCTTGAATATTGTGTGCAGTTCTGGTCACCTCGCTATAAAAAAGATATTGCTGCTCTAGAAAGAGTGCAAAGAAGAGCGACCAGAATTATTCCGGGCTTAAAAGGCATGTCATATGCAGCCAGGCTAAAAGAATTGAATCTGTTCAGTCTTGAACAAAGAAGACTACGTGGCGACCTAATTCAAGCATTCAAAATTCTAAAAGGTATTGACAGTGTCGACCCAAGGGACTTTTTCAGCCTGAAAAAAGAAACAAGGGCCATGGGTCACAAATGGAGTTTAGAAAAAGGGGCATTCAGAACAGAAAATAGGAGACACTTTTTTACACAGAGAATTGTGAGGGTCTGGAATCAACTCCCCAGTAATGTTGTTGAAGCTGACACCCTGGGATCCTTCAAGAAGCTGCTTGATGAGATTTTGGGATCAATAAGCTACTAACAACCAAACGAGCAAAATGGGCCGAATGGCCTCCTCTCGTTTGTAAACTTTCTTATGTTGTTATGTTCTTAAGTTCCTTGGGGACAGCAATCTTCAAGTCATGCCACAAATTTTTGATTGGATTTAGGTTGGGGCTCTGACTGGGCCACTCAAGGACCTTTACCTTTTTGTTCCTCAGCCACTCCAATGTAGCTTTGGCTGTGCGCTTTGGGTTGTTGTCATGCTGAAAGGTGAACTTCCATCCCAGTTTCAGCTTTCTTGCAGAGGGCATTAGGTTTTCCTCAAGGACTTCTCTGTACTTTGCTCCATTCATTTTCCCTTCTATCCTGACAAGTGCCCCAGTCCCTGCCGATGAGAAACATCACCATGACATGATGCTGCCACCACCATGCTTCACAGTAGGGATGGTGTTCTTTGTGTGATGTGTTGTTTTTTGTGGTTTGCACCCAAGATAACTCTTTGCATTTAGGCCAAAAAGTTACATTTTAGTTTAGTCAGACCACAAAACTTTTCAGGCTACAGAATCTCCTGAGTGGTTTTTTGCATACCGTATTTCAAACGGGATTCAAGGTGGACTTTCTTGAGTAATGGCTTCCTTCTTGCCACCCTACCATACAGACCAGATTTGTGGAGTGCTTGGGATATTGTTGTTACATACATATTTTGACCAGTCTTGGCCATGAAAGCCTGCAGCTCTTGCAAACTTGCCATTGGCCTCTTGTTAGCCTCTCTGATCAGTCTCCTGATCTAGGCAGGGTCTTAGCAGTGCCATACACCTGCCACTTCTTAATAATCGTCTTGGCCATGCTCCAAGGGATATTTGATATTTTGATATTTTTTTATACCCATCCACTGATATGTGCCTTTCAACAACTTTGCCCCGGAGTTCTTTTGAAAAAGTCTTGGTGCTCATGATTGAGTCTTTGCTTTGAAATGCACAACCCAGCAGAGGAAACCTACATGAACTGCTGAATTTATCCTGAAATCATGTGAATCACTACAATTTAACACAGGTGGAGGCCTTTGAAGGCGATTGGTTACACCTGAGCTTATTTACTTGTATCAACTGATATTATCATTTACGTTATGTTTCTCCTCTCTCCCGTTCTCCACTCCCAAACACACAACTCAGAGTGAGTGAAAGCATGCTGCTTTTATGCAGCTGTACTGAGACTCGATTGCTAATCAGTCATTCAATTGGAGTCTCGGTACACTGCACGTGAATTAGTGAACTGCAATTTCCCATGCTCACATATTATTACATTTTATCTGCATGTGAAGTGCTGTGCAATCCTCGTGCCTAAATACAAATATACATTTTGCTCGTAACCCATATTACTTCCCTTTTTCTTATTATATATTACATTTCTTTACATAGTTCGCTATAAGCCAGGTTTCTAATTTAGCAAAATCAGACAGATCAACTGAGCCAATAGGCGTGCCGTATCACAGTTGTGTGACTCTATTATGGCAGAGCCTAGGAGGAGTATAGTAGCGTATTTAATCTTGTAAATTGTGATTTTATGATTAAACGATGAATAATTAAAACAAATGCGGGAAGTGAATTTTCCAACATGGTGTAGCAATGGTGAGTAAGCATTCACAAATAATGCTTAGAAAACAGTCACTCGATCAGAACTGTGAAACCTCCCTTATCTGCCTTGCAATGTCAACCCCACTTAATGGTGTTTTTGTTGTGTTCTCCCTCTGCACAGAATGCGAAGTTTAACATGCTACGTCTTTAAAAGTAAGTGTAAAGTCAAAAAATTTGTTACACGGTGTAATAGGTGCACAGGCGGCAATTCCATGAGTTCCTGCACAGTGCAAATAAATCACAATTATAGTGTGGATGCTTCACAAGAAGATCTTTTATTGCAGTGTTTCAAAATATAAAATCCATGTATACAAAGTCTCCCAGCTTTTTTGAAAAGATCTTCGTTTCCCTTGTTTTTTCTTTTGTATTTGTTTTGTATCTATAGTAGATACAGCGTCCATCAGTTCTGGCAGATTCTACTGTACTTTCTGCAGTGGTAATTTCTCCCACTGCTAATTCAAAAAAAAAAAATAGCCACCTAGCTAACAATCTCATCCTGAGGGCTACACTGTCTTGAAGACCGCATGCGTACGTGAGTACATTAATTATTGTAGATAGGAACCTCCCAGAGACAGGTGGACCCCATTCAACTAATTACGTGTCTTCTGAAAACAATTGGTTGCACCAGAGCTTATTTAGGTGTGTCATAGCAAAGGGGGTGAATAGTTTTATGTTTAATTTAGAACAATTTGTAGATGTTATTTTTCACTTTGGTATTATGGACTTTATGTGTTGATCAGTGGCAAAAACTCCTAATTAAATCCATTTTGATTCCATGTTGTAACACAATAAAATGTGGAAAAGTTCAAGGGGGGGGTGAATACTTTTGAGAGTCACTGTATCTGGTTTTGCATCTAAACTCTTGGGGGACGGAGTGGGGTGATGCTGGTACGCCAGAATCACTGTCGAGTCTTCTTGAGGTGTCGTGGGCCAGTCGACGAAACACAGAGGTGGAAGGAAGGTGCCCACTTGATTACCTCAGAGATGTATCCTACTTAGCTCAATCCAGATGGTTGTCATGCTGATGCGCTGGGGAGACCGCACTGTGGTTGATCCTCAGAGCCAGCATTACACTTCAGCCATCAACACCAGGCAGAAGGATATATACATCATCAGATGGAAAGAAACGCAAATGGATGGAGATGCAGATGGATCACATTAGTTTGCTGTAAAACTACATCTTACTTGGTACTTATCTTGGCGAGAGCCGAGTTCAAATCCGCATGAAGTTTTAACATCTACTCTTATGTAATGGAAATCATATATATATATATATATATATATATATATATATATATATATATATATATATATATATATATATATATATATATGTATATATATGTGTGTGTGTGTGTGTATGTGTATGTGTAGTGTGTGTGTGTGTGTGTGTGTGTGTGTGTATATTGCAACTATATATACCATTGTGCAACTGTCTGTAACACAAACCAGCAGAATCAGCAACACAGTGAGCCGCAGGCCAGACCCCAACAGCAGCAGGAACATCATTGGGACCAACAGCTAAACAAACAAACTCAACTACAGGAAAATAACATGTCATTTATTAACAAACAGACAGATCTTCAGGAAACACTGAGCAAACTGCCCCTGCCAAAACAAGCCTTGCCAGATAACTTGGATCTCCTGGTATGCAGTGCACCAACAGAGTCAGAAACCCTTTGGGAAGACACTGGATGTCAATAAAGTGTATAATGCTATATAGAAGTTGAAGGAAATCAATCTTTTCTAAAAAGACACCATCTTGCTACAAAACTGTCAACTTGCTTACTAATCACAACTTGAATGCATTTCAATGTCATTCTGACAATGAAGAAGATGATGATGATGATGATGATGATGATGATGATGATGGTTCAACCGGATGAAGAGGCTGTCATTTACCACACATACACAGTGAAAGAAAGAAAGGTACAGCTACTGATCTTTACCAAATGCTTCACATATAGGATGACAGTCTGGAAGACTGGGGTGAAAAAACTAGACCTACTGTGTTTACTGTGTAAACTCATGGAATTCATGGAATGCATGCTGAACGGACACTCCCTTTGAATCCAACAGAGATTGTCAAAGCTTGGCTTCAGACATGAAACGCACAATTTTGGCTGAATCAGCAATATGTCAATCAGGCCAGTCTTTGCCAGATTAACAGAGGAACTGGACTGACCTGGGACAATAATACAGGTGGTGAATGGACCAGGATTTGCAAACAAGCCCATCAGTGAACTTGTCACACGAGATCCTGTCAGTGCATCTCGGTTCATGCATAACAAGTTTCTTGCAATCCTGCATTTTATCACATCCCCAAATGGTCCTCTTGGGAAAGTTACACATTACTTTTGGCAGAGAGTAACAGGGTCATGGAATTGGAATCAAGGTTGTTAATCCTGTTCTGCTATGGATTGTGTTGTTGTAAGCTGCGATTAGGGAGCCCAGGGAGTGGGTGTAGAGAGAGAGGACAGAACCCAATACTGATCCTTAGGGGACTCCTGTTGAGAGAGGGTGAGGTGTGGAGGTTGAGCCACGCCAGGTTACCTGGTAGGTAGTGCCAGAGATTCCCAAGTCAGCAAGAGAGGATAGGAGAATAGAGTCAGTGTCAAAGGGAGCAGAGGTCGAGGAGAATTAGGACAGAGGATAGAGCGGCAGCATGGGCAGTGTTTAGTGATTAGTGACAGACAGGAGAGCAGTTTCAGTGGAGTGAGCAGAGCGGAAACCAGATTGAGAGGGTCAAGTAGAGAGTGTACCCGCTCAAGGGTTTTAGAGAGGAAGGGTAAGATGGAGACAGGATGGTAGTTCTGAAGGGAGGTGGTGTTTTTTGAGAAGGGGAGTCATAGACGCTCATTTGAAGGTAGAGGAAAAGAGGCTAGAGAGGAGAGGTGTTGAGAAGGTAGGAGATGAAGGGAATTAGAAGCTTGAAAGAGGTGAGTGGGAAGGGGGTCCATAGCGCCTATGGTGTGTTTTTGGCCCTGGAGGAGGGAGGAAAGGTCAGAGTCTGAGAGGGGAGAGAAGGCGAAGGAGAGTGTTGGGATTGGAGCAGGAGGGGGTGGAGGGAAGGGAGATGTGTTAAAGAGTTTGCACATACCAGAGATTTTAGATGAGAAGAAAAAGGCAAAGTCATCAGAGGCGATAGAGGAGGGAGGAGAAGGTAGAGAATAGTTTCTGGGGGTTGTTAGTGGTGGATTGGATAATAGATTGGAAATAGAAGCATTTAGCAGAGGAGAGAGTAGAGGAGTGGAGGGAGCGGTAGAGGTAGAGCAGCAGGGAGTTTGCTTCTCTCCTATTTCTTTTCATCAGAGCGCACTTTGGTTATTGCTGAGCAGAGCGCAGAGGAGAGCCATGGTTGGGGAGGGGAAGGGAGGGGCGGGCAGGTCAGGAGGTGAGAGGACAGAGGTAGTCGAGGGAGTAGGTGAGGGAAGAGAAGAGGGTGGAGGTAGTAGAGTCTACAGAGAGTTGGGAGAAGGACTCGATACGAGGGAGGTTATAGAGAGCGGTGGAGGTAAGGACAGAGGGGGAGAGAGAGTGGAGGTTATGGCGGGAGGTGACAGTGGGGGTAGGTGGTCCAGAGGGGTGACAGAGTGGGGGGAGGGGCAACAGGCCCTGGAGAATATGAGGTCCAGTTGACGGCCAGCTTTGTGGTTAGGAGAGGATGGAGAGAGTGAATAGTTGATGGCATGAAGGAGAGGAAGAAATTTGGCAGAGTGAGTGGGGTTGGAGAGATGGATCTTGAAATCACCTAACAGGACAGTTGGGATAGACAGAAAGGGGAGAAAGTGAGTGAGCGGTCCAGAGGGATGGTACAGTACAATTAGCAGGAGTTGACAGAGAGACGTTAGTTGGACCGAGTGAAATTCAAAGGTGTTAACAGAGTGTAAGGAGAGGTCAGAGGGGACAGAAAAGAGTAAGGAAGGAGAGAGGAGAAGACCAGTCTCACTTTCCCATCCAGTGAGATGTGGAATATGGGACAGGATGTAGAGAGAGGAGAGGGCAGCCGGAGTTACAGTGTTATCAAGAGAGAGCCAGATTTCAGTGAGAGCAAGGAAATCAAGAGAGAGGTGGGAGGCAAAGGCAGAGATTAAATCAGCTTTGTTAGCAGAAGAGTGACAGATCCAAAGGACACTATAGAGAGTGCGGGAGGGGAGAGAGAGAGGGAAGTGGAAGAAGCAGTGGGATGAGGTTAGATGAGTTAGGGGAGCAGCGGTGGAGAGAAGACAGAGGGCGGGAGTGAGAGGACAGAATAACAGGGATGTGAGTGGAACATAGCAGGACAAATGAGATAGATAGGTACAGTAGTAGTGGGAGGAGGAGCGGTGATGGGAGGGTACAGACCTGTCTAGTATAATCAACCTGTAATCAACCTATATTCAATTTAACCAGACTTACATGGTACTAATCACAAACAGTAGATCACCTAATTAAAACAACACCTTAATAATGTTACTTAAATACAACTAATGTTAAGAGTTGGAATGAGGCCTCCAGCAGCCAATGGGAAAAGGAAAAACTCCTTGCTCTATCTGTCCTCGCTCTGACTGCCATAGCTCAGACTGCCCTTGGTCATGTGGCCCTTAGATGGCTGGCACTTACCACGGCTGGCATTCTAAGACACTGATTGCCAATTTATACTATCCTGTAGGTCAGGAGCCATATACATATCACAAAATTTGCATCAACCTCAGACACAGTTTGGATAACTTAATTACTATTATTTATTTTTTTTAAGTGCAGGCTAGTTACCTTTAGCGAGCAACAATTTAAAATAACAAATAAACATCAATCCACTTACCTATTTCAATGCAGATTCAAACAACACCACCAATTCCAGCCAGGGTAGAAGCAGATGCCACACGTGTTTGTAGATTATACTCTCAAAACTAAATAATTGCAGGGTTAAAGCTCACAATATATGTGAAGGACGCCACAGAACTGACACACACGCCCCCTAGTTAAAGGACAGTTGGGGGCGGGTGCTAGAACACAACAATCGCTGTTGAGCCCTCTAAAGGTGTCGTTGGCTAGTCGACGAAACACCAACGATGGAAGATGCCCACTTGAAGACCCCAGAGAAGTACCCTACTCGCCTCAGTCCAGATGGTTGTCATAAGAACATAAGAAAGTTTACAAACAAGAGGAGGCCATTCAGCCCATCTTTCCTGTTTGGTTGTTAGTAGCATATTAATCCTGAAATCTATTCAAGCAGCTTCTTGAAGGATCCCAGGGTGTTCGCTTCAACAACATTACTGGGGAGTTGATTCCAGACCCTCACGATTCTCTGTGTAAAAAAGTGCCTCCTATTTTCTGTTCTGAATGCCCCTTCTCTAATCTCCATTTGTGACCCCTGGTCCTTGTTTCTTTTTTCAGGTCGAGAAAGTCCCTTGGGTCGACATTGTCAATACATTAGAATTTTGAATGCTTGAATTAGATCGCCATGTAGTCTTCTTTGTTCAAGACTGAATAGATTCAATTTTTTGACCTGTCTACATATGACATCCCTTTTAAACCCAGAATAATTCTAGTCGCTCTTCTTTGCACTCTTTCTAGAGCAGCAATATCCTTTTTGTAGCGAGGTTACCAGAACTGAACACAATATTCAAGAAGAGGTCTTACTAATGCATTGTACAGTTTTAACATTACTTCCCTTGATTTAAATTCAACACTTTTTATGATATATCCAATCATCTTGTTGGCCTTTTTATAGCTTCCCCACACTATCTATATGAAGACATTTTTAAATGTAATTTGCAATGTGTCTGCCAAGTTCTGAATCTTGTCTAGATCTCATGTAATGGAAGTCATAATAACAGCAACACCTTAAAATCTGTTTTAAAACTAAAGGGAACCAATGCAAGGATGCGAGAAATAATGTTGTGGCTAGTCCCTATGAAAAGACAATTGCAATAAACAATCCTGGAGGGTATAGAAGCATGCATTAATCTCTTTACATCCTGCCTGGAGAGAACACATTTGTCTTGCAATAATTCTTAAATGAAAAAAGGACATTTTTAATGTGTGCTTTGAAAGAGAAGTCTGTATCAAATATAACACCTACGTTTTTACTTCTGCTCTAAAATCTGTACAGAGTCCATCATGTAAAACATCAACCAAATGTGTATTTTTATGTTTTTCCCAGTATCATCACTTCTGTTTTGTCTCAATTTAATATTAAAAAGTTATTAAATATCCCGTTCTTAATGTCAGTGTAACAGGGTCTTGTTTATGGGTGTGTGCATTCATTGCTGAGTGATAGGCAGGAGATCAAGACGGGTTGAAGTTGACACGCCCCGCAGGCGCGCAGGTTTTAATAACAAACAAACGGAAAGAAAGTAAATAAAGGTGGTCATGTGACATTACCAACGATGGTAACGCACAGAGGACTAATACAGCAAGCTGTACAAAAATGCAAAATCAAACACAGTACAAAAAACTATCAAAATAAAGGTGCTGTAACAACAGCATGCGCTACTCCCTAAGTCATGGAGGTCCCGCTTTATACACCTCGCTCACTATACATTAGTGGGATTTACAATCCCCGAACTAATCTTCTCTGTTCAATCACAACCAAACCTCAACTCTGACTACTAGCAGGGCAGTCGGCAGTTCTGATCCCAGGTCATTCTCACGGCAATCAGGATTACACAACCAGGTCTCCATGTCCGGGTAGCGTGGATGATCTTTAGCCTGTTGTCCGTGGCTTTGCAGCAGCCCCACGGTGAACGAACAGGACCTCTTTATACTTGACGCCATGCTGGAACACACCTACCTGCTGATTATCCACAGCTGGCAATCGCACACAGCAAGCAGGCTCTCCCAGGAACATCAGGTACTTCACTAAATTAATTACAACAATTCCCCACTTATTTACACAATATACACAAATCCACTCCTGATGTGCAGGGCTCATGCCCTGCTACATACCTCCCCCCTTGTGCAAAGCAGAGATGGCCGCCACCGGCCACCTCCCCCCTTGACCGACGCCTCTCTGTGTGGGTGGGAGTGACAGCAGGGCAGGAGGGTACGTTGGGTCTTTTGTGGCCCGCTCTTTCCATCCCGTTGCCCCTTTAAAAGGAACCGAGGACCGATGTCAGGGGACCCAGGCGGCGTAAATATGGCGACCAGAGCGCATCCTGGTGACCGGGTAGCTGCAGCTGCAGGCAGAGGTGAGAGCCCCTGCGACAGTGTAGTAAAGTCTGGTTCACCAGGGGGAGAGAAACAGGAGTCTGGGCGAACGACAGTGCCTGGTGGTGCCGCGACCTGGGAACCAGGCCCAGCGATGAGAGGTCTAGACACGACGGTGGTATGTCTAGGAACACGGGCCGAGGGAGCCGACTCTTAGGCGTTGGAATGGAACACAGGGGTGGAGGTCGGGGCTGTGGTGGTTATGGTCTCCTGACGACTCCACCATAGAAACCCGTCACTTCTCTCTTTCCTCACCGTCGGGGACAGCAAACGTAAATATAAGCATTGTAGTTTACCACATTGTATCGCCAGCAAAATAATCACGGGCAATTAATACAACAAAGTTATACAGTTAACCTTTGACTCGCTTTCCTAATCCGATGTTAACTTAACGTTCATACCAATATCATCAACACTCCCGCTCCCAAAGCAAAACAGAAAGTACAACATGGCGAGCCGATCCTACATTTACCACCGGAACAAAAGAAATAAGTCTGCATGTATACATCTGAAAATAAGAAAACAAGACATTGCAAATGTTTAATCGCCTAGGCAGTGTTGCCACATCCGTAGGTTTTCAATGGAATTAGATTGGTGGTATAACTTTAAAAGATTAAACTGTTTTCATGTTTGCAATATTGTTTGGGATACAGTACCAGCATTAGTTTTTCAATAAAGGGATCACGCTGTAATTCAGTTGCTAGTATGAATGTTGATTTGTCCCTTCAGTGTATCCATATGCATTTGTTAGTTTATATAAAATTTTTACTTGGTATCTTTTCTTACAAAAGCTTTGATTGTTTTTTTTTTTTTATGCATATGCCTACGTGTTAATAATAAGCTTGTTTTCAGTTAAAACAAATAATTGGGCTATTTTTTGGCTATTTTTTAAGTGACTTTGGGCATAAACCCAGCAGAAATCTAGCAACCTCGTGCCTAAGTGAGGCATACTGTTAATTGAAGGACAATTGGAGACATTGCAATTGCTAAAAACAAACGGTTTACCCTGAAAAAGGCTTGATGCAGTCTGAAATAAGTGACTTTTATAAGGCTGACTTAAATTAAAGCACCAGTTTTGTAAAAAAGCAGAATAGTTACTTTTTTACTTTTCGTTTAAAAAAAGTGTTTGCTTTTTGGGTTTTTTTTTTTGTATTCAGCAGGCTTACAGTCATGCCACTAAGTACAGTAAAAAAAAAAAAAAAAATACGCTTTGTTTTCATGGAACTGTTATTTGGGTGTGTGGCAGAGCAAAGCTCTGCCCTTTTTAAATTGGCAGGGATGGGGTTAATTTCCCCTACCTGCCTGGGTTTATGTTCAGGTGGCTGGGGTTGATTAGTTGATTAGGTTAATTAACGATCAATCAGTGCCCAGCCACCTGACATAAAAGGAGGCCTCTGCTTCTCATTTGGGAGGAGGGAGCTAAGGAAGCAGGTTGGTTTTGTTTGGTTGTCTAAATTTTTCTAAATCCAGTGAAGGCATTGCCCAGCCTGGAAATCTTTATTTTTATAAGTTTTGCTTTTTTTGTTTGGTTATTTGTGTTTAAACATCATTATTTTTGCCCTTGTGCCTTTTTATTTTGTGTTTATTTTGTATTTTGTTTGAACTGCAGTCTCTGGGCCTCTATCCACTTGTCAGCCTGCCACAGGGTGATTTGACAATAAATGATTATTTATTTTTATTTAAGTATAAACTGTTCCTCAAAAGTAACCATGTATGTTTCATAAATATAGGAAAAGATGATCAAACGTCACTAGTAGACCTACTATTGTGTTAAGAACTAGTACTAGAGTTTTAAAAAGATTAATGTTTTATTAAAATGGCCTGGAGATACAGTACTGTATAACTAAAACAACTGATTTTATTGCAAATATAGAAGATTGTGTGTGTGTGTGTTTTTTGTAGTTTTTTTTTTTGGGGGGGGCTCCCTATAACGCCATCCTCGCCTATTGGTATTTGTTTTGGGGGGGGGGTGCTTATTGTTGTTTTTGCCCATAGCCCTTACCAAGCGTTATAAAGAGGGTTGGCAGTAATTACTTAAGTTTATAAGGTGCAATACTGTCAAGTGTATTTGTAAGACTTTAATCATCCACCAACTCTCCAACTGCTCCTGGATTAATATCAGCAGTTCATACATTTAGAGTCCTAGTTTTAACACAGAGTGGAGGCTGTTTGATCGACACCAGCAATAACATATCAAAGGTAACAACAGCGTGATCTGAAACCACTGGATCCTTTTAAAGGAAATGGTCTGGTTAGTTAAGCGACGAGATATAAACAAGTATACAGTAAAGTCAGGGGTTTGAGTAGAACCAGGAACATGCTGAGTAAAGCCAAACGACTCAAGCAATCACAGAAAGATTCTACCAAGGGGGTCCCTGTTGGCATCAACATGCACTTTAAAATCACCAGGAAGTAAAATCCTATCGTGCTTTACAATAATCATAGATAAAAACTTACTGAACAAAAAAAGGGGATTGGGTCCAGGGGGGGCATAAATTACAGTAGGATTTTGGCCATGGATTGTAAAAGATAGTAGCTCAAATGATGTATATCCCGTATAAAAAAAAATTAAATCCTCTCCAACAGTGGTTGCAATGCCACCACCTTGTCCCTTAGGATGTGTCTTCTGATAGAAATAAAAACCTATGTGACAGGCCTCTACAAGAGGTGAGTTATCTAGTTTTAACCATGTCTCAACTACAGTTAAAATATCTACATTTTATTCAAGGATAAAATCATTAATCAAAACAGACTTGTTAGCCAGAGATCTTGTATTCAGCAATGCACAACAAAGTATAGTTAATGCAGTGCATGGTACATTGCCAATGGTGTTATTCTAATAACTTATTAGATTCTCAGTACATGGGACCCATAAAAAATATAGATTGACAGTGGGGGATTGAAACTACTTCAATTGGGTAAGTAACTTTAAGAGATTGATCAGGTGGTTGAAGAGAAATGTTAGGTTATTATCATAACCCTGGACACCTCAAATAGAAATGTATCCATTACATAATGGGTTAACTTTGTTTACCCGAACATTACGAGACTTACCAAAGCTGTCACACAGTGACCAGCAATATCATCACACCAGTCTCCGCCCCTCCTGAGAGACTAGGCTCTGTGATGATGCTTGAACAACGGCAGTCAATTTTTTTCTTCTTCCGCCTGCTGTGTGTAATGTATGCAGCTACCAAAGATTGTAATGGATACTTTCCTATTTCAGGGAACCAGGGTTATGATAATAACCTAATGTTCCCTTTCAAGTATGAAATGTATCCATTACATAATGGGTAATTATACCCAAGCTGTTGGAAAGTGCATTACTTGCAGAACAACTTAAATCTGAGAGAGGCAGACGGCAAGGCTGCCACCACAATATAGATTATTTATTTTTTATTAGTAGTACATAGCAGGAATCAATTCTCTGCAGGAGCTTCAGGTCTTGACATAGAAGCCGTCGTTAGCACTCTGGTCCCACAGTTTTGAGAATCCAGCACATTTAGTCTGTAAAACCTTGTCAAGTATAGGGCATACCTCTTTTGGAGTGACCAGTGACCTTCACAGGATGGGGTAAGTTGGCTTGTTCATAAGGAATCTTGACTGTCTCTGCAGTCCAAACAGACAGGGTTGTTTAGACAGGGCTTTACAGTGGGTCTTAGCTCCATAGTAAAGAAACAGCTGTTCAGATTGCCTCCAACTTTTTTGTTCTGTCAGTGTAAAACGCTAATGCCCTAACAGGGTAAAGCGCATGGAGCTTACACCCCCTATCAACCTGGAAAGGAGGGGGATGGAAAGCTACCAGCTTCACCAATTGGTTGGCGTGGAAGGTCAAAATACATTTGGGCAAGAGAGCGAGTGTGACCTTGTTCCTAGACTTAGAGAAAAACAGACATGCTTTCACTACAGAAAAGGCTTGCATCTGCTCACGTGTTTGGCGAGGTGATGACAAGCAAAAATGCTGTCTTAAAAGACAGATGCTTCAGCTCAGATGAATGCAGGGGCTCAAAGGACAGCTTCATGAGTTCATTAAGCACTATGTTCAACCGCCACTGAGGAACATTGTCTTAAGTGGAGGGTGCAGCTTCTGTGGCCCTTTCAAAAATTGCCCCACCAGGAAGTGATCTCCTGTGGAGCTGTGACAGAGATTGAATGATTCTTAATGTTAGATCTCCCTCCCGACCTGCGAGGGCGCAGTGTAAAGGGAACAGAGAACCCTGGACTGGATGGCCCAACTGTTAATTCCCAGGGTTAGGCAGAAGTCGGCCATCTAGAAAGGGGGCAGAGCTACATTACATTAAATCTTTGACCTGGAAGGGAAACAATGTGGCATCCACGGATTGGAGGAGCAGTTGCACTCGTTAACCAAGAGGTCATGGTTTACGGTATTTAAGAGGACGAAGTGATGTGATCTGTTCCTTTGTGAACTAAAAAGGAGAACCGTGCTGTGATATCATGAGTTTTGTTTGGTTTGTGGTTAATAATACTGTTTTGTTGTTATTTAGATGGCTAACATGATCCAGAGCTGTCGCCAAAGGCCAGCACTAAACCCTGATCAACATTACTGCACTTTGTTTTACAAAGAATTGTATTCACTACGAACACTGCAGTACGCACTGTGGACGGGTGTTTGTGTTACGTGTGAGTGAATAAGAATAATGTATTATTTCGGGACCAACCCATAGATTATACTGTAAACAGAACAATACACACAGCTGTATTGCCTGTTAAAATGGATACTGTTTACTGCTGTTTTGCCATCAGGCAATTGATTATAAAAATAAAACACTATTGCACCTGGATTATCATTGTCTGTCTGATTATTGACCTCCTGCACCTGCACAGAGTTAACCATTTTGCCAGAGGAGTGAGTCGATTTTAACATGGCATATATAGCTGAAATAGCTGCCAACTAGACATTTAATGTAGAGGGGTGATTTCCCCTCATCAAACAGGTCCTGCGAAAATTGCAGTATAACTGTCATGGGACAGATCGTGGGGTCAAGCCCTTAGGTAAGCACCACATTTGAAAAATGTCCCACTAGTACCCATACTGGGAATGCATGAATGCCGATCTGGCATTCTGCAGGGTGTCAATAACCCTATTGGAAAACCCCAGACTGCTCAAATGTTGTTGTTCAGACCCACGGGAAGGCTCCACGGCTGGCCACTCAGGAGCTGCATCAGAGCTGAAAACTAGAGTCTCCTGGGCCAGTAAGGAGATACTAAAAGCACCCTGGCCTGGTCCTCTCTGATTTTCTCCAGACCCAGAGGGAGCATGGTGATTAGTGGGATGGCATACAACAGCTGTCTTGACCACAGCAGGTGTGCCAAGGTACGTATCGCTAGTGGGTCCCTGGCTCCTGTTATGGAGAATTAGCGGGGACATTGCCAAATGAGGCTAACCACCTCCAGGTGAAGCCTCCATTCTGAGGCATTGGGAACTCCCCTTGAGAGGAGGCCTGCCGCCCAGTTTATCACACCCGGCAGGTGTATTGCTTGCAGGGAGAGGAGGTGATTGTGCACCCTGAGCAACAGCTTGAGGGCTACTCGATGGAGCCTAGGGGACCTGAGGCTGCCCTGGTGGTTTATATAAGCCACCACAGTAGTGTTGTCTGTCCAGACAAGCATGTGTCTCTCTTGAACCTACTGTCAAAAAAAAGGCCAGTTAAACTGCCTGTAGTTCCAAACATGGAGTGCCATGCTACACAGCGAACCAGCCCAGGCAGGGCACGTTCATGGTTACGGCCTCCCTTTTGGTGACACTGCCCAACGCTACACCGAGGTGCAGATGGGCAGACTGTTTGTACCAAGAGAGTGCCTTTAGACAGTGATGAACACTGTGAATGGGCAGTCGTGGTTCAATGCAGGCTTAAAAAGCCCTGGTGCTATTGAGCCAGGCTTCCACAGGGCACATGTGCTGGAGACCCAAAGGAAGGGTTTGAGAAGCTGCTGCCCTCAAGCCCAGAAGTTCTGGAACGTCATACCATGAGTGCTCCATTGAGCTGAATAGCTCTAAACAGGCAACTACTCTCTGCACTCTGCCGTTCGACAGAGTGGACAGTATGGACACGGAGTCCAAGCACATTCCTAGATAGGAGTGTGTGAAAAGGCATTTTGAACCTCCTTCGGCTCAAAATAGGTTAATCTGCCTGAGGTTGAGGACTGGTCTGAGGCCCACATCCCGCTTGGGTATGGAGTAGAATCTGTCCTCTAACAGGAGAGGGTGTACCATATGAATAGACTGTTATTGCAGCTGAACTGCTACCTCCCGAAACACCACAGTGTCCTGTGGGCCTGCGACTGATATAGTCAATGCTGTTTGCTACTGGTTTAGTGCCTGCAGCATGGTAGGTACAATGGGGGGTTACATATCCCCTATGCCCCCCACCCCCCCCCCCCCCGCCATAGGCTGGACACATCTGCTCTAGCAACAACGCCACTGTGTAACGAATCGAGACTCAAACCAGGTCCGCTGGTACTGGATCAGGGCTGGTACTGTTTAACCTTGATTACTTTTTTTTTTTTTTTATAGGGTAACTACAGCTATCAGTGCAGGCTGATGGTACAGCTGCAGTGAGAGGCAGACTCACAGATGGCTTGAGTGGTGTGTGTGTGGGTGCTGATGTCAGGTTCAGGAAGCAGTAGTAAACAGCAATGATACAGGGCTAAAACTGCTGCAGCCATATCTTTATTAAATAACACAAATAAACAGTGGAAACAAAAACACACAATAAACAAAAGGGAACACGGGCCAAAGTAAAACAAACACAAAACTATAATTCTATTTTATTAGAACGAATACCTTGTTCGCTGGCTGGTAGCAT
Source organism: Polyodon spathula (assembly GCF_017654505.1). Lineage (NCBI taxonomy): Eukaryota > Metazoa > Chordata > Actinopteri > Acipenseriformes > Polyodontidae > Polyodon > Polyodon spathula. Next base: position 52,428,054 of record NC_054537.1, read on the forward strand.
TCATTCTTACTCTCCGTAACTCTCCCCTTGTCTGAGCCCAGAGTGGGTCTTTTATACTGTGGCTGGAGCCTTAATTATCCCATCCACGCCAGCTACCCTTTACGAGACTGACTTGTCGCCTGTCTCTATAATAATAATTAATATTGGCGGGTGGCTTTCGTCCGTCAGCACAAACAATACACACAATCATAATAATAATACCACTAATAATACAACAAATAATATATACATAAATAAATGAATAGGCACAAGGGGAGGGCACTCCATCACACAGAACAACAGGGTATTGTCACAGGACATTATGCCATGCACTGGACCTGGATCTATAGCTACTAAGTGCCGTGCACAGGGTGATGCACGGACCAATGCAGTGCACATCTTGGTACCAGTGTAATGTATGGGCCAGTGCACAGGTGGTACCAGTGAATAATGCACGGGTCAGTGCGGACATGGCTCGGTACCGGTGCGGTGCATGGGGTTGGTGTGGTACAGAGCCTGTGTGTGCCAGCTTGATAGCCTGAGCTAAAAAGCCTTGACAGCATGGTGTTAAAAAGCTGCTCACCGCTGCGGCATGAACACAGAGACCAGCTCTCCAAATTGGAAGGCTCCTTCCAATGGATTGGTCAGTGCAGCTGGCCAGCTGAGCACCAGAGTGTTCCTACAGGAGCGTAAGTCAGCAAACCCAATCTGGTTCCAGAAAATGCTGCTAGCTGAAAATATCAGCAACTCACGTAGTGCACCTGGAAAAGAAAAACAGCGATGAGAGCGACACACAGGACATTCCTACCACTATACAAATAATGCAGTAACAACTGCCACTATACAGAATAATATATATATTATACACAATATACAAGTGCACACACTAGCCTGAGCCCAGATTAGGTAGCACTAATACAAGACTATCTGAGCTCCTCAGAGATACAACTCCAGCCAGAGTGAATCATGACAGAGAGAGGAGGGTGAAATGATTCCCGTGGGGAGGTGCAGACAAGCTGCAGGCTCCCGGCGTGCCACAAGGAAACATACAATTGAATTATATAAGTTTAAAAAAAAAAAAAACTTAGCTTACAATTAATCCATTTGAAACGATGTCTCTCTCTCTGAAGCTTGCTTGAATAAGACTGAAAAGAAAATGGCACTGTTCAATCATCATCACAGAGCCTAGTTTCTCTCTGGAGAAGTGGATGCTGGCATGATGACGTTGCAGGTCACTGGGTGACAGCTTTGGTCTCAGGTAAACAAAGTTACCCATTATGTAATGAATACATTTGTACTTGAAAGGGAATATCCCGTCAGAGATTTTAAAATATTTTCTGCTAACTGGAAGTCCTGTTTGGGTGTAGACCTTCCTACCTAAAGAACCCAGGTCTTTCCAACAATATATCCCAGTTATCAATAAATCCCAGGTTTTCGAAAGCACACCAATCTGCCAGCCAACAATTGAGAGAGAATAATCTGCTGAAAGCTTCACAACCCCTCCAAATAACAGGTTAAGGGCCAAAAACAATGATATTTGTACCCAATATTTTTATTTTTTGACTAAGGGTTTTAAAATGCTTCTTAAGACTCTCAGATTCTCTGAGTTTAGTATCTAGTGCCCACATGGACAATAACAGTTGGCACTTGATTATGATTCACAACTAGTCTGTATTTTATCTTAAAATATCAATTTGCTAACTGAGCAGCCCACCTTTGTTCAGTCGCTCCCAGCTTTGCAGTCTCCAGATGAACCAGAGGATTGTCCTTGAACTTCTCAGTAATGGCTCACTTCAAGGCCAATAATTCCAATTTGAAGGAGCTGTGATCATTCTTTTCCGTGATGTGGAGACTCTGACTGCATATGCGGTCACTCATTCCTTTCCCTCTTGTTCCTGGCCAAGACCGTTCCCAACCCACTCAGGCTGGCGTCGGTGTATAACCAAAATAGTTTGCTGAAATTCGCAAAGCAAGGATGGGGAATCCTAACAGAGCTACTTTCAATTGTTCAAAAGCCTCCTGGCACTCCTCTGTCCAATTTACAGGAGCTGTTTTCTTTCCAGTCAAAGCTTCCCCACTAATAATTCATGTAGCAGGGCTGCAATCTTCGACAAAGCTGGAATAAAGCGCTGGTAATACCCACCGAAACCCAGAAAGGAACGTACTTGACGCACCGTTGTGGGGGGAAGCCAATTCTTGATTACACCCAGCTTCTCAGGGTCAGGTGCCATGCCTCCGGAGCTTACCACATGACCCAGGTACTTAACTTGTTCTGCAAATCAAGTGAGTATAACATGATATCGTCCAGGTAGATAAGTAGGGAATTGGCTACTTGTCCCCCTAGGCATCTCAGTATTAAGCAATGGAAGGTAGCTGGGGCATTACACAATCCGAATGGCATCAGTTCAAATTCATAGAGGCCCAAAGGAATAGTGAAAGCCATCTTTTCCCTGTCCTTTGGATCCACTTCTATCTGCTAGTATCCGCTGGCCAAATCCAAAGTCGAGTACCAGGACACCTTCTTCAGGCTCGTCAGGGATACTTCTATTCAAAGGAGTGGATCTTTGTAGGTCACTGCACTAATCTTCCGGTAGTCCACAAAGAACCTCCACAAAGACTGGGGCTGCCCAATGGTTGGCGCTCTCCCGTACTACCCCACTCTAGCACCCTGGCGAACAGGGTTCTCGTTCTTGATATAAAATGGGTGGAATGGCGCAAAATCTCTCTCGACTCGGGGGGACGGGGGACAGGGGACTGGGGACGGGACGGGGCTTCTCCCATAGGCATCTCCTTCAAATGCCAAGTCTGGGATTTCTTCTGATCCAGGAGTCTGAATGGTCCACACATCTACTTCAACACCCATAAGGGACAGTGTCCATTCTTCACTGTAACCAACGTCCTTCTCCAGCTTCAGTAGCCTCCACAATGGCACAGCACTCCTGTCTTTAGTCTTTCTTACAAAGCTACCCCTCTTGTACAGCAAGGCTGCATTTGGATGTTTCCTTTTAATCAAGGTCCATTATTCTCATAGTTATTCTCATGCATTATAGCATAGAGGGGACTGTTAAATATTAGACTATTTTACAGGGAAGGCAGTTCAATATGGGTAACAAAAGATTGACTTTCAAGATCTTGTGTAATGGGACATATGTGCTGGCTATCTGACTCATGCATGATTCTGCAGGAGGAGGTCGGCAGACGCGCAGGATCCTCCTGTCAATCATGGCAGTGACACGGAGAGATTGGGTGAGGGTGTGTTATCTTTCCCTCTCTCTGAGTAGTCAGGAAGCAGGCCTGTGGGGTCGCTCTAGCTATAAGGGTGTGACTTTGCTATTCATTTGGGCTAGCCCCTTACAGAAGAAATACAGTGATGCTGGGTTTTGATGCCAGTATAAACAAACCAAGGTAAGAACACCAGCAGCTGGAGCGAGAGAACAAGACAGACAGGCAGGCATGGCAACAGCCACTATGAAAAGAAAATATTAGTAATTATTACTTACCCATGCGGGACGTGTGCAGTTAGCTGGGGAGACCTGGGCAACCCCAGAGAGTATAGTGAGGGAATAGCAAAGCAGCACCTTTTATTTTGTAGTTTTGATTACAGTGTTTTATTTTCCTTTTTCTTTGTGCATTTTGTTTTGATTATTATTTCAGGCACCTGTGTGTGCCCCACAATCAAATTGCTAACCTTTTACCATTGCTGGTATTGGGCTGAGCTTTGCAGCAGTACCACCTTGTGGTTTAATTAAATCAGTGCACCTCAGAGGTGTTTCAAAAAAAGCTCCTCTTTCCCATGTAGAATAAGAGTCAGGAAATTCCATTACTGTTTTATGCATGTTATTCACCACACAACATGTCATAATAATATGTAATATTTCCTGTGCAATGCACTAATAAAAATATTTAGCAGTGTATTAAACAGAAGATGTGCATTAATGCATTGAATCTGCTTAATAAAAAGGCAACACAACATGCTGTCTTTTTAAAGTGGTTAATTGATATTGACACTTCCTCCATCTGTTTGGTTTTGGGACTAAGTTGGTTTTGTGTGAAAAATACTGAATACCATATTCCTTCTAATTTAAGACACTTCTTTAACCATTTTTTGCTTCTCAAAAACAGCCTGCGTCTTAAATTTGACTACAGCATAGGGATGCGTGCTTTTACAATTTCAGCATTTCTAACAAACAGTACCAACTTGGACAGGTCGGAAATGCTGATCAGACCTCCGTATTTTATGAGGTAAGCAAGCAATACCACAGTTTACAAATTAGTAAAAAAAAAAGAGGTGTGAGTAATCACGACTGTATATAAGAAACAGCACTTAACTATAATGCTTTGTGTGATAGCAGACAGCTGCAAAATGCCCCCAAATACGTAATTGAAGTTGTACCTTTGAAAGTGTATGTTTATCTTATGTTTAATTTTTTTCTCATATTGAGGGTGAGAAATGTGGGCTGCGTCTTAAGTTCGAGGGCGTCTTGAATTCAAAGGAATATGGTACATTAAATGAACATAAATATTACATTTAATGCCAGGCAGAATTGATTTTCATGCATTTGTTTCCTAATTACCTTCACAAGGATTAAATCATTTAAAGCATGTATAATTAAATAAGTACGTATCCTAAAAAAATGCTATTCACCATATAGGATGACCATACATCTTTTCCTTCCATTCTATGCATATTGCATACTTTTCAATCATTTTTGCAAAAGAAATTGGAAACCGTTCACAACTACTACATAATTGTGTTTTTACCTAACACAACCTTGTTCAGAAATCACTAGGCTGTTACTGACCTCTGCTCCTTACAAACCAATAACAACTAAACTTTAATTCCATGTTGTCCGAAAATCTCATGCCTTCAATGAAAGCCCACTGTAGACTAAACCTGTTAGTGTAGTGCTTGTGCATACTAAAATAAAGACAGGCCAAAGCACCTTAAACACAGCCTTATATACTGAACAAAAATAAAAAACCACAGCCTTATAGACTGAACAAAAATAAAAAAAAACACAGCCTTATAGATCAAGCAAAAATAAAAACGCAGCCTTATAGACTGAATAAAAATAAAAACACAGCCTTATAGACTGAACAAAAAAAAAACACAGCCTTATAGACTGAACAAAAAAAACACAGCCTTATAGACTGAACAAAAATTAAAAAAAAAACACAGCATTATAAACTGAACAAAAAATAAATAAATGTAGTAACAATATGAATCACTCAGAATGATGCTTAATGCGTTATACGCTATGATTATAAAATGCCCTAATGCTGTAGGTTATATTCTAACTTTGAAAAACGACCAACTTTCTCACCGGTGACAGACTTTGTTGTTTACCCTTGTTGTTGTCATTGCACCACTGAGACCTCTGTCAACTTTCAGTGAAAACAGAATGTCATTTCTAAAAACCTGGGATGAAAGGGGCTGACTCATCCACAGAATGAGACGTGCACTTTGTACACACAGTGCCTAGCTTTCATGGACTTGTAGAACTCTTGCCACACCCCTAAACATCTTAACCTGAGTTTTAAAAGGTGAGACAAAAACACTGACAGTGACAATGCACCCATAATCACTAAAAGCACGCTAAACTACACAGAATCCTCTGCTTTATAATCTTTACAACCAGTTGTCTATCCCTCTGAGCAATTGGTTGAATTGAATTTAAACAGTTTGAGTTGAGTTCAAACCACTACAGGTTAAATTCAGTTAGACGGGAGTACTGCTCATTCAGGACCTCATCTTTAGCATCTTATCATTAATGTTTAGTCTTCAGTTTAACTGTTAGCAAACTGTTATAATAAAACAGACATGTGAACATTTTAAACTAATTTCAGAGTGTAATCATAAAGCATTAGCACTGTGGTAGATGCACTGCAATGCATTGCTCCTAGGGTTAGCATGTTGGTGCTTTTGTAAAAAAAAAAAAAGCTTCCTATCCATTTCATTTTAAAGATGGCACAACTTGTTTTCTATGTCACAAAATTGCTGTGGTCTTAAAACCCCAAGTCAAATGAACACTTCTCTGTAGGTGCAAGAGTCACACAGCACATAGCAAAATCACAGTGGAAACCAATATGCAGATTATAAAAGTCAGATCCAAGACTTTACATACTCATTAGGGCTGATTAAAATGAGTCGTGATATAGGATTCAAAGAGCAGTATTGAAATGCAGTAGGTGATGAATAATGAGAAGGGGCAGTGGTATTATCTGTGGTATCCTTGCTCCACCCTGAAGAAATCTACATTTCATTTGTATTTTATCTATGGACTGCCCTTGTAGACACGGTTGATGCACAATATCAACCTTTCAGTTAATTTGCTCCCTGCAGCTGTGCAGGGGTACAATCTCAATGGACCTATTGTCTCACCATTGTTCACAATGAAAATGCAAGCTATATTTAACATTTTAGCAATTAAATGTTTACATTGTTTCAAATATGATCATAACAATGTGTTAGGCATTAACGTTGAGGCTAGCGTTGATGATGGTGATATGATTGTTATATGCTCATGGGCACAAAGCATTTATGATTTTATCATATCCTGCAGCTGCGATTGATTGGTATTTCACAACAACTCTTTATAGCCTGCAGATGTAGGAGATTGACAGGTAGTAAATAGTTTTTGGTGTCCTTTTCCACCCTATGTGGGAAAAGAACAGAGGATATAAGGCCCTTGAATATGATAACAAAAGGTAGCTCAGGCTTCAAACTTATTATTGTTAATTAATAATTTAACAGACACTTTTATCCAAAGCGTCTTCCCAAAGGCTGGAGCACAAAGAGGTTAAGTGATGCTCAGAGTCACACACACAGTGACTCAGTCGAATTCCTCAAAGATATAGGATAGTGCAGCTCCATAAGGAGCCGTGACAGATTACATAAATAAGACTGTCTGAGATAAAGCAATAAGCACACAGAAAGGTAAACTGTAGTGCGCATATGCTGCACATTGTTACACTAAAAAGAATCATGAAAGATGGAAAAGAAAAAAGGAAAGGGAAGATTTAACCCTTTGCGATCCTAAGTCAGACCAGGTCCGACATTAAAATTTTTCCTTTCTGGTTCGATGTCAGACCCTGTCCGACATTATCAACAAGGCGTCAATCACAGGTCCCTAGTCGGTCTTTCTCCGGAAAAAGCAGAGAAAAGCTTTCAATGGCCAAGAGAGGTCGAGAGAAGCTGGAAAAAAAAATAGAGGCAGATCTGAGCAATACGCATAGTCCCTTCACCACAGATATAACACGGACATAAACAAACACGATAGCTGCTTCCACATCCAGCGCTCAAAGAAATCAAATGCTTAGAGGTGCAGCTGAGGCAGCAGGGAGCTGTAGTACTGGCAGTATGGTTTCAGATACCCCTTATGATAAAAATTCAGAAAGATTATTGGGAATCAGAAAAGGTTGATCCCGACAATTGTATAGATGAGGAAGCTTGGAATTGTGAAGCTAATAAATACATGCTAGACATTGCTAAAGATAACCATGTGCAGGTTTTAAAGAATAATGGATGGCCACCCCCAATAGCACTTTTCATCACTAAAACACGATTTGACATGCTGGTGTTGCAGAGTGAAAGCTCAAAATGTGTGTGTATATACACACACACACATACACACACACACACACACACACACACACACACACACACACACACACACACACACATATATATATATATATATATATATATATATATATATATATATATATATATATATATATATATATATATATATATATATATAGGGTTGGCAGGGGGCAGTTTAAAATCATCACTGCCAGAAAACATGTGGGTATGTGGCTGGGGTCTTAATTGAATGATTGATGGTTAATTAGGCTCCAGCCACATGATATACAAAGAAGAGAAAATCCTTTATTGTGGTGGGTGTGAAAGGAGATAGGCCAGTGAAGGCGTTGCTCAGCCTGGTCTGTGTATTTTTGCCCTTGTGCACTGTTTGTTTGTTCCTGTTTAATGGGATAGTGACAGACATATTATGATTCTTGGTAGTAAGTCTTCCTCCCGACTTGTGAGGGCGCTAACCAGTGAGAACAGAGTACCTTGGACAGTAGAAAGGGGAACGTCGGTGCATTAACTCATCGACCCGGAAGGGAAATGATGTGGCAGTTACGGATTGGAGGGGCGGCTTTCACACACACACAAAGTAAACTAATAATAAAATACAGTACGTGGCTAAGAAATAGAACAAAATATAAACGCAACATGCAACAATTTCAAAGATTTTACTGAGTTACAGTTCATATAAGGAAATCAGTCAATTGAAATACATTTCTTAGGCCCTAATCTATGGATTTCACATATGCATCTGTTGGTCACAGATACCTTAAAAAAAAGGCAGGGGAGTTGATCAGAAAACCAGTCAATATCTGGTGTGACCACCATTTGCCTCATGCAGCACGACACATCTACTTCGCATAGAGTTGCTCAGGCTGTTGATTGTGGCCTATGGAATGTTGTCCTTCTCCTCTTCAATGGCTGTGCGAAGTTGCTGGATATCGACTGGAACACGCTGTCGTACACGTCGATCCAGAGCATCCCAAAAATGCTCAATGGGTGACATGTCTGGTGAGTATGCAGGCCATGGAAGAACTGGGACATTTTCAGCTTCCAGGAATTGCGTACAGATCCTTGCGACATGGGGCCGTGCATTATCATGCTGAAACATGAGGTGATGGCGGCAGATGAATGGCACGACAATGGGCCTCATGATCTTGTCACGGTATCTCTGTACATTCAAATTGCCATCGATAAAATGCAATTCTGTTCGTTGTCCATAGCTTATGTCTGCCCATACCATAACCCCACTGCCACCATGGGGCACTCTGTTCACAACGTTGACATCAGCAAAGCGCTCGCCCACACGACGCCATACACGCTGTCTGCCATCTGCCCGGTACAGTTGAAACAGGGATTCATCCGTGAAGACCACACTTCTGCAGCATGCCAGTGACCATCGAAGGTGAGCATTTGCCCACTGAAGTCGGTTACGATGCCGAACTGCAGTCAGGTCAAGACCCTGGTGAGGATGACGAGCACACAGATGAGCTTCTCTGAAACGGATTCTGACAGTTTGTGCAGAAATTCTTTAGTTGTGCAAACCCAGTTTCGTCAGCTGTCCTGGGCTGGCGTGGTTACACGTGGTCTGCGGTTGTAAGGCCGGTTGGATGTACTGCCAAATTCTCTAAAACAATATTGGAGGCGGCTTATGGTAGAGAAATGAACGTTCAATTCTCTGGCAACAGCTCTGGTGGACATTCCTGCAGTCAGCATGCCAATTTCATGCTCCTTGTATTGTGTGACAAAACTTCACATTTTAGAGTGGCCTTTTATTGTCCCCAGCACAAGGAGCACCTGTGTAATGATCATGCTGTTAAATCAGCTTCTTGATATGCCACACCTGTCAGATGGATGGATTACCTTTGCAAAGGAGAAATGCTCACTAACAGGGATGTAAACAAAATTTTGCACAAAATTTGAGAGAAATAAGCTTTTTGTGAAAATTTCTGGATCTTTTATTTCAGCTGATGGAACATGGGACCAACACTTTACATGTTGCATTTATATTTTTGTTCAGTTTAATAACGGCTACAGCTAAATAATGTCTCTGTTCTTCACACACACACACACACACACACACACACACACATACACACACACACACACACACACACACACACACACAGAGTAAACTAATAATAAAACACATGGCTAAATAATAATAATAACATCAGCTAAATAAGTTTGTTCTTTACATAGGCTAATGTAGCAGGGCAGTAGGAAAGCCCTGCTTAAATATATTTTGTTTGTTTATTTTTAGAATGGTATCTCCCCCTCCGTCCCTGTGTTATTTATTTGTTTTTTTTTATGTGTTTTTATTTTGTTTATAGATGTCGGCGAACGGCATGTGTTATTGTTTTGTAGCATGGATGGGAAGCCCCATCCACATTAAAAACCTTGTGTTAATGTGTGGCTGTCGGCTAGTGTGTTGTTAAACTAGCCAGCAGTCACACAAATTAATGAACTCATGCAGATTGTGGCCGAGGGGTAATAGAATAATTACAAACTAGTTAAACCCCTCGGCCACGGTATTTAAGCCTGCAGCTCTCCCTGCTCTGTGTGGGTGTTCGGAGGAGAGAGAGAGAGAGAGAGAGAGAGAGAGAGAGAGAGAGAGAGAGAGAGAGAGAGAGATTTAAAATAAATAAGGGTCAGTGAAGGCAGTTGCCCAGTCTGACCTTAGGTATCTATATTTTTGTGTTCGAGATTTGTTTTATTTCAAACCTTTTATTTTGCTGTGTGAGCAAGTGTTTATTTTTGTTTAAATATTTTATTTATTTTTGTATTCTTTAAATAAAATGGCACACACGCCACTGCACCGTACCCGTCTGTTGTTGTTCCTCCTTCTGATCTGAGTCACCACAATGTCATTTCCTGCCACAGCTACATACAAAGTAAAAACAAAAACTAAACCAATAATAAAATACCTTTAACTCATCAAATAAAAAAAAAATTAAGTTAAAAAAAATAATAATAAATGCATAGCTAAATAATAATAACAACTACAGATAAATAATGAATCGACTGGAAAAGGTAAACAAAAATTAGCTGTGTAATACACAGACGTACACAAACACCTAACTTTTGGCATCACATGTGATAGACCTATTTAGTTTTGCCTCCTCTCCTGAGGAGAAATTAGGCTCCAGCCACATGCTGTATAAAGGAAAGACAATTATGTGTTGTGGGTGTGGAAGAATATGTAAATGTTTGTATTATCTATAGTCCTTGTTGTGTTTTTATTAATATTAGAATGACCATTTTGACAGTTTTGGGAATTTAAATTGAAATTGCTGGGCTTGTGTTTAAGATAAGGAGCTGTGCTTTCCTGAATTTTCCTAAATATGTGTACTAATTCCCATAACAAAGAAAAAATCATGTAGCAGCAAAAATTTGCAAGATAAAATACTGTCATACCTATTCTGACCAGGACTGACAGATACATATAAAACATATTATAACAATTCAATGTTGCACTATTATTTGTGTTTATCAGTCGTGACTTGCAGCCTGTATTCCTCAAGTGAGCGGTCTGTTGACATTTCTATTGTTTCAATGAGCCTCTGATAGCCCATCAATCAGCCTTGACAGCTCATTGTGCAAGGCTGTCTGTTGAGGCAAGCAAATTGGGCATATACGATGTAATTATGCTGTATATCATGGGGCAAAGGATGGTCAGATGCTTCGTTCAATTGCTATTGGTATTGCTTGACAAAATAAAGTTTCTGCTCTGTCGAATAATTCTGTGCACGACCACTAGCCATGCCTTCTTTGGTATGAATACAACAAATATTACACCTTTATATACTTGGGTGACTTGATTTCAATATAGCTGCCCTGAACCTCGGAAACTGTCTGCTGCTGCCTTCACCCACAGTACGAAGCCTTGGTATACTTCTTGACAACAACCTCTCCTTTGATGCCCACATCTCCTCTGTGGTCAAATTTTCCTTCTACCATCTTCGAAACACACTTGGACAAAGCTCATTTAGCTTCATGGCTCCGACTCTGTGGAACTCTCGCTTTAAATCAAATCTCTTGCTTTCCATGCTCCTTAAGCCTGATATCTGCTATTAGCTGCTGCTACTATTTCAGGTATTGTTACTGTCATGTAATATGCACTTTCCACAGTATTTAATGTACTCTTTCATGTACTATGCACTTTCCACTGTATTTAGTGTACTATTTCATGTATGTTGTACTTTCCACTGTATTTAATGTACTATTGCATGTATTTTGTACTTTCCACTGTATTTAATGTATTATGCATTTTTTTAAACTGTATATCATGTATTATGCATTTCTCTGTATTTGAAGTATTATTGACTTTCTTGTTTTTACCACATCTTGTAAAGCGCTTTCTGATGGTGTTCCACTATGAAAGGCCCTATATAAAATAAAGATTGATTGATTGATTTATATCTGATTACATTTACAGCTTTGATAAATTCTTGCTCTGATTTATGGTCTTTTTAATTATGCGGATAAATACATTTTGTAAACCACGCAAAACTATTAGGCCGATTAAAATGTATTATCTTCATGTTTTACATATATATGGTTTTTTATTGTTATTTATTTTGTTGCAGATAAAATACAAATGTGCAATTACAATTTAATTATTATTTGAACTATAATGAACTGGAATCAATTGGTTTTTGTGCGCGCACCCCACACTTGAGGTTTGGAGATAGTTTTGATCCTGTGCTGGGTACTAAACCTGAGGATCAGCTGATCCACAACTCGTTTGTTCGTCCCTCCTGATGTGTTTTATTTGCAGGAGGAGAAAATAAAATGCCATTGAATTGACCAGCGAGTTTGGGAGTACAGTATTGAAAGAGTCTTTGAGTAGGCGGAGCCAAGGCCAGGGACACTGCATGACTGACAGCCTTTATAGCAAGTAGCGCCAATCCTGACCGAGATTAGAGGAAAATTTAATTTTAGAGTAGAATAGCCCCATTTTTCTACAACTTGTCTAGCCCATTTGTTACTATATAACCCCATTTAAGGTTTAAATACTTAAGTTAGCCCTGGTTACTGATTTAGTCCCATGTTAGTAGTGGTTAGAAAGCTTGCAAGTAAGGGTACATAGGCAATATGAACCCATTTATTTAAAAACAATATATACTTATTTACATCGTTTCAGTTTTGTATGTATATAATATACATGTATATATAGAAATTTATTTTCAAATATTTATTTTTTTTTCCATTTTTTGAGGATGTGCGTTATGTAGTTTGTCTCAATATTTACAATGTTTCGGTTGTGTAGATGCTTTATATGATGTTACTGAGTAAAACTATGACTTATATTCAATTGTTTGTCCTTTCATTATAATATTTATGTTGTTTTTAATATGCCAGTCAAATTGACTGACTGGTCATGGTTGTTCCAGGTATGTCTATAAACGCGGTCGTTCTAGTTAAACTCATTATTTTGACCTTCATGTCCTGTTTGTTTGTTCCTCATTCCTGATGCTACCCGGTCCCAGCTGGTAACAGGATGAGTACTGAAGTATTTTTTGTTGTTTTTCATTATAATTATCACTGATTGTTTTGTGTGAATAATATCTGTGTAATATCTTATTGATGTCAGTTGTATATTTTGTTTCTGTTTGTCTATAAATGCCAATGTATTGCTGGTATTGTTTTGATATGTGGATTGTATTTATATAGATGGATGATAGCCGTCAGTCACTATTATCGTTTGATTCAGCAGGGAGAATCAAGGCCATCTGATGCAGAGTTAATGAATTGTCAATTATGTCATTAACTCCTAGCCACCTGATATATAAGGAACTGCTTTAGCACCATTTAAGGGGTGTTCAAAGTGGAGAATGGGAGGAGAGAGAGAGAGAGAGAGAGAGAGAGAAACAAACTATAAAGAAGCTATTGCTATGCATGCTGGTTAAACAATAGAACCACCAGATTTTCGAACCTAGAACCGCCATGTGGGTCACTTTGACCCATACTTTTTTAATCTGCTTGGTTATGAAAATGAAAGACATACTATCAGATACAACTGAAAGGTTTTATTCATGAACATCATATCTATCATGTGTGTTGCAGAAACACTGTATTTAAATGTAAAATTAAACATAAAAGGCTTTATTTTTAAGATGCGCGCATATATAGCACAATTATAATGAAAAAATATAATAAAATACACATTTAAAAAGAAACGGCTAAGTACATATACACATGTACAGGTGTAAACGGGTATATGTACACACAAAACTATAAAACCAAAATCATTGTTTCTAATACTACATAAAAAGAAAACATAACACTACTTCCGGTATGACGGCTGCTTTGTTCTTTATGGAGGAGTGTATGCGTCTGCCAGCTGACTATGCCTGCATCCACAGACGCAGTTCCATTGAACACTATTGTGTAAAACATGTGTAAACTGGTACATACAAACCTGTACAACCATTTTTTTTTCTAAAAGTAATATAAACAAAAAGTTGTTATCCTACCTGACACTTTTGCTGAGTGCGGTTTGCCGTATTCCAATCTAAATGACTACTTTTAATATTCAATATTTCCTTCTGATCCATACCCAGTTGCATTTGTGGAACAAAATAAAGAATTGTTGTCTCCCAGGTACATTGAAAAATAATGCAGTAGGCTTTGACTGAGTTGGCATCTTGACAAATCCACAATCATAGCAATCTTTGTCTCGTAGTCAGTATACAAACAAAGAAAGGTAACCAGCTTTCATCTCTGGATTCCAGCAACAAGTGTAGCTGCCTTCCATGGGAATCCAGTAACATCTTGGGTCCCTGTCATCTCTCTCTTTTTCTTATGCTTATATCTCTCTCTGATCAAACTTCTATCCTATGTATAAATACAGTATCATTATTGATCTTGCTAAAAACTGTATAGAAAGATTAATCTTACTACCTTCTAGTTGTTTCCTCCCCTGCTCTGCAGGCAGTGATACAGAAACACACATGCATTTGCAACTCTCAAACATGATTGTGGCAGGGTTGCTGTAGAGGAGATAATTCCTGCATCACCACATTCAACACAGAAGCAGTATCCTACCCCTACTGATGCTGATGTCCACATACAAGCCACCATAGACAGCCAACTACAAGAAGAAGTGCTGCAGTTGTGCATTTCCACTACCAACTCCCCCACTGACTGGTAAGTGCACCTGTAGTGGCTGACATATGTGGGCAAAATGCACTACCTCCAAAAGCGAAGATGTTTACAACCCTGGACATATCCAATGGATTTTAGAGTATATCAGTTTTGGAGTATACATTTGCTTTTACATTTAAGCACCAACAGTACACGTGGAACTGTCTGCTACAGGGTTTTCATAACTCATCCTTTTCATAATGTTATGCAGCAGCAGTGTCCTCCTCACAACCACAATGCCTTCTGCAGTATGTGGACAACTTCTTGTTGGCAACAGGAACTATAGAACAGCATCTCCTCCTCCTTGATTAACTGTTAACTGTTGACAAAAGCTGGACTGTGCAAGCTAAGAAGGCTCAGCTTGGATAGCTTCAGGTAGATTTTCTTGTCCTCTCATGCTCTCAAACGGAGCACACTACTGATCAACATAAAGTTGAAATCATCCAGCGACTGCCACTTCCTGTCACCAAGACAACACTGCCATCCTTCTTAGGTCTAGTGAATATCAACAGGACTTTATTCCAGACTTTGCTACACACGCTAAATGTTTGTACAATTTACTGCACAAAGATGTACCTGAGGACAGTATGAGAGAAAAGTGAACTCCTGAACACACCACTTCAGGCAGAAGCAACCAGGCAGTTGCTTTTGGACCTGCATTGTGTTCCCCTGACTCACAGCTACCATTCGACTTGGAAGTAGCTGCATCAAACACTGCCCTGGTGACTTTAGGAAACTAACTCCAGTCGCTTATGCATCAAGAGTTAAACTACAAGGAAAACTACAGTACTTGGCCTGTGAGTGACATTTATTCAATACTTTTTGAGCATGACCTTGTTACTCCATCCCTCCAATAACATGGTATCTTCACAACGGCTGTCTCACTGGACTTCTTGTTTGATGCAAAGAGACTTGGACATTGCTTGCAAACAAACCATGTTACTTCCCACCTGCCGCCTTTTTGAAGGTAAAAAAAAAACTCCTGCCCACTGCCCTCTGGTAACAACCTGCCACTGAATCCTGTTTCCACCGCACCTATTTCTAACTCATTACATCCACTCACTGTCTTTTTAAATGGGTCATATTATCAAATATATGATAAGCCACACCCTGGGCTTGCTGTCTGTTGTGATGACTGGGAAACCATCTACCCATGCACACCACACTCCGCACAGTACTCTGAACAAGCAACAGTACACACAGTACACGCAGTACCGTGGTACTATGGTTTCTCTTTACTCCTTTAGAGGTTTCTGCTTTGCTGAAGGCAGACACATGCATCTCTTGTCTGTCATCTGGCAGCTTTTAAAGCAGTGAACTCAGCCTGTTTCTCCTTGAAAGTTAAGGCACATTCTAAATCTTCTCCTTACCATAAAGAAAACTCCAAGGCAGATCGGCTCGCTAAAGCCGCTGCACTGGACGGACCTTTATGTGATGAACCTCTGCCCTACCCCCCCACCTACACCCCCTAATTTATTTTCCTTATGCTATGGTGCATGACTGGCATCTGGATGGCTGTCCCTTACCAGCACCTACATCTTGGGTTCACTGCACCTCTCTTTCTCCAGGAAAAAATCTCATCCTTCTGTTTATCCCTCCCCCTACCCCCACTACTCCTTCTTTTTCTGTGACATTCTTTCCTTCCTTTGGGAAAAAAATGTTCTATTTACTGGGGATCATTATGGGTATGCTATTATGTTGGAGCAATAGTGAAAATAGGATGGCATTCATATCAAGAAGCAGAATTAGAAGATATTAGAGATGTTATGATTTAAGCCGAATTTAACAAGTTACATTTATTGATTCCAATAATCAAAAGTCACACTTACAGCTTAATCATTATCATTATACATAATAATGAGGCCACTAGTTATTAACAGAAATTACGTTCAAATACACTCTCAAATGCCTGCTCATGACAAGTATCCTTACATACAAAGCATGTGTCAGCAACGTCTTGAACATTCAACTGTTGCTTGCACCGGGCCAGGTTAAGTCAGTTTTATTGAGCCTTCTCGGCAATAAAACATTCTTACCCTGATAGCAGCCAGATAACAGCATACTTTGCACAGCTGCTCTATTAATTTCAAAAGAAAAACAGGACAGCTTTAATCATGGTCATCCATGTAATGGATAGTTTTAATTTATTATTATAATTTGTTAGTGTGGTTTGCTTTTGTACAGGGGAATAATGCTTTGTTTGGTTTTGTGCATATTGTTTATATTTATATGAATCATTATCCTTTCCTGCCAGGCAACCCGGTTGCTCAGCGGAGACGCACTGACAGTCAATTGATTGAAAAGGCTTGGCCAAGGTTTGGTTCATCAGAACAGGGGTGGGCCCGTGTACATCCGGCATAGCCAGGACAGAGATCGCCGGATACATGAACCAGGATGTATACATTTGGGATCACCAGGACAGAGATCGCCTGATACATGAACCAGGACTTGTACATCCAGGATTAAGCTATAAAAAAGGCCAACAAGATGCTCGGATACATTGTGAAAAGTGTTGAATTTAAATCAAGAGAAGTAATGTTAAAACTGTACAATGCATTAGTAAGACCTCATCTTGAATATTGTGTGCAGTTCTGGTCACCTCGCTGTAAAAAAGATATTGCTGCTCTAGAAAGAGTGCAAAGAAGAGCGACCAGAATTATTCCGGGTTTAAAAGGCATGTCATATGCAGACAGGCTAAAAGAATTGAATCTGTTCAGTCTTGAACAAAGAAGACTACGCGGCGACCTAATTCAAGCATTCAAAATTCTAAAAGGTATTGACAATGTCGACCCAAGGGACTTTTTCAACCTGAAAAAAGAAATAAGGACCAGGGGTCACAAATGGAGATTAGACAAAGGGACATTCAGAACAGAAAATAGGAGACACTTTTTTACACAGAGAATTGTGAGGGTCTGGAATCAACTCCCCAGTAATGTTGTTGAAGCTGACACCCTAGGATCCTTCAAGAAGCTGCTTGATGAGATTCTGGGATCAATAAGCTACTAACAACCAAACGAGCAATCTTTCTTATGTTCTTATGTTCTTATGAACCAGGAGGCGTACATCCAGGATTGCCAGGGCTGAAATTGTTGGATACATGAACCAGGATGTGTACGTCGGGATCCGGAATCGCCAGAACAGAGATTGTCAGATACGTGAACCAGGACTTGTACATCCAGGATCGCCAGAACTGAGATTGCCAGGTAAGTGAACCAGGACGTGTACATCTGGGATTGCCAGGGCTGAGATAACCGGATACATGAACCAGGACGTATACATCTGGGATCTCCAGGACTGAGATCATCGGATACATGAACCAGGACGTATACATCCGGGATCGCCAGGACTGAGATCACAGGATACATGAACCAGGACGTGTACATCCAAGATCACTAGGACTGAGATCGCAGGTACGTGAACCAGGATGTGTACATCCAGGATCGCAAGGGCGTGTACATCCAGGATCGTCAGGACTGCGATCTTCGGGTACGTGAACCAGGACGTGTTGTTTCATATGTGTGTGTGGCATTAGGGCGAGTTTATGGGATCCGGTTACCGATCCCCAGTAGTACAGTGAGGATTCAGTTGAGCATTTTAACAGCGGGACCCTCTTTATAGTGGAGATAGCGAACGACCCGACCATGCCACCTTTTATTTTCTTTAGTTTTCTTTTCAATGTGTTTTGTGGGACATCCTTTCACTGTTTAAAAACACTGAGGCCCAAATTTATAAAGAGTTAAAACCGACCGCAAAAAGCCACAATTGCGTGTTCAGTACGGCCGCACTCATCATCAAAATAACAATGTATTTTGTAAGACTAATTAGGTAAAGCAGGCGATTCCGCAATCAACCAATTTAAATACCCCTCACCGCAATTAGCGGTGGAGAATTACACACCTCTCACAATAAATAGCGGGTTTGGGTCAACCCTGCGTGTGTAAGCTACACATTCCAAAAGAAAATGAATGGCACATAAAGACCTCAGCCTGGTACTAGCACTGGCGATGAGCGAAAACTGAAATTTACCAATATGAAATTGGAGATTTTGGTACATGCAGTACTTGTTTTTTGTGATCAGTTGTTTTTTTTTGTTTTTTGTTTTTTTTTTAATAACAGAAACAACGCATAAAAACAAAACAAAAAAATAATAAACAATTTACAACATTGCCAATGCTTGCACATTAAAATAATAATAAAATAACTAAGAAAAAGTTACTACAATATTGTTATCTAAAAATAAAATTACATAGCAAAAATACAGGCTAGTATGAAGGTAATGGAAAGGAAGCCCATGTCATTTAAACATCAGTGTAGCCAAATTGGCAGCAGTTGCTCTCCATGCCTGTATAGTTGTCAGACGTGCCTTATTAATCCTGGCTGTGGAGCTTTCCAAAAAAACAATGCTTCTAAAGTCCAAGAGCCAGGTAGCAATCATAGAAGGCGTAGGGTCTATCCAAAGCCATAAAATGGATTTCTTGGCTGCAGTTAACCCTGCCAGAAGTATCCTGCTCTGGTGTAGAGAAGGCCCAGGGAGGAGTCATCATTCAATAGAAATACAACCTGATTTTTTATGATCTGAACCTCCGTCAACTCAGTAATAGTTTGAGCTACACTGTCCCAGAATGCAGCCACAATCGGACATTCCCAAAACATGTGTAGGTACCCACTGCACCAGTCTGACAAACTGCACAGAGCGGACTAGGGGACCTTTTCATTTTAAAAAGCATGTATAGAGTAGCCAATGCTTTATGGATATTTTTAAAGTGTATAAATTGGTGAGCTGGCTTCTTGGAAGCTAAAAACGTATTGTTGCATACATTGTCCCAATGAGGAGAAAATCCCAGCTTTTCCATTTCACTCTCCCAAATTTTTGTAACTGGCAGAGTATTACAGCCACCATGCTGCAGGGTGGAGCTGGTCCGAGCTCTAGCGAGAATGGCCTGGCGGTCATTGTAATGCAGCAGTTTGAAAAACAAGGTGTGCGGCCTATTTCTACGGCCTTCCTTTCCGCTGTAGATGCTGTAGGCTCTTTTGATCTCAATAGATCTGGCCCCCAAAGTTGGAATCCATTTAGGAAGATTGCGTTGGAGAAATTTGATAGGGTCACCCTTCTCTTTGCCCTCGTCTAACCCAACAAACCTTAAATTATTTTGGCGCTGTTTGTCCTCGTACTGAACCAGTTTCTCCTGCAATCTATCAACAGTGAGTCTGGTTTCAGCTGACTCCTGTTTGACCGCCCGAACAGTTACCTGCATATTGTCAAACTTAGAAGTAAATGTGTTCAAATCCTTTTCCAAGGATCCAAGCCTCTCCGTTAAACCGTGAAGTTCTTCCCGAATCACTTGTCTCATTAGGGGCTGCAAATCCCCGAGGTGTTTTCTCAGTAAATTCATAACGGTAGCACGCAGCTGTGACTCGGTGAGGTCGGTACTCATATTCTTTAACTTTTTCTTTAATGGGGAGGAACTCATGTCTTTATCACGTTTCATTGCCATCTCCAATATTTTATAATAACTTTTATCAAATTAAGTGGCTGAAAAATGCCCGGATAAAGTTTAAAGGAAAAAAATAACGGGTGGAAGGGAATAGCAGACTCAGGTGTCCATTCCTGTCTGCAGGTCACATGATCTCCTACAAGCAGTATTTGTAACACATGAAGATGTGTTACAAGCTCAAAATACATCACCAGGACAAATGAATAAAATATGGAATGTGCGGTGGATTCTTAATAAACAAATGTACCACTTCAGAGTTTATAGTAGGTTGCTTATACATTACAACGCATCATCCAGTTACTGTGCTTTGCATATTAGTTCAACTTGTTATTTCATATAGAATAATTCCAGGCTATAGCACGGCAGTAGGAAAGCCCTGCTATTTATAGGTATTTGTGTATTTTAGAACAGGGTTTCCTCCTCCGCCCCTGTCTTATTTCGTGTTTGTATTACGATTTATTTATTTATTTGTTTTTATATACACTGAGAACCGCTGTGTGTTTTGTATATTTTTGTAGGTGTAAATATAACGGGAAAGACGCATGGTTTTGTTTTGTTTTGTTTTGTTTTTGTATTTTGTTGCAAGCCCATCCACGTTAATAATTAAAACTTGTACAGAAGGTGGCCATCTCCCAAATTAATTAAGTGATTAATTTGTTGCTAATCGGGAGATGGTCACCTGCATAAATATCTGCAGCTCTCTGCACTCCGGGTGGCTGTACGAAGGAGAGCGAGAGAGGAGAAAATAAATTTAAAACAATATAGGAACAGTGGCCCAGCCTGACCTATATTTGTTATTGTTTGTGTTTGTGATTTTGTTTTCGTTTAAATATTTTATTTGTGCTCTGTGAGCCAGTGTTTATTTTTGTTTAAACATTTATTTTTGTATTCTTTAATAAACTGTGCATGCCCCGCCTGTGAACTGCAGTTACCTGGTTTGTTACTTTCCTGCCTTCTGGCCTGACGTCACCGCAATGCCATTTCCTGCCACACAGACGTATAGACTTTTCAGACTTCAGAAAAAATAAGTTTTATTTACTTGCATCCATGGCAGTCAAACGGGTGGATAATCCTTCCATTGATGTACAGCAATATGTTCAGCAACAATACAGCTGCATACAAACAGTCTTCAGTTTAACTATGACTAATATCTTCTATTTTATCTTCTTAAATTTTCACACGCGCTGTTTATTTTACACACGCTGTTTAATTTTTTTTTTTTCACAGTAAAACAGGTTTAAAATGCATTAAATTGAAAAAGGACACTCAGTTCTGTATCTCCAGCCAAGCTCCACCCCTTGTTTACTGTATTTTTCACATACCTCTTTATAGACTTGCATACTGATAAATCCTCTCCTGATCACTCGTTTTATTACCAAACTCCTCAATAATGTGATCCATGTCATTATTTTATTACTATAACATCTCAAAAAGCTCTGCAAATGTCAATGATGGATGCAGAAGCAGCTATCTCCTTTGTCTGTGTCCATGTTACCCCTGTGGTGCATGGGGCTATCAGATACGCCCTTTTTCTCGGCTTCATTAGGCTCCTATCGATCTCACTCGGCCATTGAAAGGTTTTCTCTGCTTTTTCCGGAGAAAAAACGACTAGAGACCCGTGCTTTACATCCGACATCAGACTGGAAAGGGAAAACTGTGATGTCGGACCTGGTCTGACATAGGACCGCAAAGGGTTAATCTCCTCCACCTTTCTTTTGCCTACACTCTAAGAAGTAAAGGCTCTCGTTAGAACCTTACTTTGCCACTGTGGGGAGACTTTTTAAGGTGCTTCTAAGAACGTTTTTTTACATGGATTCTATATTTTCTATTTGCAGACTTTCTGTTTTGTCATGTAATCTATGAAACATGTATTGAAAAACAATATGGTACCAGTATTATAAACCATAATTTGCAAACTAACTTGATCAGAAGGGTTAAAAAATTAACTCTTTGCAAAATACTATCAAATGTTTCTTTGTCCTTAAAAACAATGTCTCCTTGCTACAGTCAAATCAGCTTGCCTTTTATATAGCCTACTGTCTGACTGTGGCAAATTACCAGCTGTTTTTCAGAATTATTAAAATAATAACGCAAATACAAGGCCTGCAATTACTGTCAGCTTTAATTACTAATAATTTAATTAGACGGAATATTTAATAGACCTCATTTGCAAAATCCCCTCCCAATTTTAGTGGTTTTGTTCAGAAACACCCCAGAATTACATATGAGTATACAGAATTACATATACATCAAGGGCTATAGTGCACAGGGACATTGCTTCCACAAATCACGTCTTAATTGCGTGTTTATGCTATTCTGTGTGTTTTATAAATCCCATCCAATAACTCAGAACCATCTCGCCCGTTTTACAATTATAAAACATGCGCAATCTTTAGAAATCTGGGCCTGAGTGTTTTCACCAGCCCTAGGGATACCATTGCTGGGACCCTAGTGGTGGCCACCTGCCACTGCATGCGTTGAATAATTGTAAATAAATCTGTGCACCGGTATAGTAAGTGTCCTTGCCCAGTGAATACCCACAAACCTTAAAAAGTACCCTTTCACAACATGGAATTAATGTATCTAAGAATGGGGCAAAAGCTGATGCACCATATTAAGGTTGTGAAGAATCAAAGAGTTGTAGTATCAGAGTAGGTCAAAATATCATTATGTGTATGAAATTAACAGAATTGAAATATATAGGGAGTGCTAAGCCATTCTGTGTGTCTACTTGGTTTCTGGTTACAAACTTCCCCACTGACAAAGAATGCTTTTAAAAAGAGTCGTAAACTAAATACTGCACACGTGGCTTACCTTCGCGATCGCTGAAATTTTTTCAGACAGTTTTGGGTGCCTTGACACCTAGGACACAAAACAGTCCAGCTCATAAATCCAGCCAACAGGAGGCAAAACAATAGACCAGTTGAGAACAAGGGGCCGTCTAGGAACGAGAACAACCAATGCAAAACACCCCACATGGACTCGGGTACAGCTCAAAATAAACCAACTAGCCAATCACAGGGTTGAAAAAAGAATCATAAAAGGAGCCGCGCAACTTTCAAAGGATGTGCTTCCCACTCTAAGCGAGAAACAGGGCTTCAGACAAGAGAGAGCTCCACACACTAGAAACAGTACTCCTGGCAAGAGAAAGAAAGTTGTGCTAAGATGAAGTGGCCTGGAGTTCAGAGGAACGAAATGGAAGCCATGTCTGCTCTGCTATTCCTCCGGTCCGCCCTTCTAGGAGAACGACAGTGGGAGCTCTGGTCAAAAGCTACCACAGAGAACAAAACAAAACTCCAGCGTCTGGAGCTAGGAGAACAGACCAGCAAACCATGCAGAGGAAGATAGACTGAAATCAGGGAAGACAAACTTTTAGTCACGGTCCCAAGGGGGACATGTGTAGTCAGCGGGAAAACCTTGGGCATCCCCACACAGTGTTAGTAAAGGAATAGCGAGCAGACACAGGCTGAAGACTCGAGCCGTACAGGTATCGACGGTGGGGGAATGCTGCTAAAGCAGCAACTTTTATTTATAGTTTTGTTATTGTGTTTTACTTTCTCTTTTTGCTTTTGCCTTTTGTTTAGATTATTATTTTGACACATTAATAAAGTACACCCCTGCGGGTGTCCATGCAGTGTTTACTAACCCAAGAGTGAAGTAAATCAATTACTGCTCATTTGACGATTAATTTGATATCCCATGCTATACTGGTAAGGCTGGACTAATATAGTTTGTAGGAATACAATTAATTGAAAGTCCAATATTAACAAACGATCATGCACTGATCCTGAGTAATTGACTTATATTTCAAAAGGGATTGAAGTAAACAGGATTAAATTCCTGGAAGGAATAAAAAGGTAAAAATTAACCAATTAATAATTTTCTGAAAATTATTGAACATAATATACTGAAAAATACAGAGGTGTTTGTGAAGGATGCTTTAATGATAAGTAACCTATCATTGTACAACTGATATTCTCAATAGTTTGGTTATGAGACTGACGTGTGCAAAACAATGTAATGTAACATTAAGGTATGAATCGATCAATACAATGATTACTTAATTCTCAGTGGAGATTTAGTTCTCTTGGTGAGCAAGCAATTTGTTCAAAAAGCATGAATGCTTTCATTGCCAGAGGCGTTATGACGTGTCACATGGATACTGTCTTAGAGATTGAGTTCTCTTAATGAACAAATAAGTTGTTCAAGAAAGTTTGTAAACTTTCATAGCCTAGTGGTTTATAATGAAGCTAGATTGAATTCTAGACATTTTAAGGAGTAAAGTATTTCACTTGTTAAAGATGTTACATAACCTAAATCTCCTGTGGGAACACAGTGATGAGGTGTACTGACTAGTGTGCTGACGAGCTGCTGTCATGAGTGTGATCTGCAAGGTTAGATTTTACAATACAAGTTATTCTGACTAATTATGATGAAGAAATCTTCGTGTGTAAAGAGTCAACACAATGCTGACCTCCCCACATAACCCTCTATATGATTTGGATATTGTATTACATAAATCAGTTAAATTACCGGATATGGTTTAATATAGACTGGTAAAGGTGTGAAAATGTTTAATCAGAACTACCTGTAGTTCTAATGGACATTAGAATAATTCCAGCTATGTCTACTGAATGTTCATCCCATAATGAGTAAGAATGGTCTCACTCTATATAATTTACACATAGTAAATAAGGAAATGTAACTGATTAAGGAGGAAGGGGGTGTACATTTGATTTAATTCAATGTCTATCTTTTTCACATGTAATACACTTGAAAGAAGATATGCAAGAAACCTTTGCTGTCGTGCTACAAATTAAAAAAGATAAATCCTTAGTTATATTATCTTATAGTTTACTAAATTCAGCATAAGTACTCCTAAAATGCCATTTTCAAGTATGTTCATATTAGCTAGTTGAGGTAATATTCTCCTGTTACACAAAATATTAGTAAGCCTAATAATCTTTTAAAAAACTATAATCAGAAGAAAGAAACAATGAGATTTGGCGATTTAAATATCTCCAGAATGGGAAAATAATTCCAGGAAATATCACAGCAACCACAATGGTAATTATTCAGGTCTCTGGGTTAAATATGTCATACTTATAAAACAACTGGGAAACTTGAAATAAATAACTAGTGTATTGTTGTTGAGAAGTCTATAATCAATGACATGTTGTTGTTTTAAAGTTAACTGAAATTGATAAATGTAACACTCACCGTTTTATAAGAATGGCTCACTGAGGTTTCATGACTAGGTTGAGGAGGTGACTGTTATTAGCATGTGTACTGTGTGTAACAGGCAGTAAGCCTTTCAGTATAAATCTCATGTTAAGAAAACATAATAGATGTGGTCTATGTTGCTGTATATTGTTTGTCTTAAGGATCTGTAAGTGAATCTATTAAGATTAGATTACAGTAATTCCATTCCTATGAATGCTGATTGTCATATATTGAAATCAGCAGACATGTTTTGCACACATGATAAATGGTGAACTATAAGTTCGTAAGACCCTGCCACGAAAATGCTTTAGATCTCCTGATTAAGAACACTGTTACAGTAATGCTGTTATATGCACTTTCTAACGTAGAACTGGTAACTATTGGTAAAACTAACCTTAATATTGTTAAGTAATTCTTTACCAAATTTCAAGCTTTTTACTCCCTTTTACAAGAAATACCTGAAAATTGTTGGAGATAACTGATTCCTGGTGCATGTAAAATGTGTAATACATTTTCTCTCATTTCTTACATTTTGATGTCCCTGAGTGGGCGACTAGAGACAAATTTATATTTAAATAAATTGTATAACAACAATTCACTAATTCACTACAGAGTCTTTCCATGCCAGGTGTGGACTGTTTTATTATCAATGTTTTTGGGCACCAAGCATTTTTGGGGTTAACATATCCTACAGCTGCAGGGGACTGCTTTTTCACAACAACCAGTTGTATGGTAACAAAAAGCAGATCATGCACCAGGCAGTCCTGTTTCCAACACAGAACCAGCAGATCACATCCAGGCCGCCTGACTGTACCATATATGAAGGGGTAATATCCTTTCTTGGTGTATGCTTATGGCTTAAAATAATATGTTGTCATATTATAAGTAAATAATAACTTTGCATCTTTGTATGATGTGTTGTCACTTTCGGGCAAAACCCTTAAAATCTTACAATGTGAATGCATGTTATTTTGGTTTTACATGTTGGAAATGATAATCAAATGACCCTTAACTATGAGTGCAGGTTTAGAATATTCATATAAAAGCTGTTGGGTTTGTAAGTTGTTTCTGCATGGTACTGGCTTGGCTTTTGCTGTCTAATCAAATTACTGCTGTATTAGTCCTGCTGTCAGGAAAAATCTAAATCACAAGAACTTTAAAGGAATCCCTAAGGAATATAATCAGTGCCAAGCAGCGAGGAGGTCTCTGGTGCTCAGAATTTCTGAGAGGAAGCTAAAATAATCTTCTATTAAATGAGCAAAATCAGCATTGTATTTTAGTAGTTGGCAGGAAAGTATCCCAAAATTTAATGCAGCATACTGCATACTATAAATTTATTTAGATTTATTTAGATTCCTTTTTGTGTTGCATACATGCATACAAATATACAAAATACATATTTAGGAACATAACAAAAAGCTTATTTTTCAAACAGGAATATATTTATTTATTTTTATACAATGGATCCTGAGACATGTTTAGTATATCCATTTAGTCATTGTAAAATTGTAAACAGGCAAAGGCTTTATAATTGCCTCACTTTTGCCTCTTTGTTTTAATTAGGTTTTCATTTTTAATTTCTAAAGCTAAGATAATGAACTCTGCTCTGGTGTCCAGGTTTTATTAAACACATACAGAAAGTTGCAGAGGTAGATGGCCGCCACTAGGGTACCAGCAATGGTATCCCTAGTACGGAAGAACATTCACACGTGTACATTACACAAAAAAACAAAAAACAGTGGGTAAAAACAGCTAATAAACAAGCCAAGCTCGTGTCCCACTAAAAGGGACGTCCCATTTCAAGAACCTTCTCCCTGCACAGCTAAATGAATTTAAGAGGGATTAAAATCCCCTAAATTAATCCCTCCCATAAAGACACACACACATACACACCTGCTGCACATTAAACTTCAATTAAGCAGGGAGGGAAGTCTAACCTCCCATCCCTGCCATATCTGTCACATGCTTTGTTTTCATACAATTGTAATACATTTTATTTTTAAACCAAACAAAACTATTTTATTTATAAACCCAAAGTAAAACATACTATGTACAGGGGCAGGCCTCAGTCCTGCTACATACCCTCCCTCTCGGTCCATTCGAAATTTTCACCCAAGAGGGGGAAATAAACAATAAACACACAGGTGGGTGGGAGGGAATGATGGGGCCAGTTGGCCCCAACACTAACTCCACACTACTTTCTGGGCTTCTGTAAGGTGGAGTTTATTCAATCCCCTGGCCTACCCCCTAAATCCAGTGTCCCATTAGCCCCTTCTTGGGTCCACTCCAGAGGACAGCCCTAGCACTGCTACGAGCCCCGGGCTTACTGCTGGTGTCACTTCCAAGGGGTTCTCCAGCAGAGGTACTGGAGAGAGGCACTCCGGCAGTGCTGCTGGCTCTCTGGTGGCACAGTAGTTCCAGTTCCCTTACTGCTGGTGGCTCCTGTCTCTCTGGCGGTCGGGAAGGTGCCCCCCCCCCCCCCCCCCCCCCCCCCTTTTTGTACACAGCTCATGTCCCTGTGACGCGCAGGCAGGCAGCTCCTCCTTCTCTGGCCCTTGAGCAGACAGCTCATTCTTTTGTGGCTCTTGGGCAGGCAGCTCCTCTTTCTCTGATTCAGAATGGCAGCCCGTTCTCTGGTTCCCTCAGCAGGTCCTCCGCTAAAATAGGTTAAATGTGATGGTGGCTCTGGACACGGCAGGGGCTCCTCACTCTCTCTCTCTATCTCCCCCTCCTTTTTTCTCTTTATTTAGCGCCTTTCATAGTGAACCGCTATCACAAAGCGCTTTACAGAGATAGGCTGTGTACTGTGTATTATATACAGAGTCACGAACAATAGGACATTGATTTAACATCTCATCAACAGGATAGAGCACAAGGAGGTTAAGTGACTTGCTCAGGGTCACACAGTGAGTCAGTCAATGGCAGAGATGGGATTTGAACCTGTGACCTTCTGTATACAATCCCTGGACCTTAACCACTGGACCACACTGGTTATAAGCACTGGACCTTAACCACTTGACCACACTGCCTCCTACTCTGTGCCTGTGTCCCTGTCTTGCTCCGGGCAGTTGGCCTCCCTATAGAGCAGGCAAAGGAAGCACCATGGAGCACCCTCCTGGGCCAACCTTGGCGTCATGGCATCCAAGGTCCCCTTTAGCACAGGATACTGCCCTTGAATCCCCTTGACCTGGACCGTAGGTGGCAACTGGACAAAATCTTGGAGGATCTTGCTGTTTATGATCTCCAGGTGTTTTCTCCCTTGTCTTTAGCCACTGGAGGGTGCTGGAGTCCAAAAGCTATCTCTCGGCTACATCCATGTCTCTCTCAGGTGGGTGGTCTTGCCTTGCCTCGGCAGTACTCAGTGGATCCCACTCTAACACCAGGTGTAACAGGGGTGTTCTGTTACTGTGTGGGTATCCATTGAGAGATGAGAGACAGAGGTTTTGAGATTGAAAAAGCCAGTCAGGCATCCCAGGTTTTATTAATCATAGGCGGTTGCAGTGGTTGGTCTGCCACTAGGGTACCAGCAATGGTTGCTCTAGTGCAGAAGGATATATAGAAACAGGTACATGGAAATACAAAGCACATTGTTCCCAGGGGCAGGCCTCAGCCCTGCCACAGCATGTTATAAAACATCACGCTGAGGATATTTTGTTGAATCCCGGTTCTCAAATCTTTGCTGAATATTGAATGAATGACGCATAACAAAGAAAACACAAGGTACAGCAGGTATGAATCTGAATGGTAAGGTACACAATTATGAGCCCATACTGTAACTCAACTCAATAAATAGCCATTTAGTAAAAAGACACTCAGACACACAAAAGAAACTTGAAACCTGGAAGGTATGAGTACCTTTGACTATCTATCTGGAAAATAATTACTCCAGATGACTGAATTAATGTATTTGTTTTGGCAGAGGAGATTCTGGGTTCAACTGGAAATACTGTACCTCCCTCTCCTCTGAGCATTCAGACTGATACTGCTTATTTAGATAACATATTAAGTTCTAATGCTCTTCAAGCAATCTCACTATATAAATTGATAAGAGCTGAGAACATATAATGTAACCTTGGTTATAGACTATTGCAAGTGTAAATAAGTCTCTTTTTAAAATTTTACATTAAGTGCATCAAATAAAAAAATGAAATAGTCATTGTAGTCAAGGACAGCATTAGAGCTGGCAAATTCAATTAATTAGAACTGCATTTTTGAATGTATCAGTTGCTTGAAATCCCGATGCTGCCTTTCTAGACAACATCCTACAACATTGCACACTCTGTTTGAGGTTCTGCACCACAAACAGGTTGTGCCTTAATAGTCTGTGCTCCAATTTCTGCTACTGAACAGGTGCGATCATTTTGGTGAGTACTCTGTACAGAATATGGAATGATCAAGTAGTAACACCAAGGGAATATTAGAAAACATGAACCAAAGGCTAAGTGTAAGCTAATGCAACATGGATGTTAGATTATTTTTATCTGAGCATTTTTAGAATGGACAGATGTTGTGAGCTCAGCAGTGGATGGTGCAGCACAGTCCAACAGAAGGAGGCATGTGTTGTGTTGGAGCTGAACCATGTGCTGTGTTGGAGTTGAAAAGCTGTGACCAATTTAATTGTGATGAAATAAGTTTCATCAACCTAAGAGGGTTACATGACTAGACATTTTGTAGAACAACTGCATGGTTGAGGGTACAGTACTGTGCAAAAGTTTTAGGCAGGTGTGAAAAAATGCTGTAAAGTAAGAGTGCTTTCAAAAATAGACATGTTAATAGTTTATAGTTATCAATTAAAAAAATGCAAAGTGAGTTAACAGAAGAAAAATCTACATCAAATCAATATTTGGTGTGACCACTCTTTGCCTTCAAAACAGCATCAATTCTTCTAAGTACACTTGCACACAGTTTTTGAAGGATCTCGGCAGGTAGGTTGGCCCAAACATCTTGGAGAACTAACCACAGTTCTTCTGTGGATTTAGGCAGCCTCAGTTGCTTCTCTCTCTTCATGTAATCCTAGACAGACTCGATGATGTTGAGATCAGGGCTCTGTGGGGGCCATACCATCATTTCCAGGACTCCGTGTTCTTCTTTACGCTGAAGATAGTTCTTAATGACTTTCGCTGTATATTTGGGGTCGTTGTAATGCTGCAGAATAAATTTGGTGCCAATCAGATGCCTCCCTGATGGTATTGCATGATGGATAAGTATCTGCCTGTACTTCTCAGCATTGCGGAGACCATTAATTCCGACCAAATCCCCAACTCCATTTGCAGAAATGCAGCCCCAAACTTGCAAGGAACCTCCACCATGCTTCATTGTTGCCTGCAGGTACTCATTCGTGTACTGCTCTCCAGCCCTTCGGCGAACAAACTGCCTTCTGCTACAGCCAAATATTTCAAATTTTGACTCATCATTCCAGAGCACCTGCTGCCATTTTTCTGCACCCCAGTTCCTGTGTTTTCGTGCATAGTTGGGTCGCTTGGCCTTGTTTCCACGTCGGAGGTATGGCTTTTTGGCCGAATGTTTTCCATGAAGGCCACTTCTGACCAGACTTCTCTGGACAGTAGATGGGTGTACCAGGGTCCCACTGTTTTCTGCCAATTCTGAGCTGATGGCATTGCTGGACATCTTCCGATTGTGAAGGGAAGTAAGCATGATGTGTCTTTCATCTGCTGCAGTAAGTTTCCTTGGCCGACCACTGCGTCTACGGTCCTCAACGTTGCCCGTTTCTTTGTGCTTCTTCAAAAGAGCTTGGACAGCACACCTGGAAACCCCTGTCTGCCTTGAAATTTCTACCTGGAAGCGACCTTGCTGATGCAGTATAATTACCTTGTGTCTTGTTGCTGTGCTCAGTCTTGCCATGGTGTATGACTTTTGACAGTAAACTGTCTTCAGCAACCTCACCTTGTTAGCTGAGTTTGGCTGTTCCTCACCTACTTTTATTCCTCCTACTCAGCTGTTTCTGTTTCAGTTAATGATTGTGTTTCAACCTATATATTGAATTGATGATCATTAGCACCTGTTTGGTATAATTGTTTACTCATACACCTGACTATATGCCTACAAAATCCCTGACTTTGTGCAAGTGTACCTAGAAGAATTGATGCTGTTTTGAAGTAAGATTTTTCTTCTGTTCACTCACTTTGCATTTTGTTAATTGATGAATATAATCTATTAACATGTCTATTTTTGAAAGTATTCTTACTTTACAGCATTTTTCACACCTGCCTAAAACTTTTGCACAGTACTGTATGTACTGTTAAATTTACAGAATTCGGTTGTTGCGTAATAAATTAATAGTGAGGTGTTGTGATTGGTTGAAATCTTTCCTTAACTATAAATACTGGTATTGGTACAGTATATCTAGTGTTCCGCATTTCTGGTTAATTTCTAATTTTACTGAAAAATTACTGATTTTTTTTTTAACTGAATGTTAGTTTTTACTGATTTATACCTGATTTCTTGTGTACTTTTCAATAGTTTCCCGGTACTCTTTTCTAGGAAATACAAAATATTTTGATTAAATGCTGTTATATTTTGACCCCGACATTGTAATAAGCAGCACTACACTGTATCATACAGCAGAAATTTAGACGTCAGAGGATAAAATAACATTCAAAAGTCACACATTGGTTCTCTGTTCACAGACACAATATCACCTGATTCTGTTGGCCAATCAAACTAATAGTAACTAAACACTATGGGTACATTTGATTTGATCGTACAATCATTGTAACTATACGTATCATTGCATAACTAACTACTCTGACTGAATGAACTTACTGAATACGTTTTATGAAAACTTTTTTATGAATATTCAAAAAGAAAACTAATATTTCGAAGTATTCAATAAACCAAAAGCAGAAGGGTTATTTGAATTTCGCTTCCCGATCTACTGCGGCACTACTATGAGGTAACATGTTCGTGCTGACAGAATAAAATAACATATTGAAAACTAATGCGACATACGAGAATTCTTAGAACGGGGATCTCCCCCCTCCGACCCTGTGTATGGGACACGTAGGTTTGCGTTTATGATCGCGCGTTTAGGCCACATTTAACGCACGAGGAAAGACGGTATGTTTGCCAACATAATGTGTTCTGACAGGCGCGGGTTGGCAGCTTCTCTGCAAAAGTAGTTAATACTGCCGCTCCAACCAGCCGAGGCGAATAGAATCATTACAGCTAGTTTAAACCCCTCGGCCAACAACGTATACCCAACGACGCGAGCTCTCGCACTGGGGGTTCAGAGGCTCACCAAAAGGACGACGAGGAGTCCTGGACTTCGAGCACGACCGACGCAAGATTTAAAATAAATGGCAATTTAAATAATAAACTTCCTGGGGATGACCAGTTTGCAGATTGTAACCGGGGACCCAGTTGGCACATTGAACGGGGAAGCCTGCCGTTAATTTGCCATTGCCTGGGGATGCCAGTTTGCCATTGACCGGGGATGCCTGCCTTACACCGCTCAGGGATGCCACATCCGCATCGCCTAGGGTTGCTGCTGCTCCTCATCACCTGGGGTTGCCTGCTGCTCCGCATCGCCTGGGGTTGCCTGCTGCTCCTCATCACCTGGGGTTGCCTGCTGCTCCGCATCACCTGGGGTTGCCTGCTGCTCCTCATGCTCCACATCTGGGGTTGCCTGCTGCTCCGCATCACCTGGGGTTGCGCCTGGCTGCTCCGCATGCCTGCTGCTCCTCATCACCTGGGGTTGCCTGCTGCTCCGCATCACCTGGGGTTGCCTGCTGCTCCTCATCACCTGGGGTTGCCTGCTGCTCCTCATCGCCTGGGGCTGCCTGCTGCTCCGCATCGCCTGGGGTTGCCTGCTGCTCCTCATCACTTGGGGTTGCCGGCTGCTCCGCATCGCCTGGGGCTGCCTACTGTTCCGCATCACCTGGGGTTGCTGAAGGCTTTGCTTGGCCTGGAGTTTCCTGTGTCCTTTCTATCCCAAAGGGTTGCTGAAGGTCCCACTAAGGGGAGCTGAAGGCCCCAAAAAGGGGAGCTGCCGGCTAGGAAGAAGGAGGGTTAGGAGACCAACTCCCCGAGCCGCATTTCGGCCATGAAGCGGGGGGGGGGGCAGGAGACCAGCTCCCCCCGCAGCAGTTTCGCTGCCTGATAGTGTGTGGTGGGAGCCCTGGAAGAGGAGTCACCCCCATAAACACCATGCTCCACCTCTTCTGGGACTTGAAGACTGAGGGGGGAGATGGCCTTTGGGGCCATGTGTGCGTTGCACAAGGGGGAGGGGGGGCGTATGTAGCATGGCGGTAGGAAAGCCCTGCACATAAAAAGGGGGCAGGGCAAAGCCCTGCTGTGTAATTATATTTATTTATTTATTTTTAGAACGGGGTCTTCCCCTCCGCCCCTGTCTACGATTGGTGTATTTGTGTTTATGATGGCGCAGCTGTGTTAGTATTTGTTTTATGATTTATTTTATTTATATATGACAGCGAGAGCCGTATGTTTTGTTTATTTGAATGTGTTCTAGCAGAGGCGAGGTTGACAGCTTGTCCTCTGCCAGTAGTTAATAAACTTGTGCAGATTGTCGCAGAGGGGTAATAGAATAATTACTAGCTAGTTAAACCTCTCGGCCATGGTATAAAAGCCTGCAGCTCTGGATACTTGGTGTGAGGGTTCGGAGGAGAGAGAAATTTACAATAAAACAAACGTATAGGATCAGTGAAGGTGATTGCCTGACCTGTGTTTTTGTGTTTGTGATTTTGATTAATTTTTTTAATTTGCTCTTTGAGCAGTGTTTTTGTTTAAATATTTTATTTATTCTTGTGTTTGAATAAACAAATACTTCCTGCATTCTGGCCTGACGTCACCACACATGGCCAGCCTGTCACATATATTATAAGGCAAGGAACTGAATATAACAAAATCATTGTGGACTTACTTGATTGATGAAACTTGACTGATGGCATTTGAGAAATCCATGGGGAAGATGAAGAGCCAGCCAGTCAACCATTTTGTTTTTTTCATACCATGAGCAATTAAAAAGGCAATTTTGTTTTGCTCCTCCCTGTTGAAGGTCCAATTTAGGCTTTGGATGACCTATATTGCTATTTTTATTTTAATTTTTTCCTCAATTGAAAGCGAGGAAAATGATGTATTAATTTAAAAAATCTACAACGTACTGAGCAGCCACATATGACAAATAACCTGCCTGGCAACAGACACATCAAGATAGCATAAGCACCATCAGCCATCTGTTTTGCATTATTTTGAAATATGCACATGCTTCAGCACGTCATTACTTACACTATTATTATTATATATATTATATGTATTTTTAAAATGTTAACTTTCCGTTTTATAAATGAGATGCACTTTTAAAACAACAAAACATATCTCAAAATAATGCAACATTCAGCATGACACCGTGCTTAATACTTTTAGAGGTTTCGTGAGTCATGTACACGCAGAGCAGCTGACGGTTCAATTTCTTCCAGATTGACTAAAGTCTGTATGCAGCGAAGCATAGAAATATTCTGGTTTTAAGGTGGCTGATGATGAAATAGTAAAATGTAGGGACCAAATTTTAAATAAAGATTCTCCGAGAGTTGATATGAAACAGCAGTTTTATTAAACAGAATTCTGGAGAGACAACAGTTCACAGGCAATCTGTTAATGATTCTCTGACAGGTATGTACAATATATAGTTTGTTATATTCATTATTTATTTATTTATTTTAAAACAACCTTTCATTCAAATCCCATTTTTGTGGGTGTTACAACTTGGCGTAGTCGTCAGGATGGTTACTAGTGATGCTCGGGGGATCCAGAGTGAAGAAATCATTCTGTGTGATCAGTTTGTGACTGGGTTGCGGGATGCGGCCTTGCGTCGGGAGCTGCTCATAAAGGTTGCTAACAGTAAAGATCTTACTTTTGCAGAACTAAAATGAAAGGCATTGAGGAGGGCAGAGCTTGATGCAGACTTGGACCCTTATCATTGTGGAGCAGTTGGGGCAGCAGCCCTTGCCCCTAGTAAAGTTGAAACATGCGTCAGGAACTGAAAGCTGAACTGGCTAAAGACTTGGAAAGCCAGATGAGTGACCTGTCTAGGAATGTGCTGGATGAACTGAGATTGGAGATGCGAAGATTGAGCGCAGAGTTACGTCCACTAGCCGGGCCCCCACTGTTGCAAGAGTAGGATTCTGTTGCAATT
This sequence comes from Polyodon spathula, assembly GCF_017654505.1. Classification (NCBI taxonomy): domain Eukaryota; kingdom Metazoa; phylum Chordata; class Actinopteri; order Acipenseriformes; family Polyodontidae; genus Polyodon; species Polyodon spathula. Next base: position 52,463,662 of record NC_054537.1, read on the forward strand.
GCTCCCTATAGATCTCCAGCAAGAAAGATGCCACAAAACCAGTATGATACACAAGGTAGGCCTATTTGTAAGGGTTGTAATCAAGCTGGACATTTTGAAAGATTCTGTCCCCTTAGATGTGAGCAGGGCGCCAGCGGTGCGTCAGCTTTAAACTAGGATTACCGACTGTTGTGGATCAGACAGTGGGTAGAGTAGGCCAAGGTACATTAATGAATCAACCCACCGAAGAGGCTGTTGGCCAAAGCCCTGTGGTTGAGGTGTGTATGGAGGGTGTACTGGTGCCTTGTTTGGTCAATATCGGGTCAATAAGTCCAGTTTGGACAGACTGGTAAGCAATTACAAGACCCCACCTCTTGGCTTACTTTGAGGGTGGCTAATAGGCTTTCGATTCCTTAGTTGGGGTATGTGGAGCTGGACTGAGGTAGCTGGGGTGAAGATTATGAAACGGGATGTTGTAGTTGTAGAAGGTCTGTACTCTGCCCCAGGGCTGTTGGGAATGAATGTGATTAAAGAATGTTGGAATGTTCTTTTTCAACAGACTGGTTCCACTGTAGTAGGAAATGGTTGTTGCAAAAACTCCCGGTTAGCAAGAGTGGCAGCAAGCTCTCCAGAAGTGCAAGAAGTAACAAGGAATAAGGAAGATGGCCATGTGGGGGCTTTGAGAGTCGATGCCAGGGTTTCCATTACAATCCCTGGAGCTACAGAAATGGTTCTTCGCTGCTGTGCCAGAGTAGGACCAGGAGGCAGTGATTACCAAGCCTTGGTGGAGCCTGGCATGAAGAGAGGATCGGTGTTTGTCACCTGCACTGTGACCAATTTGAGGGGTGGTAAGCTACATGTGAGGGTGAAGAATGTCAGTGAGATGCCAGTTGTTTTACATAGGTACCAACTGTTGGGCTCTGTGTTCTGGTTTGAAGACACTGATGTGCATGAGGAGGAAGAGCTGGAATGACCTCCATTAGAGGGAAGTATTGTTGAAGGGTGTCTGCAGCAGGCCCTGGACTCAGCTGTTGGAACCAGTGGGGTGGAGTTGACCAGTGAACAACAAAGAAGATTAAAGGGCCTTTTAGAAAAACATCAAGGGGTCTTTTCAGACCATGTTGAGCACCAGATTCACACAGGGACTACTCTGCCTACCCGGGAACGCTATAGGCAGATACCCCCTAATTTATATAGAGAGGTCAAGACATTGCTTCAAGGTATGGTGGAAGGGGGGATAATCCGAAAGAGTTGTAGCCTGTGGGCAGCACCAATTTTGCTAGTTAGGAAGAAGGATGGGACACTGAGATTTTGTGTAGATTATAGGAAATTAAATGGGGTTACACATAAAGATGCTTATCCTTTGCCCCGAATAGAAGAGGCTCTTACTACCCTTAAAAAGGCTCAGTTTTCCTCCACTCTGGATCTAGCCAGTGAATATTGGCAGGTTGAAATAGATCCTCAACATCTTGAGAAGACCGCCTTTACTACCCCAATGGGCTTATATGAATTTGATATAATGCCCTTCGGACTTTGTAATGCCCTGGCTACCTTTCAACAACTTATGGATAGTTGCTTGTCTGAAAGAAAGTTAGAATCTCTATTAGTCTACCTGGATGACGTGATTGTTTTCTTTGCAGATTTTGATACCCACCTGGATGATCTAGACTTTGTATTGAGAAAGCTGTAACAGCACAGCTTGAAGTTACAGCCCACTGTCAACTTCTACAAAATTAGGTACGTTACTTGGGGCATATAGTTTCAGAACACCGGGTGGCACCAGACCCTGAGAAAGTGGCTGCAGTTCAGCAGTGGAAGACTCCTACTAATATTACAGAGCTGAGCTCCTTTTTGGGTTTTGTAGGATATTATCGGCGATTTATCAAACACTTTTCTAAGGTGGCAGTTCCATTCCATGCAATGTTAGGTGGAGTCCCTAAAAATAGATGCCCTCGGAGGAACCTGGCCGTACCAAATTGAAATTGGACCATGCACTGTACTGAGGCTTTTCAAAAGTTAAAACAAGCTGGTGAGCCACCAAGGATTGGGTGCTGTACTGGCACAAGAAAAAGAGGGCACTGAAAAAGTGATTGCTTTTGTAAATAGGAGTCTCCAGCCTTCTGAGAAGAACACTGATAACTATAGCTCTTTTAAATTGGTGTTATTGGAATTAAAGTGGGCTGTAACTGAAAAAATTCAGGAGTATTTGACTGGGTCACAGTTTACTGTATACACCGATAATAATCCTCTTGTCCAAGTTTCTTTTTTCTTTTTTTGACTAAACAGACTTAGGATGGTTTTTAGTCAATCTGGTGCCCTTTCTCTGTGTTAGAATTGTTATTGTGCTGTGACATTTACTTTTTTTGTGTGTTTTGGAATTGTTATTGTGTTATACAGTATTTTCTTTTGTGTGTGCCTGTTTTGATGCACCAGTTATTTTTGTTTGATTGTTTTATTTTTTTGTTTGCGGTGATGTACTTGTGCTATTTATTATTATTGCACTTTACTTGCTGGGTATTTAGATGGCTGGATAGAAGACTAATAAATTGCCTTAAAGTCAAGACTGTGTTTTTGTGTTCGTCCTGTGGTTGCACTTGTCAGCTTGCCCAGATTTAAAACAACCTTTCATTCAATTCCCACTTTTGTGGGTGTTACACATACTTACAAAGTACAGCTTTTATAGTAATGCACAGACAAGACAAAATAATGTGTGCATGCAGCAGAACTTATATTCATCTTAAAAGGAAACAAACTATCACAAGATGTTCTCGGCATACAGCCAAAGTGTGATGTCCTTGTAAAGTGCTGACTTTCCATATTTCAACATAGCTTTCACAGACATACTCAAACATTTTTATACTAGATAGTGAACTGATATTTATTTTAACCCTTCACAATATAACAAGACCTTGTTTTTCACAAAGCATCACTAAGTTAAAGTAAGTTATTGCTTGTCATATGTAAATACCAGTTAATGTCTACGTATGTTTGATATTGCAATTGTGTTATTATAGTTTTGTGTTTCGGAAGACTAATATTATCGATATCAAAATACATGCATGATATTGATATACAATTTTCATATTGTTGCTCATCCCTAATATATAACATATATATATACAGTAGAGAGTCAATTATCTGAACCAATTGTTACTCATACTAGTTTGCATAATCGATTTGTATGCATAATTGAACAGGTATTAATAACCATTACTGTACATTTAATAATGTATAGAATAAAGTTAACATACACAAGTACAAGTACCTACTGATAATATATAACTAGTAACCTATTCTGTCACATTAAGCATACAGAATTACAAAGCTTTACAAATAATTAAATTAATGCAATTAAATAAAACTACAGTTAAGGTAATATAATACTGTAATTAAACGTACCCTATACCAAACTTTGAAAATCATCAAAGAATACAATTCAGTACAACTTTATATTACAGAACTTTAGGAATCATAAAACTTCAAAAATTCAGTAAAATGTTTCTATACTTTGATACTTGCTGTTTAGGTACTGTAATATCGTGCAATTAAAATGAATAAAATAAAAGCTCTCAGCTGCTCAATAACAGACAGGTTCTCCAGCCCTTAGTGATGAAATAGAAGAAAAATCAAGAATGAGGTGACTGTTTTAATTTGCTTAACTGCAACAATTTAAAGCACACAGTGCTCCATCTAATGTTTTAGTGGTCTGAATCATTCTGTAACCTTCACTTGCTTCAGAATGCTGGTCCTTTTTTGGCAGCTACATCTTGTAGCCATTTTAGTAACAGAAGCTGTGTACATAATACACTAAGAGTAATCCATCACGTGATTACAGGAGCGTTCGGTTGATTAGACAGTATGGTTGATCAAAGATCGGATAATTGACTCTCTACAGCAGTGGTGGCCAATACATCAAACACTGAGATCCATTTTGGTGGATCTCAATAGCTCCACTATCCATCAGCAAGCTAGACTAAGAATTATTAGTGGGATTTACACCAACACGTAATAAACGTGCAATCAAAGCATTTTTAGTATTAAGCATGGGTAGTTATAAAACAGAAACTTACCAGCATTTTTCAGTCTTGAAACCTGGTGTCGGCAGGGCTATGCTAACTTTTTTTTAGGCACACACACACAAAAAAAATACAATTTTGCTAATATGTATTGTTGAATATCTCGAAATATTGTTTCCTTCCTTTCTTACATAACATGTGCAGTTAAATACTTTTGCATCAACAAAATTATAATGGACAACTTTTTTCTAACTTAAGTGATTTTCAACTGCCTGGTGACATCTTCCTCAGAATGTGCTGCTTGTCTGTTTATGGTAGTGTAGTGGACACTGCAGTCACATCAGGTTGTTGCTGGATATTAATATGCACCGTTTAAACATGTGTTTGAAAGTTACAAGTTAATGTCTTTCTCTTCTCCCATCTCTTGGTCAAAGTGAGACAGATGCAGTTTTCGAAACATTCCTTTGTGTAATCACAAACTGAAATCTCTGCAAACAGGCAACTCTGGACATTGACAAGAAGTAGGTCTCTTCCCCCCTCAAGAACGTGGACAGGGGGGAGAACGGTCAATCACCCTTGACAAAACAAAGGAACTTTGGTCGAACTGTCAAACATGAGCTGTGGGCATGGCCAAGGAGTGGACCAGAGATAAACCAACCAGTGTTTAGGCACCACCCATGAATTTAATGATCCAATCAAGATGGGTCAAGGTTTAATTCAAAAGGCTGGGACAAGAAAGAAGTTATGGTCTGAAATCTGCTCTGAAGTGGAGGTAGAAATTGGTCTGAAAAATGGCTAAAAATCATGTTCTGAGAAGGCTAAGAGGAGGCTGAAATCAGCTCTGAAGATGGCCATGCACTCTGCTCTGCAAGAGACTGACCCAGGACACAGGACACTGCATTGATCCAAAAAGAGGTCTTATTCCGTTACTTGAAACCATGAAATGAACTAAAGCAAGGAGTGAGCAGCTGTGCCGCTGAAAGGTCCTGTAGTCCCTACCAAAGGAATTGCAACAAGAACACTTTTACAAACTATATCACTTTTCAATTGTAATGCATTCTTTGAACTGTGAGTTACGTCTGATCAACAGAACTATTTCCAGTTGGAAACCTGCCGATAAGTCAAAGCTAATGTTGCAAGACTATAAGACCTCAAAAGCCGTCTCCCTTTGAAAATAACTATTGTTTTGCTGAGAGCCAACGCAATACAATACCTAATTCCCATGGACAACTGTCTTCTTTTCTTTTGGTGGAACTTCAGATAGAGATATGGGAGAAACTGCAGTGTTCTCATCACCCTAAGAAGACTGACTTCTTTGTTGAAAGTATTCAACATATCAAATATATAAAATTTTATGACTCAAGCAATTAACTTTTGCAAATGCTATCAAGTTAGTGAATAAATTGTTCTAAGTATAGAATATAACTTCTTGTTTTGGAGTGTGCAAGAAATGTATTTTGCTTGTTGAAATGTGTCATTCAAAGGAGTTGCCTCATAAATGCAGAGAATTTGATCATTGCCCCATTTCTGAGTTAAATTGAACATAGAATCACCTGAGGTTGGTAACATATTGTCACTTTGGTTGATCACATCCAAACTAAATTAATGTGGTAAAAGTAGTTTGATAAATTAGTTATTGAATGGGAAGTTGAATTAATTTGTGTGCATTTTGATATGAAATATGATTATTAAAATGAGAAACAAGTATTGAAAATACTAATACAAAGTACACCATTTTGTGCGATTAGTCATAATTAATATTAGTACCATAACCATGTATGCTAATAATGTTGTGGTCATAATCGTTTGACTAAGAAATCAATAAACTGTAAACTATTCATGCATATTTCTAACCAACAGCCTTGTCTTTCTGTAATATTTGATTAGTTATGTAACCTTTTTATTCTTAAATAAAATCCTGTTTTATATTCCTGACACATGGTGTGAATGTTGATTATTGTCAATGGAATCCTGGTTCTACCTGATGCTAAACTCATAAAGTTTATCTAATTTCTTACATTTTGACGTCCCCAGGTGGGCGACTGTAACAGCGGGAGTTCTGTGCTGACTCGTCTGGTGTGTTCATAGTGCTGCAGGAAGAGAGCAGCAGCCGTTCAATATCCATCTGTTGGTCATGGCAATGACACGGAGAACTGGAAGAGAGGGTGTGTGGGGTTTCCCTCTCTGTGAGTGGCTGAGAGGTGGGTCTTTGGGGGGGGGGGGGTTGCTAGCCCTATAAAATAACATTCTGTTGTTCCCTCAGGTCTGCCCTTCTAAGATATGCTGAGCGTGCAGAAGCTGTGGTCCAGGACCGAGAACGGCTTGGAAAAAAACCGTGCAAGAAATCCAAAAGAAAACAAAAGTGTGGTAGTGTGGAAACCTTGGTCACTCCCTCACTTGCAGGGGACTGGTGCAGCTCTCCCTCACTTGCAGGGGACTGGTGTGGCTCTCTCTCACCTGCAAGGGACTGGGGCGGCTCTTCCTCACTTGCAGGGGACTGGGGAGGCTCTCCCTCACTTGCAGGGGACTGGTGTGGCTCTCCCTCATTTGCAGGGGACTGGTGCAGCTCTCCCTCTGGCAGGGTTTCTCCCACCGATGTTGGACACTTAGGAGCTGACGGCAGGAGGGGACCCTGGAGAGGCAATGGCAGGTACTTTTCCACGGTGATGGAGGTAAAACCAACAGGCATTCTCCCTCTGCTGGTTTAGGTGGGAACAGCAGGTATTTTTCCTCTGCTGGTGGAGACTTGGGCTGGGGACGCTCTGCCTTCCCCTTCTGGAGCTGTGGACACACCGATGCCTGTAGGTGTGTCCAGAGCTCCAGAAGGGGAAGGCAGAGCGTGTCGGCTGTAGAAGGGGAAGGTAGAGCGTGTGGGCTGTAGACGCCTGTGCTCAGGCTCCTCCTCAGACGTAGGACGTTCGGGCTCCTCATTCTCTGGCTCCTGCTCTGGGCAGTCCTCGTCCTCATGCCCATAGGCAATGCACAGGGTGCACCACCTTGGATCCTTCTGCTTCCTTCTCACCTTTCCCCCTCTCTGCCTCCTTCTCCTCACCTTCCTCTTTGTATGGACAGTGTACCACTGGGTGCCCGAACTCCCCACAGGCAAAGCACCAGCCTTGGTCCTCTAGACCACCGAGGAGGTCCTCCAGTTCTTGGCAGCCATCATTCTAACCTTCCATTTCTTTATTATTTATTTATTTATTTTTTACCAAACACAAAAAAAATATTCCTGTTGCGCAAAAAAAAGGTTCACCAGCCGTATTCCTGGTCTGACACTTGGAGGCGCTGTAATCTCACTTTTAGACACCAAAGACGGCTGTAGTGGGTGACGTCAGACCCAGGAACCGAAACCAAAACACGCTTTTGCTGGCAGGTGCAAACTGAGCCGTGGCACTCAGTTTATTTATTAAATAGTAATACAAAAGAAGAGTTAAACAAAAACAGCATACCAAAACAGTACACGGCACTTGCGGCCAAAATAAAAAGGTAAACAAAATGGACAACACTAAACAAGACAGTGGACAAACAGACAAACAAGTACCGTGCTGGTTTTTAGCCAGCACGCTGTAGCAATTGCTTATATTTTTAAATCACTCTCCTCTCTCTCACCCATTCTCCACTTCTCAAACACACAACCCGAGTGAGTAAAAGCATGCTACTTTTATGCAGCTGTACCAAGACTCGATTGCTAATCAGTCACACTGGAGTCTCGGTACAACTGCATGTGAATTAATAAAAGAGCAATTCCCTGTGCTCACATATCATTTTACCTGCACGTGAAGTGCTGTGCAATCCTCGTTCCTAAATACAAATATACATTTTAAACACTCGTGCTCGTAACCCATATTTATATCCTGTGTATTTTATACATAAACACCAACATTAACACACTACATACAACTTAAAACATTAATAAACATAAAGGGGCGGGACACTCCGCCACACACCCCTAAATAATAATAATAATAATAATAATAATAATAATAATAATAATAATAATAATAATAATAACAACATCTTTATTTTTATATAGCTCCTTTCATAGTAGACCACCATCACAAAGCGCTTTACCGAGGTAGGCTGCGAACTGTGCATTATAAGCAGTCACTCACAATAGGACATTGTTAGTGGGGCATTGTCCGTAACCAATTTGAATTCCCTTCCCAAGAGGAAGTACCTGAGTGACTCTATAGCCCATTTGATTGCCAGGCACTCTTTATCTAGTACCGCATAATTCACTTGTCTTGGAAGTTACTACCTGAGACAACACTGCTCCTAGATCCTTGTCTGATGCATCAGTCTGTAGTAAAAATGGTAGTGTGAAGTCTGGGCAGTTCAGGATCGGAGCACAAAGCAGCTTTTAAATCTGTCAATGCTGCCAGGTTTCATGTTACCATTTAGGGGGTCTTCTTTCCTTTTAGAAGCTCTGTTAATGGAGCTGCTCGGGAGGCAGTCAGGTAAGAACCGCCTACAATATCCCAAAAATCCCAGAAATGCTCTAACTGTGAATGTGTGGTTTGCAGTGTTCTGGAAATGACAGGCACAAGACAGTTCACAATTAAACAGCTGTTTGGCTGGGTTAAACATCAACAACACGTAAATAATAAGCACAGGCTCTGCACATGTGTATCACGCCGTGCAAAACAAGGGTTTTAATCTGAAATAATAAGACACAACACAGACACGGTCACTTCTCCAGACAGCGAGTGCTCTTTCTGCAGATGTGGTGCAAGACAATGATTGTGAAACAGTGGTGCAGTGTAGTCCAGCTTTGGTGCTGGCTTGTAGCGACAGCTCCCGTTTAGTGTTAGCCATCTAACAATGACAAATAACAACAGTTAGAACAACAAAAAAACAAAACACGAAACACTCACGGTATGTTTACACTCGGTCTCCTTTACAGGCCCTTACAGTAACCATAACAAAGGAGCAGATTGCTTCATCACATCCCTGAAATACCCTTAGTCACGCCCCCATCAATAGCTAGTGCAACCACAATCCATGACTGACCCATTGCTTACCATATTAAGTCGATGACTTCTGGTATTGTGACTCCGCCCCCTTCCTAGATGGCTGGCTGACCCTGGAATGAACTGACAAACTATCCAGTATTGGTCACACTGTTCCTGTTATACAGCGCCTTCCCAGTTCAGGAGGGAGATTGTTGACTAGGATTCATTCGCTCTCTGTCACACCTGTTTTTTACTTACTGGTTGTGGGCACACTTTAATTGCCTCCATCTTACTTACCTGGGGTTTAATAATTCCACCACCTAGAATTTACCCCAAATATTTTGTTTCCCTCATGGCTAGGGCATATTTGGCAAGATTGGCCCTCAAATTTGCTTTTCTTAAGGTCTCTAATACTGTTGCCACCTTATCCAAATGTGACTCCCAATTGCTACTATATATGACCATGTCATCCAAATAAGCTGCACCATACTCTTAACAATTTATCCATTAGCCCTGGCTTCTTGGGAGAAAGAAACTTGCCAATAACTTTGGTCTAATCCAGTGTGCTGATATACTATGCTTTCCCCAGCCTTTCAATTAGCTCATCAATGTGGATATGCATCAAACTTTCAAATCATTAATTTTCCTGAAATCAATACAAAAACAAACACCGGTTTACTGACCAACACCACTGGACTTGACCAATCACTATAAGATTCCTCTATGACCCTTAGGGCTAAATGGGACATTACGAAAAAGGCTTTGAAACAAACTTTAAATTTACAAGTGTATAAAGTTGTCAGGATGTTACCCCTTTGTGGTCCATTTATTCAGCGCCTGTCAGGGCCAATTTATTTTCACACGCGCTGTTTATTTTACACTGAAAGGAAAAATTATAATGTCGGACCTGGTTCGACATAGGACCGCAAAGGGTTAACAATAAAAAGAACAATTACAGGTATTTTAAACAGTTGTAGCAGCACGAGGAGACATGTAACACTATATTTTTCAGAACCCCGCTAGTTACTCCTTAAACTTGGTGCTAAAGCCGGTAGCCTGCAGCAATAGTAGGAGACCACTGGCACACATTCCCAGCAATGCTAATTTAACTTCTATTACTGTCTTTCTTCTTGATAGGTTCCCGACCCTTGATAGGTGCTACTAAAGACTAGTTTAACATGAATTGTATCTTATTGCTAAGGGACAGAAAAGTTCAAGCTTAAACCAGGCAGCTAACCAGTCACCAAACAAGATAATTAAAAAGGGTAAAGAAAAAAAAAAAAAAGCGTTGTATCCGATTCTTTCCCCGTTTATTTATTTATTTATTTATTTATTTATTTATTTGTTTATTTACTTACTTATTTGCATAGGGCTGCACTTTTTTATTTTTTTTACTTTGTAATAGTTTCAGTATTTTTTGTATAACTTGCTTATAAAACAAATAAACTATGGCACTATTGTTTTAGGAGTCACCTGCAAAGGCAATAATTTGAAATGTTAAATAAATGGTGTCACATAAATAAAAAGAAAATACTGAATGAAGAGGTCTCTAAACCCCTCATGCTATGTGCTTACTTTTTCCTATTGGGTCAAAGAAGCTTGCCAGGGCCACTTCCAGCAGACCTCAGTTGTTAATAAAGAATTGCTTGGTACAGCCTTTAATTACATTACAAAGTTGTATATGGTTACGTCACAAATCTTCAGTGCTGAAGTCTGGTAAACATATGGTATGGCTTTTGGACATGTTTCCAATGTCAGAAAAACTTGTTTATTTGGTCAATTTGTGCAGCTTTTTAACATGAGAAGCCAATTTACCCACCCTTTTAAGTCGCACCATGTTTTGGCCGTGCATGTGCTATAGCATGAGGAATGTGCATGGTATGTGCTGCTACAACACTTTCTTACAACAATGGAGAGAGAATTTGGAGTTTCTAAACACATGGTAACCATGCCAGTGTATGAAATATTGTATAGTTTGGACTACCAGGGTTTGGACTAGCAGAAGTCTAACATACATAATGTAATAATACAGATTAAGATACAGTTGATGCAGTATAGTATTCTGTATTTCTTTGCTATAGCAGTCTGGCCCAGCACATACTTCATTTTTGGATTTTCATTCTGTATTGGACAGCTTTGTAAAAACTACCTCCATCTATCTAGAACAACGCTATAAAAAAATCAAGAGAAAGGATTACAGTTCAATTTACAATTACTAAGTGACACTGACAAACCTCTCCTGATACAGGCTACTCATTTTATATAACAAGCTGTTCAATTTAAGCATTTTCCCATAGAGTCCAGTGCAAGTCTAATAGTAGGAAAAAAAAGGGGAAGATATTATATTTTCTATAAGAAATCTGAAGAAAAAAAGTCTGAATCTTTTTTTCAGGCTTTAGGACATCCCCTTTTTCATCTGGCTTCCTTATTTGAATCTTAATCAGGGACAGGCACAGGTTTCCGATCAGTGGGTAGCTGCTGGAAGGGACCACTTGAAGGCAGACAGGGGTACACAGCATCAGCAGTGTGCTGATAACAGCTCCCACTCCCTGATATTTCAGCAGGGTGGTACAGTCTGGCAGATTACAAAAATCCCCTCCCATGTGTCACTCAGTTCTCTGTGCCAGATCTGATTCTTTAGCTGGTGAGCGCTACGAGTGACTCCAGGTGTGCTGAACAGACAGGCAGAAGAATCCAGCACTAGCATCAATACTACTACACTAGAAGAGACCAATGGTGAGTTTTAACACAATGCTTTATGTGCATCTGCTGATCCCTCCTGCATTGCCTTGTAGAATTCACTGAGTATGTACCATTTTATGCATTGTAATGCGCAATTATTACAGGATGAACTAAATGCAGAGGGCGATGTCTTGGCCACTGGATACTGATGCGCAAAGTAGTTTTGATGTACACTATGCAGACCAGCACTACCCCACAGTGTACTATACTTGATGATGAACACAGGTAGAGTACATGTCCCATTTAACTATATAATGCATGACTGAAAATTGCATCAGAGTCTATTAAAGTTGCATTAAAACCTGAAGTTCTCTAATTGCTATGCAGCTCATCAGTGACATTTTTACAATATAGAATATGTACATTCAAATAAAAATCTACTGTAAATGCCAGAAGAATCTACTATAAAAATCTACTGTAAATGCCAGAAGAATTTACTTTGGGTGTGAACATCAATTTTCAAATAATGTATTTATAATTATAATGATGATGCAACCCGCAAGACAAAGACCTGCTTTTATATATATATATATATATATAAACCAATACTTTGATCCCAGCACAATATGTATGTTGACAAATTAGTGAATCACACAGTCTTTCTATAATTACAAAAAAATTGCTTGCTGTTACTTTGTACCTTTAGTGTAATAATTTAGAATTTGAAACAACATTTTAATATGGAACGAAAATGAAATGCATATGCATTTATACGGTTCTTATATAGGCACATATATGTTTTAATCACCCTATTTCAGGATGGAGAAACTAAACATATGGCTGTTTTTAACACATCATGGGTGTTGCATGCATCTTTAAGAGGATGTTGCCTTATCATTGTTGCCAGCGTCCCCTTACCTCCTGTCAGCATACTAGGAAAAATATCGCAGTTATGCAAGTATGGGGAATCTGGGTATGCCTTGGGAAGACATTTTCAAGGTTTGCTCACATGGCCAACCTGTCTGGACTGAATGTCTGCCGGTGCTGGGATAAAGACAGGCGTAGCCTGGGGAGCTGACTTTTCTGACAGCCTCAGATACCTGTAGGGTTTCGTTGTGTGTGTGTTAGAAGGGGCTCTTATTAGAATACCTAGTGGTATGAGCCTTTTGTGACAGAAGTGGCTGCAAACTGTCACTTTTGTCTCTAAGACTAAACACCCCTCTGTTCACCCGACACAGACCATGCTCCTTTGTTTTCTACACTGAGAATGAACAATAGGAAGGTTTCAACACTGACCACAGGGTGAATTATAAACCATTTACAAGTTAATCTATTGTTAATATTAATGAAAAAATACAAAAAATGTAACTGTACTGTAGCATTTCAAATGGATTTAAAATGGATTCTGATTAAAGTCAAATATAAAAAAAAAATACTTATGCATTCTTTTTTTTTTTTTTTTTTTTTACATATTTAAGCATATTATAGTTAAAAATTAAACAAATGTAAAATTAATCTTATTGTTAGTCAATGCTAAGGGATCTGGACTTCATGAGATGCTGGCATTGAAAATGTCTAAACATAAAACATTAGTGCAGTACGATCTATGATGCTAACATAGGTGACACATGACAGAATATTCCAGAATATGTCACTTCATAGGCCAATAAACTGAAGTATCCTGGAAAGCCCCACCTACCTATTAACACGTATAATAAACACACCCACAAATACTACTGAAAATTGTTAAAATGATGTTTGTCAAACAAAAGTGGATTATACAAGCATTATTGTACAAAGCTATTTAACTTGTTCACAATGTATCCATTTACTTCCATTTACTAAACCAGTTCTATATAAACACTTATAATCCAGGTCTGGCAATGGAATGTGAAACAAACAATGCGATTGGTCGAACAAGGTTCCAGCTGTCCTTATATTGATTGGATGAATAAAGCCTTGTCACATATTCAAAATCACTGTCTGCCTCACAGAAGTACCAGTAGCCATCTTGTTTACAGTTACAGATGTACAGTAACTATAAAACTGAATGACCAATTAGCTGCAAAAAAATCCCAAAAGTAGTAAGTAGACATGCTGATTTGGATGAAGAACAATTACATGAACGTTTAGTTATTATCATAACCCTGGTTCCCTGAAATGGGAATATTAACCATTACAAAATGAGCATTTCCCTTTAGACACCCGAACTGAAAACTGTATAACAAAGACTCTCGCTAGAGCAGGAAGGCACTGCTGAGGCTCCACCCCGCAACCACAAAATAGCAGAGTGCCCTTCCAGCAATGTAATTTTCTTTCAGATTACGACCATGAACGCTGCGACTGCGAAGTTAATGGTTAATATTCCTATTTCAGGGAACCAGGATTATGATAATAACCTAACGCTCCCTTTCAAGTAGGGAATATCAGCCATTACAGAATGGGTGAGTATACCCAATCTGTCACAAGGTCATGGCATCATCCCAATTGCAAGCTAGAGACCGCTTTTGTCACCGTAATGTTCCATATTGAAAAACATTAAGATGGACTCACCTCTAATGCTCTATCATGAGGGTAGACTCGGAAGCCACCCTCAGGACTCTTGTGCCAAATCCAGGAGTCTGCAGGTCCATGACATTCAGCCGATAGAATCTGGCAAACATAGGGAAGGAAGCCCACACTTCTGCACTGCATATGTCCTAGACAGATGCACCGTGGAACAACGCCCATGAAGTCACCTGACCCCTGGTGGAATGGCTGGTGAGCTTCTTGGGCAGTGGCAGATTGGCCAGTTCATACAGTCTGTACTGCGCCTGCTAACCATTTGGACAGATGCTGCTTAGACAGAGCCTGTCCCTGGGACTTAACCCTAAAACAAACAGTTGTTCCGACTGTCTCCAGCTTTTAGTTTTCTCCACAAAATATGCTAACGTCCGCACTGGACAAAGTGTATAGAGCTGGTGCCCCTTGCCAAACTGGAAAAGAGGGGAATTGAAAGCCTCCAATTCCACCGACTGATTCATGTGGAAAACCGAGATGGTCTTCAGCAGGGGCGCAACTAGTATTTTACAGGAGGGGGTTTAAAAGATAAGGTTTAGTACAACAATAACAAAAAAAAAATCAGCTAAAGTATTACTCTATGTAAATATGAAACAGCAGTAGGACCACTCCATTACTGAGCGCAAACCAAGTAGATAGACAAATAAAAAAATAACCTGTTTATGAGTCACTTTGGAAGTGCTACATCGTGGCACGTCATGATTTCAGGCTGGCCCATCTGTCAATCATTTCACTAAATCCAGTAGATCTTGCAAGTTCATTTTCAATTGAAATTATAGCTAGCTCGCTGTTCATAACATTGACAAGGACATAAAATATGTCCTGTTTAAATTCATGCTCTGGCACTCTGGAGCTTTGAGTGTGGTCAGTATTGTCGGTGACCACTTCATCATGGAACCATTTTCGTTTTCTTACTCGCTTTTGCTCAAACTCCTTACTGGCAACCGTGACCGGATGTTCCCAGGTGAAATAACTTGTACAGGAAGTCTGGGTGGACCGGAAGAGAAGCAGGGAGAACTGTCGGCTGTTCATCATAAATAGAGCACCTTTCAGTCTGCGCTGCAGGCCAGGGCACCTGTAACGTTGCAATCACTGTCTGCATTAAAGGCATAAGCTCGGCTGAAAGCGAAAGCTGTGCCACTGGCTACTAATGATCCACCTCCTCTGAGGCAGCGATGGAGAGCATGTCATCTATCTCATCAGTCACTGTCTGCAAGCGTGCAGATGGAGTGATCGGTGACACTACTGGCAGTGACTGTGGAGCTGAGCGCTCTTTCAGCAGCTCTGCAGGGATAGCTTGCTGTCCTGAAACTGCTTCCCAGATCTTGTCTATCTTGGCCTTTCTTCCTCCTCTGCTTTGGAGGGAGGAAAGGTGAGGGGGAATGAGAGGTCAAGCTAGATAAAGGGATCTTCCAAGCTCAACTCCTACCCTCTCTCTGGACAGGGCCATGAGAGGAGGGGCCAGCTTCACTGGTGGAGTGCGGTGATGCTAAGTGCTGCGCAGGCGTGAGGGATCATTCCCTAGAGTGACGTGCTACTCGGCTCTCGAGAGTACGTTTCTGGAATGAGGCACAGATATCACACTAAGTGCACTCCACATTACTGGCCTTACAAGTGTTACATGCATGGAACCTAGATATGTTAACAATGCCATGCAATAGTGTGCAATACACTATAATGTGCACTTGTACTGTGTATTAGTACCTGTACAATGCACCTGGTGCTAGGGACTGACAAGCAGTGCAGGCACTCGGCACTCAGTGCCAACACTTGACACTCTGTACCGACATTCGGCACCGATGCGTCGACCCTCGTTACCGACACTCAGTGCTGATGTGTTTACTTTGTACCGACATGGGCCACTCAACACTCAACACTGACAGAGTGTACTGAACACAGACAAAGTGTACTCGATACCGACAGAGTGTACTCGATACCGACAAAGTGTACTCGACACTGATGCATCTACATGAGATTGGGGCGATAAATCACAGTTAGTGTAAGTGGCAAGTTAGCAGGGATGCCCACCTGCAGGTCAGCCACTGGCTAAACTGCGTAGTCAGTGCGAACACCAAAACAGCAGCGGCCTGCACCGAAACAGTAACCTCGGTCTCTAAGGATTGGAGACGACGAGTCGCAGTTACTGTATGTGGTGAATCAACAGCCACTGGCTAATTCTAAATTAATGCACGAAATTAGAAAAAGACTACTTCAAAAAAGCCTTTGTAATAGTACTGCAGATGCAGTACTAAATCAGCATTGAGCTGTTGTTAGGAACGTCTACAACAGCTGCTCAGAATTTTAATTTTTTTTACTTACCCCTCTGTAAGAAACAGAAAAGCATATATATGCATCAGTGAAACGAAAACAAAACCAAACGGTCCACAAAATACTCCTACATTTATCTACATGTAATAATTACATACTAATGTACTAGGATCCTGGGGAGGAACTGCCATTTGAGCTAACCCAACACAGACTAACAACAGAAATATGGCTCAAAATAAAGAAAAATACACTTAATCATCTCAGCAGTAATCAGCACGGCTGAAAAAAGAAAATGGCATTGCTGACCTGCTCTAGCAAGAATCTTTGGGATAGAGTTTCACTTCTGGTGTCTTAAAGGAAAACACCTATTTGTAATGGTTACAATTCTCCACTTGAAAGGGAACTGGAAGATAGCAAAACAAACAAAAAAAAAAAAAAAAAAACGCTGTCTTTCAGGACTGGCTGAAACAAAAAACTAATTGTCTCCATGTGGAACATGCACATCTTAAGAAATTCTTTAGAAAATACTAAGGAATTTCTATGGAAATGTAAGAAATGCCCATGGAGAAGAATATCACATTTCAAGCTACATTAGAGCTGGAATAAACCACTGTCTAAATAAAAACAAAACTAGGGAATCTGTTAATATACACACTCCCTCTGACTTCATCAATTCAAGTAATGTCATTTTAGCGGTTTGTGAACACTATAAAAAACACAAAAAAACACAAAAAAGACATGTCTGCACATTATCTACCCGCTTGAGGCGTCCGTATAGTCAACGTGTATGGACACCCTGTAGGGCCTTATTGCAGACTTACAGGACATCTTCTGACAGCTTTCTGTTGCCAAACAGCTGTTACTTTTTAAGAGGTTATACTATATTATAGTTGAGGCTACGATTTTGTCACGGAGGTCACGGAAACTGTGAAAACTGTAAATTTGAACAAAGGTCTGAAATCTTTGGAATGGATGTAAAAGCACATTTGGTTTGGCACTTCCTTTATTTCCTTTAAAATGCAGTATGTCGTGCATTGAAAATACAAATAGGCGAGTATCTGTAAATTGTTTGGTTTTGTATGAGCACAGCATTTACATGTAGCTATGTAGGTCAGTGAATGAGATTTGTCTTTTGTAGCTGAGCGAGTATGGAAATGAACACAGATCATATGTTATTGTAATCTTCACATACATACAGGGCTTGTTAATTTATCTTTTGAATCAAAGTTGGCTTGCATCTTCCAGAAATATGAATTAATATTTACTTTTTATTTCTTGAAACATTTTTGCATACAATGTAGTGTACCCAAGTAGTCTGTTGAAAATAAATACTCACTTTCTCTAAAACTAAACATTGCTAAACAAAATACTTCAGACTGCTGTTGAATGTCTTTTTTTTTTGTTTCCTGAAAACTGTAGATAAAATGTATCTATTTCTGGTCTTTTTTCTGATCTTTGTGATGCCCCATTTCTTGGACACAGTGCCTGCCTGTATGATTTGACTTTTTAACTCTCAGTTTTTTTGTTTGTTTTTATTTTTAATGGGGCAGTGCTCTGTAGGCTACTCAGAAACAACCAAATTGAAACACCTTGTTCTCATTATTGAAGGAAAAATATATACTGTTTCATTTTGCACATGATAATAAAAACAATTATTTGACATGCTGATTTTGTGTATATATATATATATATATATATATATATATATATATATATATATATATATATATATATATATATATATATATATATATATATATATATATATATATATATATATATATATATATATATATATGTAATGTACGCACACAGAGAAATAGGAACATAAAAAAAGATGTTACGTTGGTGTGAAAGGATCTTTAACTAAGTTTTGTACTCTAAAGTAACATATTAAAAAAACTGTTTCCTTGTCACTCCAGTAGTAAGCTGCTTCCTTCTGACGAGACAGCATGCTCATTGTAAACACTTGTTCTCCCCCATCTGTTTCTACTGTGTTATTGCTGTCTGCCTTCAACTGGCCTACAGTAGCTTTGGCCCTCGTGTCCCCCTGGTGCATGCTATGCGCTGACCAGGTGTGTGACCACATGGTTAGGGTAGGCACCGTTGCATAGCTGCCCTTTGGTGCAAGCATAGACCGCTACATCGCTAGTGCATGGACACACGCTGCCGCATGGTACATGGTGCGCGCTGTGCCCACGGTACTCTGTGTGCTTGGTGCTCGGTGCCCTCTGCTACAGCACTACTGCATGAACGCACGCCACTGTACTATATAATCTGTGCTTGAGCGCACGTTGCATCCAGTGCAAGCGGTTTTAGGCGCACAGCTGATGCAGAACACTGAACTGATGTTGGGCCTGCAAGGCAAAGATAAACATACCCTCTATGCGTGGTGCTTGGGTGTCCAGCATGCCACCTTGGTCATGGTCATTGACATCTTTTGTTCCTAGATTTATTCCATAGCAACCATGTCCATATCTTTACACTCTATGGAATAATAAGCATGTTTTACAGTTGTAGGTCTCTAGAACTGTGTAAAGTTTGAAGACTTTCAATGCAACGTTGTTCTTGTTATGGAATACGCAAAATGTGGGCGAAACGTCAAAATGCCCACTAACCATGTGATCAATCAGATTCATTTTGTGATTGTCATTACTTCCCTTTGGTCTCTACAACTGTGTGAAGTTACAAGAGATTACGTGCATCTGTGTTCATTTTATGGAACATGCAAAATTTGGGCAAAAAGTCATTATGGAGGCAAAAACCATGTGACCAATCAGCTTCATTACATTACTGACATTACCTCTCATAGTCTGCTACTATTATACAAAGTTTCATAAGTCTACTGCATTGTGCCACTGACATATACTGTAATATGTGCAAAAAGATCAATGCTGAAATCTCAGTAGCCATGTTTTTTACTGTAACAACTTCCCTTGTACAAGAGTAAAAGACAATCATACTTAGATCATGTATGCTCATTTTTGCTTCAATCGGATAAGCGGTTTGTGAGAAGATGTTTGTTTGCTATTGATGTTATGCAACATGGTTGCTATACCACACAACCGATCAGCTTCTGATGCACGTGCCCCAATCTTGGACTATCCCTTAACATGTATGGCGAGTTTCAGAACTCTGCATGTTATATAAAAACCATCTGCAGTTTAGGCATAAGCAGCTTTATAGACAGTTTTAAATTTTACCTTTAGCAGACGTCAGAGGTCACAGGCAATGACATTTTTTACATGGCATATATGGGTTACTATACATGTTACATAACAACCACACCTCTATCTGCAGTCAATAAGAAGTTATAGGCAGTTTTATAGCCAGTTGAGTATGCAGATGATGTCATCCAGCGTGGCCACCATTATTTTCACAGCAGCAACTTCTCTTGAACAAGCGTAACAGATGACCATACTGAGATGTTTTATTCCAATTTTCTTTTCAATCGGATAAGTGGTTTCAGAGAATTTTTGATGATTTTATATTTTTTATATTTTATACTCAGTTTGAATTGTGATGATTTTATATTTTTATGGTAATTTTATGACATTACCACAGTACCAATCAGCTTCATATTAACAACGGTTAATCAGGGCCTATCCCTCAACATGTATAGCAATTTCCAGAACTCTGCAGTAAGTAGTTTTCAATACACAGGCATTTTAACAAATTCTGCAAAATCCAATATGGCTGCTGAACTATGTGACTTAGGCAAATTTGCCGACTATCACCGACTATTGCACATAGGCATCTACCAGCGTACCGAATTTCATGATTTTTTGAGCATTCAGAAGAGAAAAAAAATAATCTTAACAAAAACAATAGACTTCCCCAGCCTTTAGCTTGGAAGCCTAATAATAAGAATAATCCTAACAGGCTTGCCTATTAGCCGCCTGGGAGGACAACTTCGCCCTCCCGAGTCAATGCAGGGGTGGTAGTGGTGAGCTGACTCTAAATACTAATTGGGAATTTTAAACTGGGAGAAAATAACATAAATTATTGGCAACGACTAAATTAAAAAAAAAAAAAAAAAACAATATTAAGTCATAAGAGGAAAAAAAAACACGCAATCAAGAGACAACAACTTCAGTGCAAAATGATCACTCAAACATTTAAATTATAACAAACACAAATAAGTTAGATTAATTGCTGTATGAATAATTGAAAAGACAATGGCAACTCACTAGACACAAATACCCTAACGGATATTATACTAGTTTACAAATACAATACTATCAGTAATTCATAAACTATCTGGAGCAAATCAGCAACAATTAAAGTTACGTTTAGAAATCAGGTTATATTATATCAACATTTCATACCCAGCTGGTGTATATTAGCAACAGTCAATATTGCGTTAAAACTAGATTGTGTTATATCAGTAATTCATAGACTATTCAGGGTGTTTCAGCAGTACTTGTAAGCTAGGTTATTTTGTTTAAGAAAAACAATAAATGCACCGAGGTAGGTAACAGATTCAAATGTCCACAGTTATCAGTAGGCGATTGCAAGGAACCCAGCAAAAAGATAAACACAAGCAAATACAATAAAATAGTTCCCCCAGAGTCTCACACAGCGCACACTTCAATTCAGTTCATTTAGTTACGTTTCAGTTCAGTTAAGTACCACAGGCAGCCCCGAACACCGTCAGCAACAACAACAAACCAAACGGAAGTCAAAAACCAAAAATCTGCTCTCTAGTCCATTCTGTACATAGCTTTTATCCACTTTGTTTATAATATCAATAACAACAAATATGTCATCATTGCTCGCAATGCTTAGTCTATTTAAGGTTGCCAATGTTTCAACCAATGCGTGTCTGAGCCAGCTGGCTCGTCACAGTAATATTTTAAAACATCATATAATATATGCTCACGTAGACAGACAGACGGCAGTTCTCCAAGGAACTGATAAGATTACAATAGAGACTTGGATAACACATATCTAGACTTCAAGCACAATATTTTATTCAAATACATACTGCTGTAAACTCAGAGGAGGTAGAGATAACAAACTGGCTTGTATACCTATATTGACAATAAAACATGTATTGTAACACACCGTCAAAATGACTACTTGTGGCGGTTTTAGGTAGAAGTGCTTATAACTTTTTTTATTTTTGAGATTCTGACTTTCAAAAACCATCAGAATATTTAATATATGTATTTAGGAAAAGTCAAGAACAGACAACCGCGGATCTTTAACACACGCAGAGTAAATTACATTTTAAAAGTGAAAACCATCAAAATGACTACTGTGGCGGTAGTGTAGTGTTAAGGCCCCGCCAGTGGGTGGGTTGGCCAGACACCTGGTGTGCCCAAACCCTCAGTGCAGGGTTGCACGCTGCTGCAGATCTCTGGTCTCAAAGGGCAAACTCTTGGCCGAAGCGTTTGGGTCTGATAAGGCTGCGCTGCTAGATGCACCTATATCCTCAGGACATACCTTTTGGCCAGCCTAGCTCCTTGTACATTTTCAAAGTGTGTGGACGCTATCCTGGCCCCCTTGCGGCTGCAGGGGATCAGAGTAATAAACTATCTTGATGACTGGTTGATCTGTTCCCAGTCGCGAGAGGGAGTAATAGCCCACAGGCCGGTCGTGACAGAGCATCTGACGAGGCTGGGCCTCACCATTAACGTTTAAAGACATACTTGGGGCTCCGGCTGGACTCCAGTATGATGCGCGCATACCTGTTGGATGACAGAGTAGCAGCTATC
Source organism: Polyodon spathula (assembly GCF_017654505.1). Taxonomy (NCBI): domain Eukaryota; kingdom Metazoa; phylum Chordata; class Actinopteri; order Acipenseriformes; family Polyodontidae; genus Polyodon; species Polyodon spathula. Next base: position 52,485,838 of record NC_054537.1, read on the forward strand.
CTGGGTTGCCTCTCCCTGTTTCGACAGGATTCGCAGGTCACCATCCTATTGTGCCAGGTGGCAGAAGCCATATCAGCCGTTCAGCTGGGTCTACTTCGCATGTGCCCACTACAAGGGTGGTTCAATATGTTCCACCTACATCCCAAGCGCAAAAGACACTGTTGGCTGACAGTGTCTCATATGTGCTCAGCAACCCTAAACTGGTGGAGGACAACCTCTCACCTGCGCAAGGGTGTACATATGGGGGTGGTTTTCAACCACCAAGTGGTGACGACAGATGCCTCCAACTTTGGGTTGGGGAGCAGTCTGGGAAGGCAGGCGGTCTCCCTTGCTCTCCGCTATTTCCTCCCAGTCTTAAACGGTAAATGTGTTGGTCCGGACGAACAACACAACAGTGGTTGCATATGTCAACCAAGGTTCACATGGATCTCCTCAGTCAGATGACAGGCACTTTTTGGCACTCGGAACTGGGCAAGTTCCGACTATGGGTTTGGCCCTGAAAGGGATTGCTGTTTAGCCCTAGGGCTATCAGCTGCAGTTGTGGATACTTTGCAGAACACTAGGGCAGAATCCTTTCCTTTCCAAGGTGATCACAGCCTTCCACCTAAACCAGTCTGTGGAACTGGAGTCCTTCCATCCACCCCCGTTTTCTTCAAATGAGAATTGACATGTTCCCTAGGACAGCCCCTCTCAAAGCAGCGTCTGTCACATTGGATTGTGGAGTCTCGATTGCGTATGATGGTGCTGGCTTGCCCCCACCTGGGAGGGTAGCTGCACACTCTACTAGAGTATTGGCTACATCTTGAAGCCCTCTTCAGAGGGGCCTCGCTGTATGATATTTGCACTGTAGCCAGCTGGGCTATGCTACATACTTTCTCCAGGGTCTACTGCCTTAATGTGGTAGATCCTGCCCTGCCTTTATTAGGCACGAGGGTCCTTGAGGGAGTAAGGTAACATATGCATTCGTTCCTTCTCCCTCACGACTGCTCTGATATACATTATCCCATGCATAATGTTGTTGGTGGTCGTCTTTCAATTGAAAGGGAACATTAGGTTACTTACCATAACCTTGATTCCCTGAAAGAGAAGACAACCACCAACGGCGAGAACGCATCAGTCACCCTCACGGAACAATGGAAAAAGAGAAATGGCTTCCTCAGGATGACAGTTTTTATCCCAGTTTATCCCATACATAATGTCGTTGGTGGTCGTCTTTTCTTTCAGAGAACCAGGGTTACGGTAAGTAACCCAATGTTTTCACCTTTGTGGGCCACCGTTCTTGGTGTTTTCTTTAAATAATGTGATTGAGGATCTTCTGGTGTTTTGGTAAAAAACGATAAATCATCACTTTATTTTATCAATTCATAGCACCAGCTTTCAATGGGCTCTATTTTCAGAACTGCACATATGATTCAATTAGATTTTGTACATTCAAATATGTCAGGAAAATCAATAAACAATAAACATATTTTATGTTATATTAGAAAAGTTTTACATACATAAATAATAATAACATACTTGTGTACTAACTCAGCAGAGAAATCAGGGTTCAATATTTCACTATATTTACACAATATTTTCACTTTTTTTTTTTTTTTAGTGAGATTTCCTACTGATTTTACTTATGGCTTGTTGTTAATACATGAGATTACCAAATTTATTAAACTGAAATATTTAAAAATACATTTTAGCTACTAACAATATTCAGGAAAAAAAATGCATTGAAATCATCTAAATAATATAAGTGTTAGAGTCTGACAAATGAAAAAATGTGTTTGAATAATACAGAACAGCATCATTCACATTGTAAATGATATGTTATACACATTTATATACCATATATATATATATATATATATATATATATATATATATATATATATATATATATATATATATATTCATTTTTGATTATACTAAATGTGAGCACTGGGTAGAGTTCGGTTTACATTACACTGTGTAACAAATTTTTTATTTATTTTTTTGTTCTTGGGTAGTCCTGGATTTCCTTTCTCTCTACCACCACTAATAACACCATGTAACACAATTTTTGTTCCTGGGTAGTAAGTGTTATTTCCTAATTGCTTATGCCTCAAAAGTATAGAACATGGCTATTATTCCCCACAAACTTTGCTTTTGTGACCAGGACAGTGATATTTCAAAATATCACTATTTCCAATGGGAAAATGGGAAAATGTGTGTCTTTTTGTTCACATAAAGTCAGAAAAAAACAACATATGAATCCAAATTAACATGTATTTATACTAAAGTAATACAAAGATGACTACAAAAGATTTACAAGTGAGTAGTTTTTTGAGATTTACAATTATACTGTAAATACACAATAGCCATTTTCTATACTTTTGAGGCATAAGCAATTAGGAAATAACACTTACTACCCAGGAGCAAAAATTGTGTTACATGGTGTTATTAGTGGTGGTAGGTGAAAGGAAATCCTTTGTTCTGCGAGGAAGTGTTACTAGAACAAAGGCAGTTGGGTATAAATGAACAAGATGTGTGGATTGTATAGTCTGGACAATAATCACTGAAACAACCGTCATTGTTAGCTTCATAGGGACAATGTGTCACTTTTGAAAAAGGTATTCCAGTATATTCCTAATAATACAAAATATGTCTGAAGCAAATCCATTTCATATTACTGTCATTTCTTGACCATAAATTTTTATTTGAAGAATAAATGCAAGGTTATAAATTGTTTTAACATTGGATTTACAGAGCCATAATTAGAGGGGGAGACAGATATAAGTATGATCACTCCCTCACTCCTTGTAATCTGATTATCATATCCAGGACCTGGGTTTCATTTGTGCCATGTTTTCAGTCTTTTGCAAAGCTGCAGAGACAGGCAGCATCAAATCCAATCAATCAAGTTATTCCTGGAAAATGAATGGCACCTTCCAGTCATATGACAAAACAGCGCCAGCTGTTAGGTTAAACTTCTGCATTAGGATAAGCCATATTCTGGAATCCATAGAAATAAGAATAACGTCAGTCATACCGTTTATAATGAAACTGCAGCTAAAAAAAACTGATTTGCAAGGGTAATAGACATAAAAATATACAAGAGGCACATGCTATGTTAAGCATTGCTAATTTTTAAGCAATGACACTTTCAGTGAAATTATTCAGTGATAGGGGTTTCATACCGTGGAAGAGAAGTGCAAAGAGAAAGCAAATCTGCACAGAGATGCAGCTGCACCCAGGGGATTGAAATGGGGCGGTATCTGCAGCTACATCAAAAGAAAAGGCAGGCGTATAGTTTAGAAAACAGCAGGTGTAATCATTATGGCGTTTTTCTTGGGGGACAGGGGGCGGTAAGGCAAGGTTCTGGAGAATGTCATGATATTTACGAGTAAGCCACACCTATTTGCTAAGGAAATATAAAAAATAGACAAAGGCATTTGTTTTTGTTTTATACTGCAGCATTAACTCCTTTATTATTTCATTCTATAGTTTGCTGATTTAGTTAAGAAGACCATATTCATTACAGAGTCCATTTCTGAGATAGAAGTAGATAAATACTAAGATAAATAAGAAACCAGAACCTCCAGCTGCAGTTGTTTGGATGTCACCACCCCTTTCTCTGATGTCACCACCCCTTTCACTGATGTCACCACCTTGGTCCAGTCTCCTGGTTGCTGCTACGTCTCTGTGTAGATTTGCTACCACTTTGCACGTCTCAGCCACCATAGTTTCACTGAAATATCATGTTTGTTATATTGCATTTATTTCAATTTTTAGTTTACATCACAGAATGCACACAGCATCATTAAATACAGTAAAAACCAAAGTAAGCCTGCTTTCTTCATTTTATTTGTTTAAATTTAAACAGCTGGCTTTATTTAAACTCAAGTGTTAATAATTGCTTAACAATTGTGTTTAACAATTTACGAAAGGGCACTAAACTTTATGGTGCGCAATAATTGCAATTACTGTGCACGATAATGATGTCCATATTTACTATTGCAAGTTTATTCATTGTTGCGCAAAATAGTGGGCATATTATGGTGCACACTTATTTTATTGTGCCATACTATGATAATCATAATAAATATAATGAGATGATCTGTATTCATGTGTTTACTGAAGGACGTTAATTTTACTGCGTGCATTAAAGTGATCATTTATTAGTGCGTTTGGAAACCAGGCTTTAACCATTGATAGGCGTGCTATTTTTCCAGCCTGAAAATTTGTGATGTGCAGTTTGATTCTTTTTACTCACTCGACTAGTTTAATTATTCACTAACTAAGCTAAACTATTCACTAACGCAAGATAAATACATCTAGCTGAATTAATTGGTTTGTTTGAACAAAAAAATTTGGCAGCAAGCACACACACACACACATATATATATATATATATATATATATATATATATATATAAACACTCCCGTCTGTGCAGTTCCCATGATATATATCACGCCTGGGGTGGTGATAAGGTCCGAGGCGTGATCCGAGGGTCTTTAACCACCCCAGAACCACATGGCCCAAAGTGGTTTATACCGCTTATAACAAGACTACCTGTCATTTGTGGGAAGAAAAATAATAAATAATTAAAGCACATTTAAATTAAGACAAAACCAGAAACTTTTATACTAGCAATATACTATAGTCCCAAATTGTATTTAATTTTAGTTGTTCATTTATTAAAAATAAATTCCACATGTTCGTTTATTGTGAATTTCTGCATCGAAAGTGCCACCTCACTAGAAACTAGAGGGCTGAGCACAAACTGTGATGATGGGCGGAGTTTCAAATTACACTAAGGAATTAAGGAGAGCAGCTGCGATGAAGACTGAAGCCGGATCTTATAGTGAGTTTGTTAATTCGTTATATGCGAGGTACACATATTCTAGTATGTTTTCATTCTTTTGTTTCTCAAAATATGTTTTTGTTATTTGTCGGACATCCTCGCATCCAAGTCAGGACAGATTAAGTTGACTATCGAACCAGACTTTATGCACAGATCCGACCGCGGTGTCAGGGGACAGTACCTCAGTTTCCCGCAGATGTTTAAAATCCAGGTCGCTAATTCTGGGGGTCGTGTCTGGCCTTGTCATTACATGCTTTTCTAAGAGTTTTCCTGACTGACACAAATACATTATTGCTGGTTTTAAACTCGCCGTCAGTAGAGATGTTAAAACTTCTACTGTTAAAATATGTCTTTAGTCCAGTTCAACGCACACACAGCTTTTAGAGAAAAGCCTTCTCCAAACCTTGCAGCAAAGCACACATTTTCAACATGCCATATTTACATTTGTCTGGATTGTTACTCATTTTAATGTAACTGATTAACATTAACTTTATTGTACAACTATACATCACTTATCACAGATTTAGTACATTACACCATGTAACAATTTTTTTTTTTTTTTTTTTTTTTTTGGTTCCTGGGTAGTAAGTGTTATTTTCTAATTGCTTATGCCTCAAAAGTATAGAAAATGGCTATTATTCCCCACAAACTTTGCTTTTGTGACCAGGTGTGGCACAGTGGTTGGTAAGGGGAACAGATGTCGCGGTGACGCGGTGCAGGAGTGATGAACAGACAACGATATCCCGTGAAAAAAGTGCTTTTATTTGTAATCCAGGTCTGGTGACTGTCAAATAATAAATCCCCGGCTATACACAACAATGTGTAAAGTCCGGGGATAGAAATAACAGGGCACAGTCCCGAACAAAACAAACACACGGTCACCAGTCCTGGGTGAGTGCAGACGTGCGTGTGCGGTGGTGAAGACACGGGTAATTCGTGAAGGTTGGTGCAGTGGTGATCCGGTTCGTGCTGACCCTCGCGGCAGCTCCGGAGTTGTGCGTTTAGCTGTCTAGTGGTGAAAACACAGACAGTTATTTACACAGACACAAATAACACACACCACTCTTTCTTTTCTTTTACTGAGAGCTCCTCTCTCAATCCTTCTGTCTCTCCAGCGTTTTACCCAAACGAAGGAAAAGATCAGCGTTACCCTGGCCCCTATATGTAATCCCGCATGATATCGAGGTAAACGGTTGCAGCTGCCTTATTACTTGCAGCTGCCTCTCGTTTACCTTTTAAATCAATACGGTCTTACAACAGAGTCTTGCTTTTCTTTCCAGGCTGACCCACTTCCCTGACCCGGAAACGAACTGTCAGGCCAGCCCTTCCAGATATTTCTCCTCTCGTTCTTTAGCGCCCTCATAGGTTGGGAGGAAGATTCATCACCAGAACTCATGTTTCCGTCACATATCCCACCGCTCAGAGTGGAGCCGAAGGAACACTCGGCTAAATCTACCTCCCATTACTCCCCCCTCCCGGGAAAAATAATCCGCATTTTGGTGGTCTTTCCCCGCACGGTGTATCATGTGGTACATGAAGGGCTGCAATGCCAGATACCACTGAGTTATCCAGGCATTGCTGTCCTTCACTGTGCTTAACCACTTGAGTGGGGTGTAGTCTGTGACCAGATCAAATGAGTGTCCCAGCAGGTAGTATCGTAAAGAGTGAGTAGCCCATTTAATGGCTAAACACTCTTTTTCGACTACGGAGTAGTTGCGTTCCCGAGGTAACATTTTTTTACTCAGGTACAATATCGGGTGTTCTACTCCAGCTACTTTTTGGGACAAGACTGCACCCAAACCTACATCCGATGCGTCGGTGTGGAGGAAGAATCTCTTGGTGAAATCTGGTGTGATAAGAGTGGGGGCCTGGCAAAGTGTACGCTTAATAGTATCAAACGTTCCCTGACACTCAGCTGACCATTTAATTAAATTTGGAGCACTCTTTTTGGTGAGGTCGACTAACGGGTTAACCACTGTGGCGTACTCGGGGATGAAGCGGTGGTAATAATTGGCTAAGCCCAGTAGTGACCTCACCTGAGTCTTGGTTTTGGGGATCGCTGCATCAACCAAGGCCTGGATTTTGGTGACCACAGGTCTCACCCTTCCATTCCCCATTAAAAATCCCAAATATTGAGTCTCTGTTTTGGCAGACGTACATTTCCTCAAGTTAGCTGTCAGCCGGGCTGCCCTTAGAGACTGAAGAAGGACTGTAACCCTAGCCAAATGCTCTCGCCAGGTGGAGCTGTATATCACCACGTCATCAATATATGCTGCTGCATATTCATGATGTGGGCGTATAACCTGGTCCATCAGTCTCTGAAAGGCAGCGGGAGCACCATGTAGCCCAAATGGCATGGTTTTAAAGTGGAACAGCCCTTCTGGTGTTGAAAATGCGGTTTTCTCTCTGGAGCTGCGGGTTAAAGGGATTTGCCGTATCCCTTCGTCAGGTCCAGAGTGGAAAAAAACTTTGCTTTTCCCAGTCTGTCTAAAAGTTCGTCGACCCGAGGCATGGGGTATGCATCGAACTTAGCAATAGCATTCACCTTTCTGAAATCCATGCAGAAGCGGTTGGTGCCGTCTTTCTTAGCCACTATGATGATCGGACTGCACCACTAGCTCCTGGAAGGCTCAATCACCCCGAGCTCGAGCATATCCCATACCTCTTTGCGAACACCACTTCGTCGACTTTCTGGGATCCGGTACAGTCTCTCTCGCACTGTGACACCTGGTGGAGTGATAATGTCATATTCAACTAAGTTTGTTCTGCCGGGCACGTCAGAAAAAACATCGCTGAACTCCTCAATAAGCTTACGCAGCTCCCTCTGCTGATCCGGAACCAACTGTTCCCCCATAGAAATCGCTCTTGTGCTCGGGGTCTCTCGACAGGGACCTAAATCATCCTGCATATTGCCTGGGGCTATAAATAAGACCTCCCTTGCCTGCCAGGGCTTTAACAAATTGACATGATAAATTTCACGTTCATTTCGGCGATCGGGCTGTCTAATTTCATAATTTACTTTCTCTATAGCCCGAATCACCTCATACGGCCCCTGCCATTTAGCACACAGTTTTGATTCGGATGAGGGAAGTAGCAGCATTACCTTGTCCCCTGGTCGAAAGGTTCGAATCCGTGCATTTTTGTTGTAATGCTGCTGTTGTCGGTGCTGAGCCGATCTGAGGTTGTCTTGGGCCAAACGACCGACCAAACCGACCATCGCATTGCATAATCCACCACTACTAATATATGTGTATACCCAGAGTCAGAAGGTAGCAAAGGGCCCATTATGTCCATTGCAATGCGCTCGAACAGAGTGGAAATAATCGGCAGTGGGATCAAAGGGGCAGGACGCACTCGACCCGGCGCTACTCGATGGCAGTCTGGGCATGTGGCTACATATCTCAACACATCAGTATGAAGACGAGCCAATAGAATCGAGCCAATATTCGTTCCCTCATCTTCTCGGCTCCGAGGTGCCCCGCAAAAGGGATGTCATGCGCCAGCCTCATGACCTCGGTCCGACAAGACGGGGGAACCAATAATTGTGTTACAGGCTGTCCTGTGCCCGCGGCTAGGTTTACCCTATATAGTAATTGCTCCTTTATACTGAAATGTGGATATACTAGCGGCCCAGCGCCATCAACATCCTTACCTTCAATGGACCGGACCTGCCCCCAAGCGTGCGCCAGTGACGGGTCGTTCTTTTGTCCCCACACTAGGTCCGCGCTTGAGTACCACGGGTCCGGTATATTGAGAGGGGCTGGAATAACCTCTGCCCTAGTCGGCCCAGTAACCTCGCTCTCTCGGTCACACTGCATTCCCACTCCCTTCGACTGGCGTTTGTTACCATTACAGCACTCTCCCACCAGACCCCAGCCTTGTCTCAAAGACGCTCCCTCCCATTTCGCGGTCCGTCTCTCCTTATTTGTTTTTCTAGGACGGAACAGAGGGGAAAACATTTCAGTATGAAAAGGAAACATATCACCAATTCCCTTTTTCTGCCACGTTTACGTGTGTGGCTGAGACTGCCATTATTTGCACTAATTCTTTGAATTATGGCCAGTCTCGGCACCACCCCTGTTCCGTCCAACCAGACAAAACCGCGCGGACATTTTACGACGCTCCTCAAAGATATAAATACTAACCTTTCCATGGAATAACTGGGTGCGGCAACCTTTCCGCCACCCCGACTACAAGGTGACATTTTATCGGTCCTACCGATAAATATACTTTTATGGTGGGGTATGCCACCGTGTCTCCATGGATACAGGAGATGGCCACCTGACATTGTGGCCGCCACGACACACCGCCCAAGAGAGCTGTCCTAATCAAGGTTTGCTCACACCCTGTGTCCACTAACGCGTGGGTTTTCACATTCCCTAAAACCACGTCAATCAGACAGGGCCCCTCCCAACCGTTTTCCCCCTGCTTACCCATTCCAGGTGTCCAGTTGCACGCAGCCACGTCACACTCCATGGCAGCGGGGCATGACCTGGCCCTATGTCCTGGCTGGTTACACCTAAAACAGAGTGGGGGGACAGAGAGGGCATAGGTTAAATATCTGTCCCGCTGCTGGTAGGGCAACGGGGCAGGGGCAACACCTCTACCCCAGCTGGGGGCCATCCTCGGTCTCCATGGGGGGGAGGCAAGGGGGCCCAACGGGGTCGGCGGCCTGGGAGGTCTGGGTGCCGGGACCGAGGGTGATGGTGGTGGTGGTGGAGAAGAGGGAGGGAGAGGTTGGTTCCTGAGCAGGGCAGGGCCTGACAGGATCCCGACCCGGGCCGACGTCAAGGAGTCCTCAAAATCTTCGGTCAATTTGACCCTACAGGGTGTCACGGTTGTGGCGCCGTACTCACGCCTGAGTTTCGGTGCCGACCACATGGCAGAATTGTTCCACCACAATGGCTTCCCCCATTTGTTGAGCGGTCTTCTTCTCTGGGGTCAGCCAATGGACCATGTGGTTGCACAACCGCTGTGCCACCACCCTGGGGCGTGTCTCCGGGGCTCTCCGGTATTTGAGGAACCGCGTCTGGTGGGTCTCCACGGTGATGTTGAGACGGCGGAGGATAGCCTGCTTGACTAGGTCATAGTCAGTGGCGTACTGGTCACTCAGGGCTTGGTAGGCTGCCTGCGCTTCCCCGACCAGGCAAGGTCCCAGCTGGCTTGCCCAGAACTCCCGCGGCCATCCCGCCGCGGTTGCCAGCCACTCAAGCGCCACCAAAAATGCCTCCGGATCATCCTCCGCCGTCATTTTCATGGCCCGTGCCTTCGGGGCCGACATCAATGATGTTCCGGTAGGGGTCTCTCCTGCGGCAACGATCAGCCCTACCCATTCAATGAGCGCCGTATAGTGACCACCAGATAGGTATGAGATAACCTATACCAAAGTCGTCGTGAGGGAGAAGGAACGGCACCAACTGAGGGACACACAACACTGACTAACCCAGGGGTTAGCAGTGTGAAGTTACACCTTCAAGAACCCTTGTGTCGACAGAAGGCAAGACAGAGTCTACCACATTGATACGGTAGAACTTGACCAAAGTATGCAGTGTAGCCCAGCTAGCTGCAGTACAAATATCAGACACCGAGGCGCCCTTGAAAAGGGCCCAAGATATAGTGGAGTGTATGGCTACCTTACCTGGAGGGGGCAAGCAAGCATCATCATATGCAGTTGAGATCACAATCCAGTGTGACAGGTGCTGCTTAGAGAGGGGCTGTCCTAGGGTCCATGTCCCATGACAAACAAAGAGCTGGTCAGATGCAAAGCTCTTGTCCTATGCAATTTCAATGTCCACACTGGGCAGAGGAAATTTAATCACTCATCCTCCATAGAAGCAAACAGAGAGAGATGAAAAGACTCCAGTTCCACAGATTGGTTGATGTGGAAGGCTGTAATTACCTTGGGGAGGTGAAAGCGGGGTTGGTGCGCAGCGACTCCCTACTGCCATCTTCCCAAATACGCATGCAGGAGCTGTGTACAGACAGTGCCTGCAGCTCACTGATCAGCTTAGTGGAGGTGATAGCCAAGAGGAAGGCTGTCTTCATAGATAGGTACTTCAGCTCTATGGAGTGTATGGGCTCAAATGGGCCCTTCGTGAGAGCATCTAGTACAATACTAAGGCTCCATTCAGGGAGAAGTCCTCCTAGGAGGGCATAATCGCTGTGCGCCTTTAAGGAAACAGGTAGCCAAAAAATGCGCACCCAGAGACATGGAATCTACAGGGGCATAGTAAGCAGAGATAACTGCTAAATACACCTTCAAGGTGGAAGGTGATCTTCCAGCATCGAGCAGTTCTTGCAGAAACTGCAAAATGGCTGGCATAGAGCAAGTAATGGGGTCATGGTTCCCAGCCAGACACCAAGCTTGAAAATACTTCCACTTACAAGTAAACAAAGACCTAGTGGTGTCTGCCCTAACGCTCTGCAGAGTGCCCACAACCACATCCGATAGCCCGAGGGCTAGACAGAGGTCACTTTCAGGGGCCAGACTCATAGTCGGAACATGCCCGGTTCCAGGTGCCAAAAAAGAGTCTTTCGTCTGACTGAGGAGATCCAACAAAGTGGAATCACCCATGGCTGGTCAAGCAACATCTGGCAAAACCAGCCTCTTCTGGGCCACTTGGGGAACTGACACTTTCTCTAACCGGACATTTCGAGAAAAACCGGGGGCAGTGGTATAGGCAGGAAAGCATACAAAAACGCTTTAGGCCACTCGTGGGCTGCTCTTAGCTCCATGCATTTATGTGTAGGGATATCCAGCAATCTGACCAGGGCCCCCGAAGTCCTCTACCTGCCCAGACCACCCCCCCAACCTTGGGTGCATCTGTCACCACCAATTGATGGTTGTGTATCACTCCTATCCTTGCGCCTTCGCTCAGGTGAGAGGCTTGCTTCCAGCAGCGTAGAGCTTCCCAGCATAGACGAGACACAGTCAGCCGACAGCGTCTGTCACGCTTAGGACAACACCAATTGTACTGTGAACCCTTGTTGAACAGGGCCAGACAATTGCAAATGGCAGCTACTCTGTCATCCGGCAGGTAGGCTTGCTATTAATTAGCTCTGGCATCGTTGAGGGTGAGACCCAGCCTCAAACAGATGCTTCATCACAAATAGCTGTGTGGGCCACTGCTCCCTCCTGCGACTGGGCAGATCAACCAGTAGTTCAGGTAATTCACCCCTCTGATCACATGCAGCTACAAGGGAGCTAGATGGCATCCATGCATTTTGAAAATGTGCGAGGGGGGGAGTAAGGAGAGGCCGAATCACAGCATGGAAAACTCAGGACACCCTGTAAGGCTAGAATCCACGTTCTTTTGGTCCAATGTGATAAACCATTCGCCGGCCCAGACAGTTTGGCGAGTACAGCAGACGCCAACATCTTGTTCTCTACCTGCTGAGGTGCCTTGCGTTCTCAGTAGGAGCGCTGCAGCAATTCCTCAACCTCTGGTCCAAAGTAATGGTCAGGGGAGGTAGGGGCTGTTTTTGAAGGAAGGAGACACTTTCCCATGAGGCTACGACATAATCGTATCATGGTCCTCCTCAGCAAAGCTGAAATCCGGTTCTGTAACATCTGGGGCAACCACTGGTGCAGGCAGGTTCAGCTCCAGGGCCAGCGTTATCGGCTGAGTTGGGGCCACAGCAAGGGCTTGAGCCTGCTGCCTGGACAGTGGCTCCCAATGTCACGTACGTCTCAGCTGTGTATTGAAGCACTCACACACCAAAGGTGCAGACACACCAAGGACACTGAGTGAGGTAGAATACATTACTGGTGCACCGAAGCATCAGGGACACCAAATGCAGGTGTTATTGACATGCTGTGGCGCTAAGCACTGAGGCATAGAGTATCTAAACACAGAGGGTGCCGAAGCACTGAGAGGCGCCCAGCTTTAATTGCGTGAAGTCAACACAACCCGGGGTAGCACATAGCATATACCGGGGTGAATACACAGGCTCAAGTGGCTGCGGTAGGCAATCAGGAGAGCAGCTAAACTGGTCCTGGACGGCGTGCAATCACATGACATGGCAGCGAATAGCGTATGCCAGAGTGGAGCAGAGGCTCGAGAATGTCAGTCAGGAATAAAAGTGTACTACTTTTTTAAACTGCAAAGGCAGTAATAGGAAAAAAAATGCAGGCTTATACACACAGCCATTAAGCTATGGGAGAAACACATTCACCATGCCAGACGGGTGACCAAGCATGCAGAGTAGGCTTGCTGAAATAAGCCTGTTGATTCAACTCAACAGCGGCACCCTGCAGAGCTGGGTCCATGTGGAGGAATTATGCTGCTATTACTTTTTATTTTTAAACTGCAAGGCAGTAAAGAAAAACACATACACACATACACACACCAGCAAGTTGTGAGGGTAAAATAGCAGTCGCCACAGCAGCGCATGTGACTGTTTTGTTTTTGTAAACAGCACACTGAGTAGGTGGGCTGAAACAAGCTGGCGGATTCAACTTAACAGCGGGACACAGCAGAGCTGGGTTCCCATGGAAGAATCACGCTTATTATTTACTTATTTCTAACAGCAAGGCAGTAAAGAAATGAATACACACACACCACAGCAAACTATGTGGGTAAAAAATACCAGTCACCACGGCAACGGGGGTAACTGATTTTGTCTTCTTTTCCCAGCCCATCGAGTATGCGGGCTGAAACAAGCCGGCGTATGCAACTCAACAGCAGGGCACAGCGGAGCAGGGTCCTGGTGGAAATCATACTACATTTTATTTTTAAACTGCAAGGCAGTAATTAAAACACATATACACAGACACACACAACAGCAAGGTTGTGAGGGCAAAATAGCAGTTCTTTAAAATAGTAGTTTTTAAAAACAGCGCCGATTAGGTGGGCTGAAACAAGCCGACGGAAGCCACTCAACAGCGGGACCAGCAGAGCTGGTTCCCGGTGGAGAATCATGCTTGTATTATTATTTCTAAACTTCAAGGCAGTAAAGAAACTAATACATACACACTCCACAGCAAGCTGTGTGGGTAAAAATAACAGTTACCACGGGAACGCGGGAAACTGATTTTGTTTTATTTTTACCAACCCACTGAGTAGGCGGGCTGAAACAAGCTGATGTAAGCAACTCACAGCAGGGCGCAGCAGAGCTGGGTCCCGATGGAGGAATCACGCTTGTATTATTTTTATTTCTAAACTGCAAGGCAGTGAAATAAAACCACACACAAAACCACACATACACACACACAACTGCAAGCTGTGAGGGTAATACAACAGACACCACGGCAACGAGAGTGAACTGAAATTTTTAAGCGCACCGAGAGGGCGGGCTGAGGCAGTCCAGCAGAGTCAACTCCACAGCGGGGCACGGCAGAGCCTGGGTCCGGTGGAGGATCACGCGTCTCTTTTTCTTTTTAAACAGCAATAGCAGAGGAAAACACAAAACAACAAGCCCTGTAAGGTTTTAAGCAGACTGTAGTCGCAAAACTATGTATGCTGGCACACAGAAAAAGAGTAAACACAGCGTAGTAACTGGACAGGGGTGTCTAACCTAGACTACGACCCCAGTCACACGACCAGGGCAGCGCGTAGACTACAGCGGACTGGAGCACCTTCTACAGGCAGAGGGCAACTAGGCACCTCGTGCACCGAGCACCCGAGGGCGCTATGCACACTGACGTACTAGACATTTGCCTACCCAGCGCTGTGCGCACAGAATACCGTAAGCACTATGTGCAGGCCATACAGGGATGGGACCCCATACTGCAACGTATTGTGTACATCCAGTAGCGTTGCAGCAACGGTATTAACACTGCGCGTCGTGCACCAAGTACCGTGGGCACCTTGTGCACCGCGTACCCTGCAGCACCTTATGAGCAGTAGTACCAGTTTACGTGATGAAGGAATAAAACTCGGAGATCGTCTTTGGGTTCATTCAAGCAGATAGGTCTTTCAATATTAAGCGCACTGTAGTATGGAGTCCTTGTCTACTTGCTAGGATCAGCAGACTGAAGCAAAGGCAGAAGACATAAGCTTTTAACAGGGATCCCATAGTAGGAGTGAAACGACGAGATGGGAGTTCCCAAACCCCTGGATAGGTTCTAGCAGCAAGACAACATGAGCACACAAGCCAATAAACTAGAAGTTACAATGGTGTTCCTCCCAGGGGCAAAACAGTAAGACAGTAACAGGTGATAGACAAAGGTCTGAGTTGTTCAGGTCTAGAATTCTTCCATCTACTAACGAGCCAGCCTTAGATCATCCTCCCAACCTCCTTATGCCATCTATGTCCTTGTACCTTGAGAAACAAGCATTGCACCAGGAAGGGAGGAACACCTTATCCTTTCTGGTACTGGTGGGAGAGATGCCACCATCAAGTGACCCAGACATTCCAGAAAGAAAGAGGCTCCATGCTGCTGAAAGAGATATACAGCATAGAAAGATTCACTGAAGGCCATTACTATGCCAACGGCAAAGTTCTAGGGAGAAAGTTTGAGAATGACATGAGAGTTATGTCATCTAAAACACTTATTTTATTTCTAACTAATCAACCTCCTCTTTGGTCCGAAAGTTGTGTTAGTTTTTTAGCTAATACCAGACTTTTCTTGCCACATAATTTCTCCAGTGCTTCAAACGGCACATCCACTCTTACTTTATAGATATGAAACACTACCTATTCCCAGCAGACCCGGTTCTAAAAGCTTGCATTTTCCTTGACCACGACAGGTTAACAGCATTCTCCCAGGTTATTATTACTAGCTGCCCACTCCCCACCCCCCCCTCAGCCAGGCAAGAAGACCAGTCTTCTTCCCATAGGCACTCCCTCCTTTCGCACAAGATCCTGCCCATCATCACAGGTCCCACCCACAAGAGGAGCAGCGGCAGCAGCAGCCTGGTTTTCTGCATCTGTGGGCACAAGGTTATTGTCTGTGGGAACAGAAGCATTTCTGGAGCAGTTTTAGTTCATTCTGGTGTCTCCAGCAACATCCAGCTTGATTACCTACTTTGGCACAAGTATTGGTAGTTAGTAGTACAGTAAATGGCCCGTGCCATTACGGCTTCAATATTCCCTTCACTTCTGGGAAGATTCTACACGTAACCTTGTCTCCCACCTTGAAGGCAGGCTGATTACTGCACGTCTGATTGTCTAATTCTGCTTGATTTTCCCTTGTGCTTGACTACATAACCTTGAGTTGTTTGCCTAATTCTTTCACATACATTTTTAGTTTGTCTGAAAGGGGCCCGAATTTTCATGTTTGTCGTCCTGTGAAGGGGCACGGAATCTCAATATTGTGGTATCTGTGACAAGAGTAATTAGCATTGCTGATCGCCTTCACATCCTGTGGAGACAAAATGTAATTAGTCATTCAGTGGTTGAGGGAACTCAGCATATGTAAATTCAATAATTTCCTGCTGATTTTGTGCTTGTTTATATAACTCTTGCAAATGGTCTGACATTGCCACAACCTGACAACTGACTGGAGGTATAAGTTTGCCAATAGCAAGCCCAAATCCCTTCCTATCCGTATGTCAGTTGGTAAGCACATACGTCTTCCTACATTATGTTGTGCACATATTAACATTGCTGGCAGTGCTTCGCTATGTCTCGCCCCATTCCCTTACACCACCAATCCTTGGACACTGTGCCAGTGTGCTGGTGGGTCCAGGATGGATGGATGAGTGGCAGCATGTGTGATTGAGCATCGTAGCACAGTGGGGGCTACTACAGCATCGTTGCGTCTCCACACTCCCTTGCTATTCAAATAGCAGCCTTGCTTAATCAACACGTTGACCTGTGTCTGTGTGTTGAATTCAGCTTGTGCTTCGGTGACGTCAATGCTCTTTGGCTCAGCAGAGGCCACAGCTGTAGGGGAGACCTGTAGAGGGAGAGTAACAGCAGCTTTAGCTCTCTTATCAGCTTCTGCATTGGCTTCTCTAAGAATTTCACTTGACCTTGCAGTAGTTTGATTAGAGTGCCTTTGTAGTTCTTTAAGAAAAAATAGTCACCTGCGTTCATTTGGTATGTTTTTACAGCTCTGTGATATTTCATGTCTATTACAGTATGTATATTACAGTTGCTCTACCTATTTGAGCTTTCTTTGGGTTAGTTTTTAACCCTGCAGCTGCCAGTTCCTTAAGCACAGTGCTAAGCACATCTCTTCACTTCTGTTTCACTAGCAATTAATAAATCATTGACATACTGCAAAATCACATTTCCCTCAGGAACAGTAATGCCTTCGATTATTTTTGCCATGTCTTTAGGACATACTGGAATACTCCAAAATCCATTGCTAATGTCAAGTACTGAGAACACAGTATGCTTTGGACTAAAATCATTTAGTAATGTGCTTGGGTTGGCTACAACTGGTGTCATTTTAGGCAATTTATCATTAATGATTTGATAATCAATAGTCATGACCCGTCAGGTTTTTAACTGGTCAAATCGGTGAATTAGCTGCTGCTGATGTGTCATATACAATTCCCTGTTGCTCTAATTCCTTAACTATTTCTTTTACTGCCTCAGCTCCCTCTGGCTGTATTGGATACTGTTTCTGTGGTGGTCCTGGTGTCCCTGGAATTTTTACAACTTCATATATACAATTATACACACAACCAATGTCTAACACGACTGGTTCAGATTTAAAAGCACTATTTGTTCTCAATCTATATCATCCTCAGCATTAACCAATGCTTTCTTGCTTCCAATGCCTGTCAGACTGCAAACCTTCCTAGTAGTCCTCTTTACCTATGACATGTATTTTTGTCAACTGCTCTTTCAGTAATCCATTCTTCTTGCATGCTCTTAACTTTATCTAAAGCGTTCTCTAGGTCTCATATGAGTCAATGCTCATTTGCTTCTTCTATTATTGTCTCGTTTAGACCACCACTCCTAATGCTGACTTGAGGTCCATTTCAGAGCCTTAATCATTGTTTCATATATTTTGGTATTCTTACTATTTACATAATCAATCAAATTACTTGTGATTGCCTAGTTTGGCTACAACAAGCCTAATCAATTAACTATTACTCACACACAGCACCATACTGTTTTTCACAGCTTTGCAATCTTGTTGATAATAATACTTTTATTCTGTATTGCCCAATTTATGTATATCTTAAAACACTCTTACAATTTGAAAAAAAAAAAAAAAAACACTGATACACAGCGGGTTACAACACTTAAAGCAAAGACACCCAACACACATACACATACCTGTATATCATCATAGTATTCTCGTTCTACCTCCTGTACATCGTCCCACATGTCACCCACCGGCTGCGGCGCTGAGGCTTGGACATGTGCTGGACCTATTTTAAAACGATCCTCGTTGGGTTTGGAGTATGGGTATTTTAAAGTATTATTTAACTCCCTTACCCTCTGTTTTAAGCAATTTTGTTCTTTTCAAATCGAAAATAGGTCATCAATGATTTTCTGATCTTTTTTGTTTTTTGGTTTTTCCTAGTTCTACCAATTTAGAGGTGAGTATGTGTATCTCGCCTTTTAATGCTTTTCATTTTCTAATGCTATGTCCATTGCAACGATAACAGCTTTGTCTGTTTTATCGAATTTCTGTTCTGACCACCATTTATTGAGCTAATTTTCAGGTAGAAATGGATTGTACCCTTTCTCAGTGATGTTCTGACGTGTCTTTGCAAGCTTGTATTCTAGGTATGCCTTGGCTGAGATCTCCTTATTTACAATTGAATCGACAGCCCGTCGTGTACTATGCGAACTCAAAGCACCCATATGCCTGTACAGGGGGACGACCGCTCGGTCTTCCAGTTGTCACGTGCAATGACGTCAGGATTGTTGGTTCGACACTGCCAGCCACTCACGTGCCCAGGCATTTCCAGGCTTAACTCCAGTCAATCGTCTACCAACAATATAGCCCCGTCCTTGTAACTGCTGCTTACTCTCAAAACACAATTGATGCTCTGGCTCTTGTACACCGGCCCATAAACAATCACTCATATGGTACCCCTTGCCTTCCCTTGAACCCCACATTTACATCTCCGTTCCTTCTTAATTCAAAACTTATCAAGTGGATACAGGGTTTATATAGAAAAGCTGTGAAAATTCTGTCCCTAATCTATTGAGGTGGTAAAAATAAAATACTCACCACAGTTGGACATTGGGTTCACCACTTTCTAGATCGCACCACTGTATCCCATCCTCGTCACCAACTGAAGGAATAAAATTCGGAGATCGTCTTTGGGTATATTCAAGCAGATGGGTCTTTATTACACACTGCAATATTGAGTCTATTTCTGCTTGCTAGGCTAGATAGATTAAAGCAAAAGCAGAAGACATAAGCTTTTTACAGGGGTCCCATAGAAGGAGTGAAGCGACAGGGTGGGAGTTCCCGAGCCACTGGATAGGTTCTAGCAGCAAGACAACATGAACACACAAGCTGATAAATATTAAGTGGTGCTCCTCCCAGTGGCAAAACAGTAAGACAGTAACAGGTGATAGACAAAGGTCTGAGTTGTTCAGGTCTAGAATTCTTCCATCTACTAAGGAGCCAGCTTTAGATCATACTCCCATCCTCCCTATGCCATCTGTGTCCTTGTACCTTGAGAAACAAGCATTGCACCAGGAAGGGAGGAACACCTTATCCTTTCTGGTACTGGTGGGAGAGATGCCACCTGCAAGAGACCCAGACATTCCAGAAAGAAAGAGGCCCCATGCTGCTGAGAACAGCATAGAAAGATTCACTGAAGGCCGTTACTATGCCAACAGCAAAGTTCTAGAGAGAAAGTTTAATAATGACATGAGAGAGTTTAAGAATATTAGGAATAATAAGAATTTAACCCTTTATGTGAGCACCTCGCACTACGTACACAACGTGCGCTGTGTATGCTGAGTTCCATGCACAATGAGTACCCTGTTTGCACTGGGTACTGTGCAGCACTGTGAGCTATAAGCTAAGCTGAGTAGTGCCTATGCAACTAGCGCAACGTGCACAACCTGCACTGTGCGTCCCAAGCGCCGTGCGTACTACATGAACTGTGTGGTAGAGGTACTAGCACATGTGCACTAGGTGCACTGTGCGTATTGAGCACTGCATACACTGAGTACTGAGGGCACTAAATGCACCAGGTACCGTGTAGCATTATTGTGCACTGCTGTAGAGGCCTTGGCACCGTGTGTCACTATTCTAAGCACCTGAGCACCGAGATAGGGAGAGAAAGTACACCTTCTATACAAGGCCCTACTCACTGCAGTGCAGGCCTGTAGCTGGCAGAACTACTCGACAACGGGGATACGGCAAAGCCTACCCCCGAGGAGGACACGTGTAGTCTCAGTTTATTCCCTCGGTAGGCGGGACCGAGTGTGTCATCCCAGGAAGGGGCCTTTCGACAGCTCTGGTATAGAGAGCTCAGCAATACCTACCCGAAGGGCAGGAATATCCCTTACCTATCTGGTGGAGGTCATCTTCGAATTAAAAGTGAACCGCATGACAGCTGTGCTATGTCTTGACACAACATTTAACCAGTCAGAGAGTTGAAGGGGTGGGTTTTCTGTGTTAAGCACTTTGAGAGGCTAAAACATTAAAATGACTGCTAAAAAAATAAGACTATTTTCAAAGCAAAAATAGTGACAATGAACACAGGGATTTTAAAATAAGCCAGCGATCGGCGCAATCCACCCCCTAATACTATATTTGCACCGGCTACTTTATTAAAAAAAATATTAAGATTAATTTCGGGTGTTATCATTCAGTCCATTTTTTGTCGTATTATTGTACAGTAAGGTGATATATAGTACATAAAAGCTATTCATATGCACTAAAAAAAGCATATTCATTTTGTTGTGATATTGTAATAATGATGTACCCAGGTGCTTGTGAGAGATATTGGGTTCATGTATAGAAGCTGTACGCCTTTAAGAAAAAAGACGTGATGGGATATCAGCTGAACACTTGTTAGCTGACATACAAATGCTTAAGTGCAGAGGTGCTGGATTTTCACACTCCAGTTTCATGCAACAGTTACAATGGTGACCAAACATGTGTGAGCACTGTTGGGTAAAAAAAAAAAGTTGTTAAAATGAACAGTTGCATTCCAAAAATGTAGAACAGCGAAAAGCTAAAACAGACGCGCATTAACAAAATGCTCTGAAAACTTATAGCAATAAGCTCAATAATTAAGCTAAAAAGGAAGTGAAAAGGTTGCTGTTTATATTTTTTTTTACGAATTTCAATAACTCTATGTTATCTTTCTCCAGTCAAATCGCAGAGTGCCTAAATAAGCATGGTCATTTACCATAATAAAAAACAGTAGTAAAAAATGTAGAAAACAGAAAAGAGCAACCAGATACAGCCAACAAAAGAAAACACATTATTCTAACTCTTTATCATATTATATATTTAAGGAAATGCTAATTTATTTTTTCATTGAAAGTGCTCCCGGCTATAATGTTCTGCCGTCCGACTATAAAGAATTCCTGGGAAGAACCCTGATATATATATACACACACACACATTGTAATGTATACTGAGCATCAAAATAAACTTATCACTTATATTTGAGCATATAAAGAAATGTATCACTTATATTTGAGCATCAAAAGAAACGTATCACTTATATTTGGATAAAATTTTAGAGCAGGTGCAGTGACTTTTTATTATGCTGATTAACAATTGATGCTGCAAAATGATCTGTCGATCTTGGGCAGGTGTTGTGACTCTTGGTCTCCCAGTTCGTGGCCTGTCATTGACAGAGTGTGTCTGGTTATATCGACCAGATTCTGTATTGATGTTGGTATCTAGCTGTGTCCATTTATTTTACTAAACTTATTTATAAAATAGATTGCTGAAGGAAAAAACATTTTAAAATTGAGACTATTTAGTGTTTCAAACATTTCTGTAAGTTAGGCTACTGTATCATTTTTGAGCAGCTTTTTTTCCTTTAGGCATTCCATGTTACATAAACATAATGTGCTGTATAATAGGCCCAAATAATGTGAATTTAAATAAAAAGTGTTTACATTATAAACTGCAGAAGGCCTGTAGGTTAGTCATTGCTTTACAAAAATACTTGTTTTTACCATTAAAATGTTGCTGTATTATATCTCCCGCCTCTATTTCAGTGCCGTAGTTTTCTGGAATTTTTAGAGATGTTGCTGCTTAAGTGAAACCACAAACTGAAAAGGAACACATTTCTTGCAGTTTGTCAAAATGTATGTAGAGCCTAAATTAAAGATGTAATCAGCCTCTCTATCTTGTATTAAATTGCTACGCATACATTTTATCTTGTTTCATTAACACATATATTCAAATGGTTTTTACCTACTAGCCTTAATATTTCCCCCTATGCAAGTTATTCTAGCCCTTTTAGCCTTTTTACAAGGACACAAAACTGAATTTTATCTATACATTTCTAAAACACCAACCAGAGAACAAAGAATGGGCAATTATTGTAATGGTTTACACCTTTTCAAATCGATTTTGGCTACCAAATGTGTCCAGGTAAATTTTGGCTACCAAATGTGCGATTTTGGCTACGAAATGTGTCTTCAGGTCAGCAGGACAGCAAAAGCTGATTGCTATCTCATGATATCAGACTAATTTCCATATTAAACAAAGAAGCAGCTTCTATTCGATATAATGGAAGCATTAATATGTATTAATAATGCAGACGGGGTAAGTAGCTGAACTCCTCGGGGGGCTGGTAAAGCAGATGTGCACTATAATGCTTATAATATATAAGTATATAATGCACTATAATTTGCTGGCTGCTGGGGTCGGGGTCGCTTTGGTTCCTGTTTTATTTCCTCTAGCAGTGGCTTTCAAATTCAAGCACCCCTGCCTCTTGGCTACAGATGCCTGCTGTGAGGCATAGTGATGCAGAAGGGGAGCATTCAGACATTGTCATGCATGGTGCCTTAAACAGGGTACTTGTTTGCAGAATAATTTACACAAGCCATGGTGCTGGAGACCTGCTTTCACAGTAGGCGTGCTGCTCATTGATAGCTATAATAGAATGGGTGTGGATGCGTTACTGGTGTTCACTGTTGCCACAGTATGCTAATGTTTAGTTTAGGATGACAAGAAAAGGTGAGCAGTTTTTTGTATTATTTTTATTGTTTATATTTATTGTTTCAGTAAGTGTTCTAAATATACTGTAAGCATTGTACTGTATGTTGAAGAACATAGTTGGAATCATACACTTTTATTAAAATAAAACTATTTCAGCTATAGTAAGTGGCCAAATAAGCAAGGATCTATATATATCACATTTTTATGGGACTGAAAAATATAATTGGATAGTCACAAGAAGCAAACAAATATTAGCTATTAGATAATATTTTTAACTGATTAGCAACATTGTTCAGGTATACGTACAGGCATGCATACAGGATTGTTATTTATCTTTGTTAAATTATTTACTTTACCAACAGAGCAACTGCTGTGTCTTCTCTTTTTAGACATTGTTTTACTTATCTATAGTAATTACATTTTTATCTTTTTAGTGAAACTGTTATAGTTATAGTTATAAAAGGATTTATTATAGGAGGCTGTGTGGTCCAGTGTTTAAAGAAATGGGCTTGTAACCACGAGTTCCCCTGTTCAAATCCTAGCTCAGACATTAACTCATTGTGTGACCCTGAGCAAGTCACTTACCCTCCTTATGCTCCGTCTTTCAGGTGAGACATTGTTGTAAGTGACTCTGCAACTGATGCATAGTTCATACACCTTAGTTTCATATTTTGTAAAGAGCTTTGTGATGATGGTCCATTATTAAAGGCGGTATATAA
This sequence comes from Polyodon spathula, assembly GCF_017654505.1. Classification (NCBI taxonomy): domain Eukaryota; kingdom Metazoa; phylum Chordata; class Actinopteri; order Acipenseriformes; family Polyodontidae; genus Polyodon; species Polyodon spathula. Next base: position 52,509,399 of record NC_054537.1, read on the forward strand.
AAATAAAGATTATTATTATAGGAAACAGATTTTTCATAGTTAAAAATACTTGTTTTACATTGAAAGAATCAAGGTGGGTGGAATTTATAAATTCATTATAATTTGTTACGCTTATTTGATGTTTTACTGAATAAAGTATTGCCAATGCCACTGTAATCATTCAATTGGTCGACTTACACACTGGCAACTTACATAGCTGAGCAGCATATATATTGATGTGGCTTAAAGTTCAAAGCATGGAGCGCAAACAAGGGCAGCATAAAACTCAGTAAAAAGTTGCACCATTTTTATTATATCAAATAACCTTAAATTTACTAGATGTGATTATTGCAGTAACCAGAAACGTTTTTTTTTTTATTATTATTATTTAATCTTTTACATTACAATAAGTAAGAGGCAAATGATATTTTTCTAAAATGACTCAAAATTATCTATTTGCATCATTTTATCTACATTATACACCAATTATCCAATTTTAAGGTATCTGTTTTCAGTTTATATATATATATATATATATATATATATATATATATATATATATATATATATATATATATATATATATATATATATATATAGATGCAGTTTTGAGACTGGGACTGTTTTAACAGCAACCAGTTTGTAACAGTCGTATTATGACCTGAATAAAGAAATCATCCTTTATTCATGATTAAAACATGTCAGTGTGTCCTATACAAATTTGATGACATGTTTTGCGTAAGGTGGACCATTGATAGGTGATTTTCAGACTTGTTTTTATTGTTAGCTTGTTCTTGACATGCCTATTATTTCTTCAAACTTCCCTAAAAGGAATGTAACATTTCCATATCAAAGGTGAGCTCAAACCTAGTAACCTGTAAAGCATTGTAAGTGCTCCATAATTGGTTTGATGAGGCTAATATTAGCAGCACTTCAGTGACAACTAATGTGATAGAGGAAGTGACATTTCAGAATGTAGATTTAATCTATTTTTACATGTGACATCAGCATTTGCATACTATTTGCCAAGTAAAATTACAGAGAACGCTTGTACTATTTTGGATTCAGGCATCTATTTATCTATTGTTCAAAGAATGATCTAAACTCTCAATTCACTGTAATCTATTACAGTTCATAACAGGCCACTACCTGTTACCTTCAGCATTCTGCATGTTTTCTAGGTCAAAAGGATATATATAGGCTTGCTACTTTTCAATATTAAATCGGTAAAGCTTATTAAACATCAAATTCCCAAAAAATAGGAGTTTGACTGAAATAAATGTACATAGGATAAATGTCGCTATAACACTCGCTATTTTTTTTTCTTACCAGAAATAATAATTTAAGAAATCATCTCTGGTCTGTGTAGTTTTTATACGGTCTGTCCCATCCACGTTCCTCTCTGAATGGCTAGGGGTTGCTGTCAGTCAACTCACTGGTTCCTTAATAGGCTAGTGTAGTTTCATCATCAGTCATTTCATCCTGTCCAAAGCTAGAATGCTCTCATTTGTTTAAATGACTGTCACTCAGACTGACTGTGCACTTTCATTTGCCAGCTACAGCGTCTGTCATTCAGAGTGCCTATTTTGAAACTAGCGGATTAAGGTGTAGGTAAGATTTTTGCTATTATAGGTATATACAGTGACAGTTAATAGTTTGATTTGCAAATGGGGACATGTGGCAAAGTGGTAAATACGTGCAGGTGAGTGCAGTGCAGGATGGATAAATGACACAGATGTGATTTACAGGTGCAAGGGTGTTTATTAAATGATTGTAATGCCCAGTGCCTTATAGCGAACCTGTAAATAATAATAATGTTGGAAGTGGTACAGCGGCGTGTATCACTTCTGATATCTAAAGTCCGATTCCTTCACCCACACAAAACACAGACACAATATTGACAGTGCGTGATTTTAGTGCTAGTGGTGCAAACGACAGTTCCTGTAGTGGGAAGGTGAGTGGTCATATCCAGGTTTGTCGCTGGCCTGCGGCTGCAGCTCATAAGAACATAAGAACATAAGAAAGTTTACAAACGAGAGGAGGCCATTCGGCCCATCTTGCTCGTTTGGTTGTTCGTAGCTTATTGATCCCAGAATCTCATCAAGCAGCTTCTTGAAGGATCCCAGGGTGTCAGCTTCAACAACATTACTGGGGAGTAGACTCCAGACCCTCACGATTCTCTGTGTAAAAAAGTGCCTCCTATTTTCTGTTCTGAATGCCCCTTTGTCTAATCTCCATTTGTGACCCCTGGTCCTTGTTTCTTTTTTCAGGCTGAAAAAGTCCCTTGGTTTGACACTGTCAATACCTTTTAGAATTTTGAATGCTTGAATTAGGTTGCCATGTAGTCTTCTTTGTTCAAGACTGAACAGATTCAATTCTTTTAGCCTGTCTGCATATGACATGCCTTTTATGCCAGGAATAATTCTGGTCGCTCTTCTTTGCACTCTTTCTAGAGCAGCAATATCTTTTTTATAGCGAGGTGACCAGAACTGCACACAATATTCAAGATGAGGTCTTACTAGTGCATTGTACAGTTTTAACATTACTTCCCTTGATTTAAATTCAACACTTTTCACAATGTATCCGAGCATCTTGTTAGCCTTTTTTATAGCTTCCTCACATTGTCTAGATGAAGACATTTCTGAGTCAACAAAATCTCCTAGGTCTTTTTCATAGATTCCTTCTCCGATTTCAGTATCTCCCATATGATATTTATAATGTACATTTTTATTTCCTGCATGCAGTACCTTACACTTTTCTCTATTAAATGTCATTTGCCATGTGTCTGCCCAGTTCTGAATCTTGTCTAGATCATTTTGTCCAGATTGTGCTCAGTATTCTTAGTGAGAAAACGACACACAAGACAAACAGTGCTATTACACAGACAACGCAGAACACTCACGGTTTTCGATACACACTATAAGCTCCTCAATTATTTAGCTTAACCATTTGTAAAGGAACAGATCACTGAAGCTACCCCCCCCCGTTTATACCCTCTCCCATGACCCCTAGGTCAACAAGGGCATCTGCTCCTCCAATCCTCGGATGCCACGCCGTCTACCATCCGGGTCAGTGAGCTTGGGTGCCATAGTTCCGCCCCTTTCCTAAATGGCCGACTTCCACCTACCCTATGAAATAAATTGTCTTGCCATTTGCTTAAGGGTACTCTGTTCCTTCTTTCTAGTGCCCTCACAGGTCGGGAAGGAGATCTAACACCAAGCATCATTCGATCGCTGTCACATATCCCACCGCTCAGAGTGGAGCCGAAGGAACACTCGGCTAAATCTACCTTTCCCATTGTTCCCCCCTCCCGAGAAAAATAATCCGCATTTTGGTGGTCTTTCCCTGCACGGTGTACCATGTGGTACATGAAAAGCTGCAATGCCAGATACCACCGAGTTGTTCGGGCATTGCTGTCCTTCATTGTGCTTAATCACGTGAGTGGAGTGTGGTCAGTGATGAGATCAAATGAGTGCCCCAGCAGGTAATATCTTAAAGATTGAGTAGCCCATTTAATGGCTAAACACTCCTTTTCGATGACGGAGTAGTTGCGCTCCCGAGGGAGCACTTTTTTACTAATATACAGGATGGGATGTTCTATTCCATTTGACCTTTGGGACAGGACTGCACCCAAACCCACATCTGACGCATCGGTGTAGAGGACGAATCTCTTTTGGTGAAGTCTGGAGTAATGAGAGCGGGGGCCTGGCATAGTTTCTGCTTGACAGTATCAAATGCCCCCTGACATTTTGCTGACTGTTTACTTAAATTTGGTGTGCTCTTTCTGGTGAGGTCAATTAAGGGATTGACCACTGTGGCATACCTGGGGATAAAGCGGCGGTAATAACCGGCCAACCCCAATAGAGACCTCACCTGAGCCGTTTTGGGGATTGTCGCGTTCATCAAGGCCTGGACCTTGCTGACAACGGGTTTCACCCTCCCATTCCCCATTATAAAGCCCAAATATTTTGTCTCTTTTTTTGCAAACGCACATTTTCGCAGATTGGCTGTTAGCTGGGATGCCCTTAGAGACTGAAAGACGGCTGTGATCCTAGCCAAATGCTCTTGCCAGGTGGAGCGGTAAATGACCACATCGTCAATATACGCTGCTGCATATTCACGATGTGGATGTAAAACCTCGTCCATGATTCTCTGAAAGGCAGCAGGCACGCCATGTAGCTCAAACTGCATGGTTGTGAAATGGAACAGCCCATCTGGTGTTGAAATGCAGTTCCCTCTGGATCTACGAGTAAGCATTAAATATATAAGCACTAAACTTAGCAATGGCGTTTACCTTCCGGAAGTCCATACAAAAACGGTTGGTGCCGTCCTTTTTGATCACTATGACAATCGGACTGCACCACTCGCTCCTGGAAGGTTCAATCACCCCAAGTTCAAGCATGTCCCATACCTCTTTGCGAACGCCATCTCGTCGACTTTCTGGGATCCGGTAAGGACTCTCTCGTACTGTGACACCTGGTGGAGTAATAACATCATATTCAGCAAGGTTAGTTCTACCGGGCAAGTTAGAAACAACATCACTAAATTCCTCAATTAACATGTGTAGCTCACACTGTTGATCAGGAAGTAAGTGTTCCCCCATTGAAATATTCTATGTCCTATAATAATATATAATAATAATATGTCCTAGAGGTTACTAGCTCAGGGCCCAAATCATCCTTTATATTGCCTGGGGCTATAAATAAGACCTCTCTTGCCTGCCAGGGCTTTAAGAAATTTACATGATAAATTTCTTTTTTGTTATTTTGTCTCCTGCCTCTAATCCTTACAATATCATTTTTAGCCAGCGGGCTCAGAAACTTTGTAGATCTGTCAGACAGCTGTTTTTTTCTTTGCGCTGCCAACTGCGTGAGATTCCTGTTTGTTTCTGGGTTTCACGGTTCCAGTAGATCTCTTGCTACTGGCAGTCTTGTTTGCAGTTTTCAGTTCACCAGAGGATTGACTGCTTTCAAGTGGTGCTGCTCTATATGCTAATAGGGATCCTCTGAATTTTCTATTTCTAGTCTTTTTACTATTTGTACTCCCTTTTCTGCCTCTCCGTTTGACTGGGGGTAAAGAGGGCTCGAAGTGACGTCTTCAGATCCGTACTCTTTTGCGAATACTTGAAAATCCAGTCTGCTGAATTGTGGTCCATTGTCCGTAATTACAGTTGTTGGTATTTTGTGTCTTGCAAAGATCGACTTTGTGTGTTTAATCACTTGCTTCGCTGTGGATTCTGTCAATAGTGCAATTTCTGGGCAGTTAGAATGATAGTCAATGACTGAAGGTAGTCTTTACCTTTAAGTCGAAACTGCTCCAACCTTTCGCCAAGGTGCTTCAGGTTTGCTGTGTGCTTTCAGTGGCTCCTTTGTATGTTGGAATCTGTGTCTTTGACATGTTTCACATTACATTTTCAATGTCCCTGTTCAAATATGACCAATATAATACGTCTCTAGCGTGTCTTTTCAATGCCTAAGTGTCCCTCATGTGCTAGCTGTGCCATTGCAGATCTCATGGAGGTGGGTACGATGATTTTTGTCCCTTTCATCAAAATGTTGGTATGGTTTTGTGGCAGGCTGGCGAGTGGATAGAGGCCCAGAGACAGTCTGCAGTTCAAAAAAAATAACTATTTTATTATAAATAAACACAAAAATGAAAGGGCACAAGGGCCAAAACAAAGCAATTTAAACACAAAAAGATAAAAAGCAAAACTTACAAAAAATAACAGTTTCCAGGCTGGGCGATGCCTTCACTGGACTCAAACTTTCTAAACAACCCCAAAAAAACCAACCTGCTTCCTCAGCTCCCTCTCCCCAAATGAGAAGCAGAGGCCTCCTTTTATATCAGGTGGCTGGGCGCTGATTGATCGTTAATCAACCTAATCAACTAATCAACCCCAGCCACCTGAACATAATAAACCCAGGCAGGCAGGGGAAATTAACCCCATCCCTGCCAATTTAAAGGGCAGAGCTTTGCTCTGCCACAGGTTTACTCAAAACACACTTCACTTTTATGCTGGATTTTTTTTTTAATCTTTTTCAGCGTTTCGTCCTTTGCAGTTTCTCTGGCAATATGTTGCAATTTCTGGTGAGAAACAGGAAGCATTGCTGTTATCGTGCCAACATGGATCGCCACGTCATTTTCACTGGCGCTGGGTACCAGGTAGTCTCTGGACAGCACGTCTGTGACAATCAAGTGCTTCCGTGGTGTGTACTCGAATGTCAGATTGTACTTTTGCAATCTTAACATAAGCCGCTGTAATGCATTATTCATTTTTGAGATAGCTATCAATGGCTGAAGATCTGTTTCCAGCCCTACTGATTGTCAATATATGTACAGGCAGTCCTCGCGCTTACGACACAATTTGTTCCTGAAAGTTGCATTGTAAGTTGAAGCGTCGTAAGTCGAAGCACATTTTCCCATAGGAACAATGTTATAAACTGGGGTTATGTTCCTGACTCTTCAGCCAGATAATATAGTTTTACAAATGGTCCATTATATTGTACGCATGCAAATATTTATTTAAATCTTTCCACTCAGCCCGGTGGTTACGCGTAAATTATTCAGACACCTACCTGGCTTGTTTAAAAGTACAGACTCGGGGCTTTCCAGTGACGTTTTTAGTGTGTGTATGTGGTACTCCTAGCAGGAAATACAATCGCTTAGGTTTTGTTTTGAATTAATTGCCCTTATCAGACATTGTTAACGGCAAATAAATAAATAATAATAAAAGACAAACAGGTTACTAAGTCTAAGTTACTAAGACTAAGTCAGGACGACCACGACAGGTACACCTAGCATGCAAACATGAGCCTTGGCTCAGGTCTCACCATCTCATAAATGCAGTATCGATGTCGTAAAGTCAAAGCAGGGTAATAATGCAAAATAGTTGCAAGTGCCGTGCGTAGTAAGTTGAAACGTCGTAAGTCGAGGATCGCCTGTATTTGTGAAATTTTTCACAGCCGCAAACCGCTTCAAGTGTCTCGTGTTCAATTTGTGCATAATGTTTTTCAGAAGATGTCATTGAACGAGATGCACATGCTACAGGAAGCCAATCTGTTTCATGCTGCTGCAATAACACTGCACACAGTCCATCGTTTGATGTGTCGGTTGACACTTTCAGTGGTTTACTTGCATCATAGAATTTTAAAACCTGTTCTCTTGTGACAGTTGTTTTCATTTCTTTTCACTCTTTTGCTTGTTTGTGGTTCCATCGCCATTCTGTTTTCGCTTCTAAGAGGCTAATCAGCGCTAATGTTTTTGCTAAGATTCGGAACAAATCTTCATAGATAACACTATGTAACACACAAAAAAAAAAAAATTATTACACGGTGTAATTCACCAACCCAAGGCATCTCTGTAGTTCGATTTGTTGCTTGGGTCAGGCATTTCATTAATTGCTTTAATTTTTTCAGGGTCTGGCTTTATGCCTTCAGTAGACAGCTTGTCTCCCAGGTAAGTTAGCTCTTGTACCCTGAACAGGCATTTCTCAGTGTTTAATTTCAAACCAGCTTGTTCCAGCACTTTGCACAGTTGCTTGTCATACTCTGATTTATTGTTTCCCCATATGATATCATCCAGGAAAACTCCCAAATCCCTCGAATAACTGGTGTACAGTTCTGTGGAATATTTCTGGTGCATATTACATATTACAAACAGCAAATGCAAAAAACAGTGCATGCCAAAAGGTGTCTTAAAAGTGCATAATTTTGCGCTTTTTTCATTAAGTGAAAATTGGTAAAAATCTGAAGAAGCATCGAGTTTTTAAAAAAAAATGATGTCTGTTTTGTTGGCAAGCGGTAGTGTTCCCTTTTAATCCATTTATTTCAATCCTTTGGGGCTATATATAATCTTAGGTCTCTGTTTTTTTTTTTCAACGATGACCAGTGAATTTACCCACTGGACTTCAATTCTATTTTCAAATCACTTGTCAATCAGTTCATTTAGTTCCACACATAATCTTTCTTTCATTGTTACTGGCATTGTCTTTTAGCTGTATTTTATACTGCACTGGCAAACAGCAATTCCTTTGAATACTTTTAGAAAGTCTCTGGCTATGTCACATGTTATAAGCACATTTCTGTGCTCTTCTTTATTAACTGGCTTGCTATTTGCAGTAATGACCTCATTATTGATTACGTGAACTCTTTTAATCAGACCTAACTTCTCACATGTTCTTAATCCTAAAATAAGTTGTCGTTTCCCTTGTACAATTACAAACACTGCGTCTGCAGTCTTTCCCTTGCAAGTCACTTTAGCACTGCATGTACTGTGTTGGGAATTGGTTTCTCATTGTAGGTTCGGAGGTTTACTTGTTTTTTTAAGATTAGGGGTCTGTTCTTCAATTGCAGAAAACTTGTCATCATTAGAATGTTCACCTGAGCTTCTGTGTCCACTTTCGGTGAAATTATAGTTCCTGAACATCTGTGACTGTTCCGATGAAGAACCTGCTTCCTCACTTGAGTCTCCATGTGCTCTCTCCATGTGTTCAACTAGCTGCACTGTGTAGAGAAGTGATTCTTTCCCCCACATTTTCGGCACAATTTTCCAAAAGCTGGGCATTTTTTTCGGGTTAATTCTCACACCTTTCACATTTATCAATTTACAATACCCTGACTTTTTTGTCACATATGCCAATCACAATCAGATCTTGTATCATTGAATCACACAGAGCCCCAAAATTGCAAGTCTGACTTTTTCGGCTGCAGATCTTTAACAAACTGTTCGATTGATTCAGTCTCTTTTTGTAATCTGTTTTTGAAGACATACCTTTCATAGGTGTTGTTCTTCTGTAGTGTGCAACATGCTTCAAACTTATCCTTCACAGCGTCATACTAGTCCTTTTCTTGTTCTGTGAACTCAAGGGTATTGTAGACTTGTAAGGCTGCGTGGCCTGCCTCCGTTAGGAGTAAAGCAATCTTCCATCGGTCACTTTTTTCATCTGCACCTTGCTAAAACATAAAGCTTGAAGCTCTGCTTGAAAACATTTTCTTGTCAATTTGAATTCCTTTGGTTGACAAATCACATCCATTTTCGCTTTTTATATGTAATAATTTGGTTTTACTCCTGGTACTATGTTTTGTTATGGCTGCACACCATGCCAGTTACCATTTGAAGACCTTTAATTAACACCAACACACTCTTATATATCACAATGTAACACTGCCATTGGGTGTTAATTGACTGAACAAGCGCTTCACTAACTTTTGATTAATATTACTAAATAAATTAGAGATCAAGTTGAGCAAACAAATATTTATTGGATTTGCAAAGTTAAACATAAATGTTCCATTAACAATTACTTTTTCTGCTTTGACTGTCTCACAGGACGCTGTGAGTCTTTGGGTCAAGCAAGAAACTGGGTTAGGACAGGTATTTTAAGTTTCCCCAGAGTGAAAGTAAAACCTTTGTTAAATTGATATTCTTTTTATCGCGAAGCAGATTTACAGTAGTCTGTTGCAAAGAAGAGGCCTGAAGAGTCTGCGTTCTGTCTTGAGGACACCCTGGCTGACCTAAGCCCTCCCCACCTTGGGAGGCACCCCCTGGGAATTCCCATTCATGGCCGCCAGCGGAATAACCTGAACCCAAACCAGCAATCTCCAGGCTATAGGGCACATTCCTGCACCTCACGTGGCGTGCCTTTACTGGATGCACCACTCGGGAACCACTGTTTTCACTAGCTATAATTACGACCTCTTACTATACAATTTTACAGGTGTTTTAAAAGGCACTATTTACTGTTACTATAACCCCCATGTTTGTTTGGAGCCACCTGGCAACAATCACCACGGATGTGTCATCACACTAAAGAAGCGTATAGCGACTGCTGCTTCATTTTAGCTCATGAGGCCCTCAAGGTCCTGTATAGCCAGAACGTGTTAGTGCGACACTATGATTTATTTTGGGCTAATTGAAAGTAGACTAAGATAAAAAGAAAATATGTTGAAATAATTTAGTTTCAATTTTATATTTTATTATCTACAGCAATGTGAAGCCTACAAAGCATCAGCATGGTTTGTTTTGTATTACATGTAGGACAGATTGGGTATGGGTATTTGTGGCAGGCTACCAAGTGGATAGAGGCCCAGAGACAGACTGCAGTTCAAAAAATATATACTTTTATTATAAATAGATACAAAAATAAAAAGGCACAAGGGCCAAAACAAAGGGATTGAAACACAAAAACAACAAAAAGCAAAACGTACAAAATAAAGGTTTCCAGGCTGGGCAATGCCTTCACTGGATTTAGAAAATTGAAAAATCACAACCAACAAAACACCAACCTGCTTCCTCAGCTCCCTCTCCCCCAAATGAGAAGCAGAGGCCTCCTTTTATGTCAGGTGGCTGGGCGCTGATTGATCGTTAATTAACCTAATCAACTAATCAACCCCAGCCACCTGAACATAATAAACCCAGGCAGGTAGGGGAAATTAACCTCACCCCTGCCAATTTAAAAAGGGCAGAGCTTTGCTCTGCCACAGTATTCATTTGATTTTACTGTACTATTTAATCCTATTGTACATATCTATATGTTTACATAACGTAATGTACAGAGAACACGTTAATGTTATTTTAATATGCCCTCATATTTATTAGGCTTTTCATATTTTTTTTACTGAACAAATACAAATCGATTGAAAACATACAAATACATATATACAGTAGTACTTTAATGTCGAAATAGTATATATTCAAATATATGAATAACATACTAACTAAACTAACAAATAAATAAATAAATAAAACCTCCTAAGATAAAGAAACACCTCCCTAAAACCTGAATTAAAAAAAAAAATGTAACTATATTCTTAACCTCAAACAAAAAAACAAGAGGTCGATCTGCAACTGAACTCAGATCTGGAGTTGTAGTCCTGAGAGCTATACATCATACATGTGTGCAATATGGAGTAGTGGTTAGGGATCTGGACTTTTAGTGAGAGTCCTGAGTTCAATACCAGGACACCCTGCTCTACCCTTCAGTAATGTATTACTCCAGTAAAAACCCAACTGTATAAATGCATATCAGAATTTGTATGTAAAATAACTAACTGTAACTCGCTTTGGGAGAAAAACCTACCTACACTTGAGGCATGTAATAAAACTAAATGAGTGTAATACAATATTACAACCACATGTTAACTGCTTGATACAATGTTATAAGATTCACCACTGTTGTAATTAAACAGTTACTAAAATTGTAGAGTTACAATGTACATTTTTCTGTAGGTTCTTTCCGGTTTTAACTAAGGTGGGAGGTTACGTTGTAACAGTCTTAATGAATCTTGTAACATTGCATCAAACAGTTGAGTTCAAATTCTGGTACATATTTATACATGTTTTTACTGGAGCCAAACAAAAAGAAGAAACATGAATGGAAGCCACACAGAGTTTTTATGGCACTTGGATATGACGTGTTAATTAGTGGGGGAATTCTCCTTCCAGATATATGATCAAGTTCTTACAAGAATTTTCCCGACCGGTATGTTTGCTTCTAATTAGTTAGTAAATAGGGCGTGACACTGTGGGAAATACCATGAGCAATAATTTCAATTTTCCCATCTAAATAGCTGATGGATAAAAATATGTTGAAAGAATGTATTGTGAGCATGCCCCTCCTGAGGGAAGTGGTAATAAATTAATATGTGTTGTGGTCCATGAAACTAAGTGACAGCGTGAAAGATGCAGTTAAGAATAATTTTGACGACTGTAAATCATATTAAAACATGATGTATACTTTGTTTTTATTTATATACATCTATTTGAGTTATAAAATGACATAAAACAACATTTTAGTGGATAAAACGCAATAAAACAAAATTTGTAAAGAATAAAAAGAAAAAGTATATTTAAAAACATTATTTCATGGGGCTTAGTTATATTTAACTACAAAAAAGTATCATAGTATTAAGCCAGATGACATACAGTGTACAATATGACTGTCATTAGTATAATACTGTTATACCTATTTTTTTCTGCGTAAAATTAAAAACAAGATGTTTTTAAGTAGCTGTCAGAATATACAGATATTTTTTTTTATAAATCAGTGCCCTACATGTGTCATCTCTGAAATTAATCAAACATTAGAATTATTTCATTTAAATGCTGTAAGAGACAGTATAGTGGAATCGTCTGCCTTACATTACAAGGAGTGGTTGTGGTAGGAGACCGATAGAAATAAGCCTGAAATAAATAAATAAATAAAATGCACAGAATAGCAAACCTTTCACTGGCGATAATAACCAAAATTATTATTCCAGGCAGCTGCACACAAGTCTGAGACACCAGACAGATGTCACATACTTAAAATGTGTTAATCATCAATGGAGGAAGAAACCAAGTTATAGGTCCAAGAGATGGGAAAATGGAAGCAATCAGAAACCATTCTCCATTACCAACTCTCAAAAATATAGACTGACAAATGCTCCAAGAGAATATGGGGAAATTAGTGTCGGTAATTTAATATGGGGAAACAGGTTTGTTTTGTGTGTCTTTTTGAAATTGTTTTGTTTGATTAGTTGGTTGTATGCAGACGGGTGCTCGATTGGGACTTGTTACCTGCTGCTGGGCTTGGTTGAGATGAAGGGCAGCAAGTGATTGGCTGTGCCGGTCCTCAATCAGCAGATGGGCGAGTCTCAACCAGTGTCCAACAGTTTAAAAACATCTGGTGGAGATTGCTCGGGGTGACTGCACCGCCATGCTACAAAGGGGAGCTGTGTTTACTCAGGAGGAGAGGGTCTGCTATGCAGGAATGACAGCTACGTAACCCTGAAACTGCAACACGGTGCTTGTGAAGGCAATGCCCAGCCAAGCAGGAGTCATCCTATGAATACCGGCTCATCAGTAGGTTAGTTAGTGAGCAAAAGCACAACAAATAGGTTTCATGATTGTCTTCAAACTGTGCAGAGACATAAATTCACACTGAATTACTTCAACAAGTACTTTGAAACTATGGCTATGACATTAAGCACAAAACTGGGTGACTGATGCATCAAAATATTCATCACTTCTAAACAGTGTTGAACTTCTGATGCATTTTGTAGGGTTCTGGAAATGTACAATAATAATAATAATAATAATAATAATAATAATAATAATAATAGCAACTTATTTTATTAGATAATGTTACAAATTCCAACATATAACACTATTTGCTTTACTTTAATCTTTGTCCCGACATTTAAGTGCAAGACATGGAGTTGACCACTGTCAGTGCCGCGGACCTCTCTCAATTCAGACTGCTAATAGTGTTGAACTGTGTAACCCTCCTCACTTTACCTTCGATCTGCTTTCAGATGATACAGGCATGCCTGCTGGCATACTATGGCAATATTAGAAAAGCTGCATTGCTTTATTTGTGGCAGTTTCCATGGAAAAAGAAAAATAAGTCTCACATTTCTCGCTCTATTTGGTAATAATTACGGGTTGTGTGTGTTTCCATCTAGTTTTCTTTGAGCCAGATAAAATAACCTAATTAATATTAAAATACTGGCGGGTATATTTAAATATTTCTGAGTTCCAGTTTGGCCTTGCGCGGCTATTGCTATTGTACAGTTTTTTTTAAAACTGCGTTTTTCCACAAAGTGTTTATGTTGAAGCACTACAAGTGCAGCCTGCCTTATTTGGCCACCAAAAAAAATGTACTGTCCTTGTATTATTTGCTAAACATTTTATGACTGCATATATATTTATTATAAACATATTATACATGTATACGCACACATATAGATAGATAGATAGACAGACAGATGAGTCAGTGCTTGAAAATTCTGGCCTGTGATTGGTTAAAACTTCATCATAGGCGCAAAAATTGATTGAACTCTTGCCCTAACATCCTTATACCACCGGGCAATATTCTTCCTCTGACATGTGAACAGTTTACATCACTGTCAGCCCAGCCCCTTTTCAAAGGAACACCCTCCACCTCCATTCCTAACAACAAGAGAAAATGGCTGAATGAAAAAACAGCAATTTTGTGACTTAACAGAAAATTAATTACAAAACATTGTATTGTTTGGTATACAGTGTATTTAAAAATAAATAAATTGCCAAAATGTAAGAAACTATATACTCATACAGCTCCAAGAATTTTGCTGTTTTCACCATGTTGCAGCGGCAAAACTAAATCACTTAGAATTACCATCTGTACCAGTACCAAAAGTCTGAAACTTTCTTACATCAAATGTGAAAAAAAACGTAAATACCTCTTATACACAATGAGATATAAGTCACCAAACTAAGGTAAAATTATTCTTCTCCTTCGTCCTGTTTACATTCTTAAGAGTGTGTAGCGACTGTTCAAACAGAAAAGCGAAATAACTGGACATCTACCAATCATTCCACATGTTGGTCAACGTCAAATTATACCAGGGATCGCAAGCAGTTTGATATCCACACCATTTATATTAAACAGTGTATTTGTTTTAAAACCGCATACATCACACAAAATAAATACATTTCTGTGGTTTGAATTTTCAACTTGACATCCTTGAAGAACACACCGCCTTAGCCTGCTGTGCCACTGAGAAGTTGTTAAAATACATTCTTTTTTTAAGCTTACATCCATGCCTGACCAGCTTTGGCTGAAAACCTGTAGGTTCTGCTCGATTCTAGAAATGCTCTATTTCCTGTTTGAAAATATCTGGTTTCCTGTTTGGTAGAATGCAGTTTCTTGTTTTAATTAAATATAAATAAAGGAATAATGTATTTAATTTATTTAATAGATTAATGATTTAAAGAAATACATAGAGGAATAACTACATTTAGAAATAAATATTTTTAAATAAATAAATGTAGAATGCATGTTTGTATTGTAATGGGCACAGCTGGACTGACTCGCCATTGCCACCTGTTGGTGAATGGTGTGCTGTACTCAGAGGCAGTTTTCTACATAGGTTAATGTGTAGCAGAGGCTGCTGGGAGTGAGAAATATGGAAGGGGAAAGCTGAATTATGATTGTTTTGTTTCTTTATTATTTATTGTAATGTTCCAATATTGGTAAATGTATTACCCTGTAATTGTTGAGAGGCAGAGTAGTGCTCTGGGGTTGGGAAGGTCTGTCTGTGACTATGTGGGTGTGTGTGTTTATGGTGCGGACAAAAAAAATGTGCAAGTAAATAGATTAAAGTTCTTTGTGCTTTATGATTTAAAACAAAAATTACATTCTTAAGAATTAGACCTGGGACAAATATTAAAATATCTGAGAAATTGCTCAAAATATATTCAGAGGCAAAGATTTGCATGTAATTGTCAGAAGTGTCTAACATAATTTATACTTTAGTGTACTAAAAACAGATAAACCCTCCAGCCACCCTGTCACCTGGTTTTATGTATTGAGTTTGCTCAGTTAATTAAATAAAATGCATTCTACTGCACAGAATAGAGAACTTTACAGTGCATTGTTTTGTACAATAATTTGGTTGAGTACAGTTTTGTATTACTTTAATGCAACACAGGAGTCGAGAGTATGTGAACCATTCTTTTCTAGCTAATTAAAAATGAAAGAAAATCTGAACAATAATGAGAATATTTGAACATGAAAACCCTGTTTGCTCCAGCACTAGTACTATAATTGTAGTTTTTGCCATCTATGTAAGAATAACCTCTTTGGGATGTGTTTTTTATAGCAATAAAATAAAAATGGTGAACATGTCTTATGCTGTTTTCCATGCTGTACTTTGTGTTAAAGTAACCCATCCAACACGAGTTGCTTCTGGGAGTTTTTAAGTCCCTGTAGGAAAAAACTATTTTGAATATATATATATATATATATATATATATATATATATATATATATATATATATATATATATATACACACACACACACACACACACACACACACACACACACACACACACACACACACACACACACTGTGCAAAAGTTTTAGGCAGGTGTGAAAAAATGCTGTAAAGTAAGAATGCTTTCAAAAATAGACATGTTGTTAGATTATATTTATCAATTAACTAAATGCAAAGTGAGTGAACAGAAGAAAAATCTACATCAAATCCATATTTGGTGTGACCACCCTTTGCCTTCAAAACAACATCAATTCTTCTAGGTACACTTGCACACAGTTTTTGAAGGAACTCAGCAGGTAGGTTGGCCCAAACATCTTGGAGAACTAACCACAGTTCTTCTATGGATTTAGGCAGCCTCAGTTGCTTCTCTCTTCATGTAATCCCAGACAGACTCGATGATGTTGAGATCAGGGCTCTGTGGGGGCCATACCATCACTTCCAGGATTCCTTGTTCTTCTTTATGCTGAAGATAGTTCTTAATGACTTTCGCTGTATGTTTGGAGTCGTTGTCATGCTGCAGAATAAATTTTGGGTCAATCAGATGCCTCCCTGATGGTATTGCATGATGGATAAGTATCTGCCTGTACTTCTCAGCATTGAGGAGACCATTAATTCTGACCAAATCCCCAACTCCATTTGCAGAAATGCAGCCCCAAACTTGCAAGGAACCTCCACCATGCTTCACTGTTGCCTGCAGGTACTCATCCGTGTACCGCTCTCCAGCCCTTTTTCTTCAATATTTAAAATTTTGACTCATCAGTCCAGAGCACCTGCTGCCATTTTTCTGCACCCCAGTTCCTGTGTTTTCGTGCATAGTTGAGTCGCTTGACCTTGTTTCCACGTCGGAGGTATGGCTTTTTGGCCGCAAGTCTTCCATGAAGGCCACTTCTGACCAGACTTCTCTGGACAGTAGATGGGTGTACCAGGGTCCCACTGTTTTCTGCCAATTCTGAGCTGATGGCACTGCTGGACATCTTCCGATTGCGAAGGGAAGTAAGCATGATGTGTCTTTCATCTGCTGCAGTAAGTTTCCTTGGCCGACCACTGCTTCTACGGTCCTCAACGTTGTCCATTTCTTTGTGTTTCTTCAAAAGAGCTTGGACAGCACATCTGGAAACCCCTGTCTGCCTTGAAATTTCTGCCTGGGAGAGACCTTTCTGATGCAGTATAACTACCTTGTGTCTTGTTGCTGTGCTCAGTCTTGCCATGGTTTATGACTTTTGACAGTAAACTGTCTTCAGCAACCTCATCTTGTTAGCTGAGTTTGGCTGTTCCTCACCTACGTTTATTCCTCCTACACAGCTGTTTCTGTTTCAGTTAATGATTGTGTTTCAACCTACATATTGAACTGATGATCATTAGCACCTGTTTGGTATAATTGTTTAATCATACACCTGACTATATGCCTACAAAATCCCCTGATTTCTGCAAATGGAGTTGGGGATTTGGTCAGAATTAATGGTCTCCTCAATGCTGAGAAGTACAGGCAGATACTTATCCATCATGCAATACCATCAGGGAGGCATCTGATTGACCCAAAATTTATTCTGCAGCATGACAACGACTCCAAACATACAGCGAAAGTCATTAAGAACTATCTTCAGCATAAAGAAGAACAAGGAATCCTGGAAGTGATGGTATGGCCCCCACAGAGCCCTGATCTCAACATCATTGAGTCTGTCTGGGATTACATGAAGAGAGAAGCAACTGAGGCTGCCTAAATCCATAGAAGAACTGTGGTTAGTTCTCCAAGATGTTTGGGCCAACCTACCTGCTGAGTTCCTTCAAAAACTGTGTGCAAGTGTACCTAGAAGAATTGATGCTGTTTTGAAGGCAAAGGGTGGTCATACCAAATATTGATTTGATGTAGATTTTCCTTCTGTGCACTCACTTTGCATTTTGTTAATTGATAAATATAAACTATTAACATGTCTATTTTTGAAAGCATTCTTACTTTACAACATTTTTTCACAGCTGCCTAAAACTTTTGAAATGTTTCTTTTTCTTCTGAAGAATTATATATATATATATATATATATATATATATATATATATATATATATATATATATATATATATTTTTTTTTTTTTTTTCTTCAAAAAAAAGAAACATTCTGAAGGTTTTCCATTTATTTTTCTTAAAAGGACTCAAACTCTCAGATGCTATATATGCTATACATCACTGCTTTTCCTACAACTGATGTGTTTGAAAATTGCTAATTAGTTCCTTCATGCGACTTTAGGAAGTTGACTGGAAGAGCAGCATTGAAGTATCTGCAAGAAGCATACAATAAATATTCTTCAAATAAATTACCATTAAAAAATCTAATTCTCCTTTACCATAATCTCTGCTGAAACCAACAAAATAATAACAATACATATTAGGTAAGATTTATTGGAATTATTTTGTAGCACCATGGAGTTTTCCCCTAGTATGATACAGTGACCCACTTATTAATATCACTACATACAATAAAATTGAAGTGAATTGAGGTGGGTGGCAATATTAAGTTCTGCCACGGTTTAGATCAGGGGCCTCAAACTCGCGGCCCACAGGCCACATGCAGCCTGCACAACGCTGCAATCCAGCTCGCTAAATAGTTACACAAAAGTAATTTAATCTGGCCCGCATGGAGCTGCATGCATAAAACTCGAGTAAACAGTTGTAAAATGTTGTGCATTGTTTATGGTTAGTTCTGTTGTAATACATTGCTACCACTTTAAGAACTGTCGCATTAGCTACCGTAAATTGACACAGTCCTGGTTTATAGCACAGATAAGAAACCATACCGACCAACATGAGTGGCATGGAGACTGTATGAACTATTCATCGTAGCAGTCACTCGAAAATATATCGTACAGGGATCCCCAACAAACGTAAATGTGCAAAGAAATGTCTCAGTCTAAAAGAAAAATTGACCATGAACACAGGCAATTTCAAGAAAAGTGGGCGGTTGATTTTTTTTTTGTGGAGTACAAACAGAGTGCGACATGTTTGAGTTGCAATGAAAGAGTTGCTGTTTTAAAAGAGTACAATATTAAACGGCACTATACAACAAAGCATGCAGAGCAGTATGATAAATATCGGGGAGGAGAGAGAGAAGACAGCTGCAGTTAGAGAAAGGATCAGTGTTGCAGCAACAGCATTTTCAGAAAGTGAAAAAGGAGACAGAGGCAGCAGTTTTGGCAAGTTATGTGCTGAGTGAAATGATTGATAAGTCTGGGAAGCCATTCACTAATGGTGAATTTATTAAAGACTTCATAATCAAAGTGTCTGAGGTAGTATGTCCTGACAGGAGAAACTTTTTTTAGCAATATTAGCCTGTCTGCAAATACAGTAGCAGAGTGTGTTGTTGAGCTTTCAAAAGATCTTGAGGAGCAGCTCTGCGAGAAAGGCAAAGCATTCAGTGCATACTCAATCACTCTTGATGAGAGCACCGATTTGGTTGATAGTGTGCAACTGGCGATATTTGTGAGAGGTGTTGATGATAACTTTCAAGTCACGGAAGAACTGCTAAGCTTGTCTACAATGCATAGTAGAACAACAAGTAGTGAGATCTTTCAAAACCTAGAAGACGCACTAGAGCACGCTGGTCTGCAGTGGCATTCTTTAGCAGGCTTAACAGATGGCCCCCAGCAATGATTGGGAAAAAGAACAGGTTAGTAGCGCTTGTGCAGAAAAAGATGGAAGAACAAAACTGAGAGCAACCAGTAGTATTACACTGCATCATTTGCCAGGAGGCACTGTGCAGTAAATCTTTGAAGCTCGAAAACGTTATGCCCGTTGCTGTGAAATGTGTGAACTACATTTGACCAAGGGCTTGCAGCACAGACAGTTTCGTGCTTTCTTGGAGGAAATTGAATCCAAATATGGTGACTTGTTGTACTTCACAGAGGTTGTTGGCTAAGCAGGGGCACTGTTTTAAAGAGATTCTTTAAGTTAAAAAAACAGAGGTGAAAAGGTTCATGGAGGAGATTAATATGCTGAGTTTGAAGACACAAAATGGATGATGGGTCTTGCTTTCCTTGTTGATATCACCCAAGAGTTGAATAACCTAAATCTGAAGCTACAAGGTCCTGGTCAGCTTGTGACAACAATGTTTGATGATGTGAAAGCATTCACAACTAAACTGAAACTGGAAAAATCAGATTTCTCAGAGAAATCACACTCATTTCCCATCATGAAAATCACTTCTGGAAAAGTTGGACATTGAAATGCAGTTCATTGGTGCTGAATAAGCTGCTTAACTTGACCTGCTTTTGGAAGAATTTGATCCATTTTCACTTGATGTGGAAACAGCTCCAAGTGATTTACAGATGGAGCTCATTGATCTTCAATGCAACACACCTCTGAAAAATAAATTCAAGGAAGCCCAAGGAGATGTCACACAGTTCTTCAAGCAGCTACCACTATCTTTCCCACAGCTTTGCAAAAGAAAAACAATGGCTCTGTTGGGTAGCACATATATTTGTAAGAAACTTTTTTCCAGTATAAATATAAACAAGTCAAAATACTGAGGATATCAGACATATTTCTCATTCCTCCTTAACAGCAACAGCAAATCACAGCAATATTTATTATGATAAATACTTTCCTATGAGTGAAAGCACTTTATGGCTTACTTCATTACTATCATTTTAACATGGTAACTTTGTACTGCATTATTTTTTTACTAGTTTTTAAAAGGCGTAACAAACACTTTAATTAGTCTCTAGTATTTGCATCACTCTTGACTGTTAGAACCGGCAACCATACGGTATCCTGTAGAGTATCAGCTTTGTGTCCTGTCTAACTGGAGATTTTTAATAAACAGTTCAAGCTGCCTTCAGTCCAAAGGAAAGCCACAGAAAGCTCAAAGAAAGCCAGGCACTATGTGTGGCATCTGTTTAAAACATCTGATCAAGACTACAATGGGCATTGAAACGACAGTAGCGTAACAAGCTCCCTTGTATCCTCCTGGTACCACTCTAGCACAGCTGTCAAAATTGCATATCAAGAATCATTGTACCCCGGCAATTATATGCATCTATTAAGTGAGGCGCCATTCTTTTCTAAACCATTTTCCAGGTTCTGCTCTTCATATGCAACCCATATCTCATCTTCATTTCTGCTTTTGGAAGTAGAAATCATTACTCAGGAGAGCAATGCTATACTGTTGCTGCAAAGCAATCCTGCAAAATGTACTACTGGTATTAATAAACTGGCTGTTCTGTTTATCTCTTGCCTCTTCACAATTCAAATGTTTACCTTAAAGTTTGAAATGTGTTAAATAATAAGCAATAAAGGCAGTGTGATTTCTAATTGCATTTTCTAATTGTACTGTAGTAAAAACTTAATTAGTATGCTCTTTCCTTCCTGACACGGTCAGCTGCCAGACGGTAAAGCCCTCTAATTAGGATTCTATTGCTTAATTACACTCCAACACTTCCATAAAACATTAAGGATTTCACCTTTCAGTTGCCACTTGTTATAGTGGTAGAAATAGGTCTGTGTTAAAGTGGATTTGTCATTTAATTAAGATTGTGGTCTGTCAGAGACAGAAATGGGTGTCGTAGTTTTTTAATAAGATTTTTTAAAAAAGGTAATTCTTTAGTTTTGTTCACAGCCTACCTCTGTAAAGCTCTTTGTGATGGTGGTCCACTATGAAAGGAGCTATCTAAAAATATTATTATTATTATTATTATTATTATTATTATTATTATTATTATTATTATTATTATATTATTATGTGGAGATATTCAAAGTAAATTAAGCAAAAATAGTCCATTAGGCATAGTTGCTTCCTTAGTTAAAGCTGCCTATCTCATTAGCTTTGAACAGGAGCAGAGTTTTTAAATACTAACAAGACATATTCAACTATTTCAGCAATTTTTTGCCATAATTAAATCTGTCTTCCATTCCTACCACAAAACAATCAAGTATTATTTGGTAAAACATAATTAAATTGCATTTGTTTGTTCAGTTTTTATTTGTTTGGGGGTGATTTGCAAACATGATCCGAACAAATAATTTAATGACACAGTTTTATAAAAGCCAAATCATATGATATGGTTCTCTTCTATACTGTAATGCTGTTATGAACTGTACCCTCATTCTGAACAGTGATTGACAAGGTGTGCGTTCAGGTAACATGTATTAGAATACTTAAAGTAGGTACTTCTATTAGTTATTAAGAACGAGAACAGGCCATTATTAGAACGAGAACAGACCATTAGGCAACTTTGCTTGCTTGCTTTGGTGCCAGTGTGGTCCGTTCATGACACCATCCAGTCTACTCTTGAAGGATTCAAGAGTCTCTGCTTCAACAACTCTGTCCGGCAGTCTGTTCCTCTGGTTCATCACCCTTTTGTGTGATAAAGCTTCTGGTAACAAGCCCCTTTCTTAAACTACTGGACCACCAAGCCTCACTTATAATACCTTTATTAAGTTGCCTCTGACTTCTAATTTCTTGGCTATATAAATTCAGCGCTTTCAGTCTATCTTCATATGAAATGCCTTTTAATCCTGTAACTAATCGTGTTGCTCTCATCTGCACTCTTTTCAAGGCCTCTCTTTTTTATGCTATGGGGACTAGAACTGTCACAGTATTCTAGGTGTGGTCGTACCAGTGCATTATATCATTTTAATATATCTTCTCTAGATTTTAATTAAACTTGCTTGATTACACTAAGTAACACAATTTTTGTTCCTGGGTAGTAAGTGTTATTTCCTAATAGCTTATGCCTCAAAAGTATAGAAAATGGATATTATTCCCCACAAACTTTGCTTTTGTGACCAGGACAGGTAAATTTCAAAATATCACTATTTCCAATGAGAAAATGGATGCTTTTGTGTCTTTTCGTTCACATAAAGTCAGAAAAAAACAATTAACATGTATTTATTCTAAAGTAATACAAAAATGACTACAAAAGATTTAGAAGTGAGTAGTTTTTTGAGATTTACGATTATACTGTAAATACAGTATAATCTTATTGGCCAGGTTACGCTTGTCTTCCAATGCTAAGGCCATGGTCATGGCGCCAAGTAAACCATCTTTGGCTAAGACCCACCTTACATCCTGTCAAAATGTGCCTTAATGTTGCAGGTGATGAACACAAAGGACATGAGGGATCATCACACACCCAGAGGTTTAGGTTCTGTGGTGATGGGAGAACATCATCATGTTGATCTGATGAGGAAACTGATCCTGCTCTGTTCCATTGTCCATAGGTCTCGCCACTCTCCCATCTCATCCATTCTCCCTGCTTGGCCTGGGAAACAGCCTTTACACACCTGATCCTCTCCTCCTGCTTTTGCACCTCATTGACTACCAGCTTCCTCCGTTGAGCTGGGGTTGCCTTGTGCCATGTAGGAGGAGCTGAACTGAGACCAAGACCTCCTTTTCCATACTGAACTTGCCCCATAATATCTCCGATTCGAAGGGCAGCCTTAGCATCTTCCACAGCTTTCTTTGCTGCCCATTTTCTTCCAGTTTTCAAAACAGGTGCTGCCTCCGTTACGCATTTGTCGTATTGCCTCGTATTTCAACACAGGTATTGCCTCACCATTAATGTAGAACCTTTTATCTACTACTTTACCTTTACTTATAGAGATGCTCCTTCATTTAGTGGGCTTGAATTGCATTCATGCTCATTTAATGTTATTGGTTAATTTGCCCAATAACCGATTAGTGCAGGTTACTGTTCTAGTCATTGTTGTCATGTCATCCATGTATGCTCGGATTGGTGGTAGTTGCATTCCAGAAGCCAAGCGCTCTCCTCCCACTACCCATTTTGATGCCTTAATAATTACTTCCATTGCCATGGTAAAAGCCAGTGGAGAAATGGTACATCCTGCCATTATTCCAACTTCTAGGCATTGCTATGTAGTGCTGAATTCTGAAGTTGAAAAACTAAATTGCAAATCTCCAGAGTAGGCTTTCACTAAATTTGTTATTGTCATCGGTACGATAAAAAAAAAAAAAAAATCAAATGCTGCCCAAAGAAGTTCATGTGGCACTGAACCATATGCACTATAGCCAAATCCAGGAATGTCACATGGAGCTCCTTCCTCTCCTTTTTTGCTGAAAAAGTATTTATATTCATTTTCAAATTCTCTCCCAATTTGGAATGTCCAATTATTATTCAGCCTAGCTCACCACTGCAACCCCTGAGCTAAGCCATAGGGATTGCTGGTGTGTGGTGAGCCTAGGACTCCCTAGCCAACCTAACCCCTACCCCACCCATGCTGCGATTGGCCAATTGTGTGCCGCCCCCTGGGAACACCCGTCCACAGTCAGCATGGCATAGCTTGGATTTGAACCAGCGATCTTTGTCCACGGTCAGCATGGCATAGCTTGGATGTGAACCAGTGATCTCCAAGCAACAGGGCACATCCTGCACTCTGGGCTGAGTGCCTTTGCCAGATGTGCCACTAGGGAGTCACAAAGTGAACCTTTCTATCTGTTTAGAGAGGGATGGGGGGTTACAGAACAGCAGACAGATATTCAAGAAGTCTCTCATTTCAGTTTATGTGTCTGCAGAGACAGTCTATATGTGCCTACGAGAATCCCACAAAAAAGCTCATAATAGATGCAGGAAGATAAGGACCAATGACTTGTCACTGGATTTTACTACTCATTCCTATAACTAATGAGCAGGATGTCTTTTAATGAGCCATAGCTTTCAAAGCTGCTACTGATCTTTTTTTTTTTTTTGCTTGTTCTGCTTCTAATGAAGATTTTATAAGATGTAAATACTTCAAGGCTTTTTTCGTCTGTATGTTTAATTATATCCAAATGGTTACTTTAAGGGCAAATGATTGAATTACAGAATAAAATGAATATGCATTTTAAAGAGCTTGATTAAATAACTTCCCATAAAATAATTTTAGTGACTTACACTGAAAAAATTATTTTAAAAATGACCAAAAAAAAAATATAATTGAAAAACAAATGTTTTAAGTAAAAATAAATACAAATTGGCATACCTTTTTATCTTACACATACAGTCATAGACAAAAGTATTTGGGCAGTTAAAAAAAAATTAGAAAAACTACAAAAAAGTGATTTCTATAATTTCTAATGGTTCTGTTGAAAGATATAAATTAAAGTAGAGATTAGCTTTATAATAAAACAACACACTACACAGCATGCGTACAATGAAAAATAACATGTAAAAACTAATTTCATACTTTGAAAAAAGTATTTGGGCACCCTTACAATATTTTATATGCCGACCCTTTGCTTCCTTTGCAGCTTGTAGTCATTTATGTATTTTGAGACCAGTTCCTGGCATCTTTCTGGAGATAGTTTTATGCATTCTTCAACACATACAGCTCTGAGTTCTGCAGTTGACTTTGGTTTCCTTTTTGCAACAACAGCCTTCAAGTCAATCCACAACATCTCGATGGGATTCAAGTCTGGGACTCAGATGTCCAATCCTTAACTGTAATCCTTCTTTTTTTCAGAAATTCCTTTGTACACTTC